>NC_071101.1:41110000-41710000 GCF_024256425.1 Clarias gariepinus | reverse complement strand
TTTGGATGTTAGCATCAGAATTTGGAGTAAACAAATGGTTCAGACTAGGGGTGGTAGAGGACATTTTTCTTGCCCCACTTTGGGCACCTCGGTACTAACTGAGCATGGTTTAAATGCCACAGCTTACTTCAGTGTTGTGGTTTAACATGTTTATCGCCTTTATGTCACAAAGCTAAAATCATCTCAAAATGTATTCTTGAATGCGACAGTGAGGTCGCTGTATTCAAACGGCCTCCACAGCCTCCTGATCTCTATCGAATAGAGTTCCTTTGGGATGTTGTGGAACAGCCAGCAAATCTGCAGAAACCACATGATGCTGTCATGTCAATATGGACCATGATATCTCATTCTTTCTGGACATCCTGGGCATTCATGGACACCATGGACACTTATGGACATTATATACCTGCACATTCGTGCACAATTAGGCATATTTCTATTTCATGCACGTTCATGCATATTTGCACATTCCCCGGACATTTCTATTTAAATCCCACTTCATCTCCACATTCAAGTTTACTATATTTTTCTATATGTGTACAAAAATGGGAAAAAAAATCTGTATTTTTACAGCTAGGTTTTTCTTTATTTTATATTTTATATTTGTACAGCTAGGTTTTTTTATATTTCATATTTTGTTTAATCTTATATGGATATATTTTCCTTAGATGATGTTTTTTCTTCTATATTTTATTTTCTTATTTTATTCCATATTAATCATCTTTTTTAAGGTCACGGGCGGTCATTTAGGCATTTCACTGCATATCATAATGTGTATGACTGCGTATGTGACAAATACAATTTGAATTTGAATGTTTCCAGCACTTTGTTAAACGTAAATTAATTAAGACAAAAAGGGGTCCAACCCAGTACTAGCCTACGTATGGAAGTGGCCAGTGAGTGTATAAAAAAAGAGGATTGAGGAACTCAAAAGAAGAGAAAGGAGAAGATAATTAAAGTAAGTTAAACAGAGAAAGTGATATATAGCAGGTGGTCACCTAATCCTGTTTGTTCGGTTCCATGTTTCCTATAGACCCAAGTATGGACATTAGATTTTAATATGGTCATTAATTTATCTTTTGTAAGACGTGGTGGTGGATCCAGTGCGTATCTGTATCTGTGAGTGAGGTTAGAGACAAAACGCTGAAAGGAATACCAGTGTGTTTTTGGCAGGTTGGAGGAAACCAGACAAGCCAGAGGAAACCTATACAAAGAGACCACGCATGCAATATCCATACAGACCATAATCTGAGCTCCGGATCGAACCAGAGTCCCTTGTGCCATCCCAAGTAAAAACATATAGTCTTTCTGTTGCAAGTAGACGGCCATACCATCAGGGTATGGTAGTAAAAATATGTAAGTAAATGTTGTTGCCAAAACATGGCCTCATTTCCTGGTTTCAACAGAATTCCGATCAAATTGAAGTTTTTGTTGTTTCTTTCTTATCAGGGTGTGGGTTTAAACTCACAAGCTTTGGCAAGATCTGGATTCCAATAGCGCCCCCTGGTGGCCACTATACAATACTTTATAAGCAGGGTAACAAAAAAAACAACAACAGAGGGAATGAGACAGAAAGAGGGACGGATTCAGACGACAGACTCTGAGGAAGAAAGAATCACACCAAAGACAGACTTGCAGACAGATTGAGATATACAGAGACAAAGAGAGGGGGTGAAACAAAAGTTCGAGAGCTATAGCCAGCCCTGGAGGAAGACAGAGTTTCAGAAACCCACTTCACCACCACTCTTCTTCATTCCTCCTCCACTCTCTCCATCTCTCTCGTTCTTCCCTGCGAGCGCTGCAGCTGAAGGCCTTCGCTTCCTCTATATTCTATCCTCATTATTTTTTTTTCCAGCCCGACAAAGATTGTCACTTTGGCTTCGCATGGTCAAAAATAAAATGCCTGATGTTTCCCTTCCTCTCACTAGCGCTCTTTTCCCTCTACACACCACAAAGTTTTTTTTTTCTCTCTCAGACATCTTCATTACCCACAGCCAAGCATGTGTGTGTGAGAGAAAGGGGGGGAGAGAGGGGGCAAGAGACACCACTGACAGTCACGGAGATTCATGAATATATTCAAGATATGTGAACGTATAAAAATAAATCATTTAAATACAAGTTCAAGACAAGCTTTGAAAAAAAATATGTGTCTGAGAACCTAATGAGCCGTAATGTTCTTCAAACTTTTCTTTTTCTTTAACCCCCCCCCCCCCAATGCAATGCAATTGGAAAGTTAGTTTCAAGTGCTTAGCATGTTGCGAAAGTTCCCGCTCACACCTTTTCCACGTACTTAACTGAAATTTTAATTAGCATCGGCTTGCAGCTCGGGTCACTCATGTACTCGATATTTAATTAAACAGCTCTTGCTTTGCGCTGTCCTCCTCCCGAACACATTCTTCTCCCACAACACCTTTTCCGCTAGCGTGCGTCTTCATTAATCAGATCAGGGCTTTTAATGAGAGATTCTGTAAACGTCACTCGGACACGCTTTATTTAGTCTAGCGCACACATCGCGTCAGTGTCCAATATCCTCCTCAAAGCATGCTGACTAGCACACTACTGTCAGATTTAAAGTCTGACTCAACTAGTGAAAACTTTGATGCTTTTATGCTAGCGTGAACACGTTCGAAAATAAAGTATTGCTTATTAAGCGCCAAAGACTACAGCATCAGTGTTAAAATTAATTGAAGAAAATGTTTTTGAATTATGAAGGTTTATTTAAATAATTTGATTTTACCGCTCACAGGTGGTGGTGGTTTTTGTTTTAGCCCCGCCCTTAGTTGAAAAATGATTCCCACTTCTTTCATGTTAAATGTTTGATGTTTTTCTTAGATGTTCAATGCTAGAAATCAGAAACTTTAGACAATTAAATTTGTATATTCAGCAGTACATAAATTGTGATAAATGAAAATGTACATATTGCAACAACAATACTTTGATATGATATTTTTAAGATATTTTAAAAATATTGTGATTTTTTTTTTAGATTCATAGATGCACTACTAGAAAATTGGTCTCACTTATACCATGTAAGTCAAAATTACTTGGTTATACAATTTAAATCCAAATTTGCTCACTCTACTTTAGAGTTTGTTTGCGTTTAAAAATGTAAAAAACAACTAAAATTTTTTCAAATCCTTCATTTATTTATATTCCATACACGTTATCTTGTGTAGAATTGACAGTTATTTTAATCAACTATTAAAATATATGCAAAATAACAAAAAGATGTACAAAAATTAATTTTTTTAAAATGTAATTGTTTAAGCTACATTTTAGCCTTAAATTTTAAAAACTCAAAAATCTAACATTTTTGACTTAACATTAAAATGTGTATCAAGCTGACAAAAAAACAACAACATTTGTGTTGAGTAAAAGTACAATATTTATGTCATATTGACAGTAAAGACATTTGTGTAGATTTTACATCAGAGAGGAATTGTGATTCGGTGAAGGGGATGCTCAGTGGACTACTGAGTGGAAAGTCCCAGGTTCAAAACCCACCACTTGCTATTGACCCATTTGCTAGTTGCCACTGTTGGGCCCTTGAGCAGAGCCCTTAACCCTCAAATGTACGATGTTGTTCTGGATAAGGGTGTCTGCCAAAATTTTGGTAACTTAGAGTATGTTAATGATAGACAAATGATAGGATAAAATATTGTGTGAGATATAAGGTCACAAAAAACTAAGTATTAAGTAAAAATAACAAGGATAAAATTAAATACTGTATTTTTTAAATCTGGTATTTTAAGTATTTTTCTAGTAGTACTTTACTTAAAGTTGGAATTCTCATACTTTTGACTTTTATTCTGTACGTTAAAATAAAAAAATAAAGATTTGTTATACCACACTTTCCAACCCTGTCTTAAAGGGGAGGAAAAAATTATAATTTTTAATAAAAACACCTTCTATGTTTAGGCATTTCTAATATTCCATTTTGTCTTACAATCACCCGATAAGAGCATTATCCTTGCCAATCCTTGCAAAAAAAAATAATTGTCATGTACTGTACATAACTTTCTTTTATTTTTTTGTTATAATGCATACACACACACACACACACACACACACACACACACACACACCGACCACTTAATTCAATCTGAACAGTACTGGATTGGACCGCCTTTTGCTTTCAGATCTGCCTTAATTCTTTGCAGCATAGATTCAACAAGATGCTGGAAACATTAGACCTTCCTTAGAGGTCTAATTTTGGTCTATATAGAATCAAGCAGTCACTGCAGAATCTCTGGCTGCACATCCCTGATGTGAATCTCTGGCTGTTCCACCACATCCCAAAGGTGCTCTATTGTATTGAGATCTGGTGACTGTAAAGGCCTTTTGAACCTACCATCCGAATAGCGCAGCAGAAATCGAGACTCATTAGACCAGGCAATCTTCTATTGTCCAATGTTGGTGATCCCATGCGAATTGTAGCCTTAGTTGGCTGATCTTCTGTGACAGAAGTGGCACTTGGTATGTTTGTCTGCTTTAAGATTAGAAGTTTACTATATCCTTTAGCATATCTTGGTTAAAACAAGATATTATTTGAGTTACTGTTGCCTTTCCATCAGCTCGAACCAGTAAATCAGAAGTCTTGGAAAAACTCAGACCAGCGGATCTACCACCAACAAACATGCCACATTCGAAGTCACTTAAATCAACTTACTTCTCCATTTTGATGCTCAATTTAAACTTCATCAGATCATCTTGACCAGGTGTACATGCCTAAATGCATTGAGTTGTTGCCTTGTGATTGGCTGATTAGATGTGTGTGAACAAGCAGTTATATAGGTCCACCTAATGAAGTGGCAGGTGAGTTCATGTCTACAGAAATTCATTAATTGATATTTAATAGCCATAGACTACCTCCCCCACAAACTTGCTTTTTCTGCCCGCAACCCAACGTCGTTTGGGTAAATGCCACAACATAAACAGTAACACTGATTTCAGGTGGCTTGGCTGAATGCTGAGTTACCCTTCAGACACATCAGAGTTGCGCAATTTCGCTATCCTTCCGACATCAAGAAAATTCAGATTATTCACAGAACCTACAGGGACCCGAGCTGGTGCAAAAAAAAAGCCAGAGAGTGATAAAATGGGAAAACGTTTATTTGCCTGTCTTATTTTAACACTTCCTGTGAGATATGCCACCTTCAATAGGACGATGGCAGAATTCAAATGGAATCTTTCTGCCTATTTAATGTGCTATTATTTTCTCTTTTTTTCCACTCACACACCTCTAGACTTGGGGAATAAAGTCGATCTGCATGCAGCCACAACTATCTGTCAAAAGACAAAGTATGTATGCAGTAAGCTTTAATTTTTGTTATAGCCGTTCTATTTCACAAGTATGATACTTAGGTAGAAATGAGATTGTCCTCTCCTACAATTGGTGTTCTTCTGCATATAAAGCGACTCTATCAAATAGATTTGCTATTTGCTCACCTTATCTCGTTAATACTAGTCTTCCAGCATGCTGGATCTTCATTTCGATTTTTAGGAAGACCAGAATCCACTTATCTTGCTAGACGCACACACATACAAAGGACATTCAAGTCAAACCGAAGAGTAAAAACCCCCTTTATTTCTTTATATAATCTCCTGCTACACTAATGCACTTATCCCAGCGTTTCACTAGCGCTTGGACACCATCACTGTAGAAGGTTTTCTCAGTACACAAGAGTCATGATGAGACTGCTTGCTTCATGTCTAAAACGCTGGCCTCCCAGGAACTCCTTTAATTGCCCAAACATGTAAAAATGTCTTGGAGCGAGGTCAGAACTGTACAGGGGACGTGGCAGTAACTCCCAGATGAGGTCCTGTACTGTAAGTGGTTCCCACAGACACATGCGTCTCTTCCACACATTGATGGCAAGTTATTTGTTGATTTTCAAGGATCACATTGCAGAATGTTCACAGGAATGATTGCAATGAGTTCCAAGCCTACATGGCCGGGATTGTCATTTACGGACGTACAGAGTTCTTTAAAACATTTGTAGATTTAAAATTTCTGCGGCTAAGAGTCTCATCATCGATCTGTGCTGAAAGCAATCTGTTTTAAGCCTTGCCATCACGTTCCGGCTTTAAAAGGCAGCTCGGTGGCTTAGAGGTTAGTCCTGTTACCTTGCACCTTGAGGGTCAGGGTTCAATTCCCACCTCAGGGTCTGCGTGCATGGAGTTTGCATGTTCTGCCCATTGGTGGGTTTCCTCCGGGTACACCGGTTTCCTCCCACAATCCAATGACATTCAGATTAGGCAAATTGATGGTCTTAAAAATGGGAATATATACGGTTCCTAATTGGACTACCTAGATAGTTGGATATATGTGTAAAAAAAAAAAAGGCATATTATTAGTCAGGGAACAGCATACCATCATGGATCATGGGTAGTACAGCATGCCTGTGCTGCTCCACTTGACCTATGTATAATATAAATCTGTTTTTCCTCTTGCTAACTCTTGTAGCAATAAAACTAGCAGGGAATTGAGATCCTATAGGTCTCATTAAACTCTGAGGTATAATATTATATCATTAAAAAATATCTATCATAAATTGTTGGGTTTAGCAAAAGGTGACTCTACCGCAGTGTTTAATCTTAGTAAATAGATCTCAGGGGTGTACTTCAGGTTAAGCCACTGCTGCTAGGAGAGAAAGATTTCATCTTTATATCAGGATGTCCTGAAGCCCTGAAACACAGTGCAGGAATTAAAATACAATTTCTGTCCTGCCTCAACAACCAAGCCAACGAATGTCATTAAATTCCTCTCCAACGCTTCCTTTGGACGCTCCCAGGCCTAGTCAGCTCGAAACGTCTGCTGATGCATCAAATCTCATGGAGTTACATCAATACAAAAACCTCTGAATCCATCTTATTATGTATCATCATGAAAAAACATTGTCCAGTTAATGTTATTGTCAGATTATTGCCTCGGAGTTAGAAAGGTTGCAGGAAAATAACTTTTTTTTTCTCTTTAGGAAGGAGATTAATACATATGTGTGTGTGTGTGTGTGTGTAAAACACAAATATTTCCATGCTCTGGTCCTGTAGGAAATCTCAGTAGCCTCATAGAGGGAGGTGGGAGCTCAAGTCAGGTGAAAAGATCTCTGTCTGGCTAAGACTTGTCGAGAGCAGTCACTCAGTTTTCCGCTAAATTGCACCATCACTAGAAAAGCTGCCAGAATCTCGGACCACTGCTTCTTCTACTCTTAACACCAGTCATAAAGCATAAAAACATCCCGGGAGACTTCAGCCAGCCACAAGCGGTGACAGCTTGGAGACGAGAAAGGAAGAGCTGAGAAAAGACAGGAGGAGCGGAGAAGACAGGAGGAGAGGAGACAGAAGAATGGGGAAGATATATGAAGAAAAAAGTAAAGCATAAGGGAGCTTTAAGAGGAGGGAAAGAAGCAAAGAAGAGAGGAGGAGATTGTGAGAGGCGAAGTGTGGAGAAGTGTGGAGACAGGAGAAGTAGGGAGGAGAAAAAAAATCAAAGGAGTGATGAGAGAGGAAAGGAGGAATGGAAGGGAGACGAGGAACTGAGAGGAGAAGGGGAACAGAACGCAGATAAGATGAAAGGACAAGAATAGAGAGGAAGAATGCAAATGCGAAAAAAGTAAAAAAAAAAATGGACAGATAAAATCATGGTTAGTTTAAAAAAAAAAACATATATAGGATAGGAGGTAGAGCAACAGAAGAGGATAAAAGACGGAAAAAAATATAAAATAAAAAACAGGAAAGAGGATAAGAGAATATGGAATATGAAAAAGTTATAAGTTATATAAAAAGAAAACAGTATAAGGGAACAGAGCTGATTTTATGAAAAGGAGAGAAGAATAAAGGAGTAGAATTCGAGAGGAGAAGAGAGGAGACAATGGAGGTGAAATGAGTAAAAGCACAGAGGTGATGAAAAAGGAAAGGAAGAATGTTAAGGAGATGAAAGAAGGAATAGAAGAAGGGATGAAGAGATGAGGACCTGAGAGCAGAGAGCAAATGAAAGAGGAAAAGAAATGGAGATGAGTTCAGAGGAAGGAGGAAGAATGGAAATGCAATAAGAGCATAAAAGAACCGGATAAAATTATGAGAAGTAAGACAGGAGGTAAGAAAGTGTGAAAGGAAAGAAGGAAAGAAACTGAAAACAAGGACCAAACAAGAAAGGATGGATAGTATAGATATAAAATTATATATATATATATATATAAAGAAAGAGAATTTGAGAAAAGAAGAGAAAACTGGAGAAAATGGAGAAGAAATGAGAAAAAAATATGATTTTGAGGTGATGGAAGAGGAGGATCTGAGAGAAAAGGAAAATTGATTAGAAAAAGACCAGAAAGCAGATGAGAAGAAAGGAGAATGGAGAGGATATCAGAAAAAAGGGAGAAGATTGGAAATAGAAAGAAAGTAAAAATAGACGTTAGTGAAAATAGGGCAGGAGAAAGGAACCGGAAAGGCAGAAAAATGAAAGAGAAAAAGAGAAATCTTTGAAAATAGACAGAAGATAAAAAAGGGAAGAAAAAACAATGAAACAAAAAAAGGAGGAAGTCAGAGGTGGAAAAAAGAATAAATGAGAAGGGATGAGAAAAGATCAAAATGATGGGAAAAGAGGAGAAGAAAATGGAGAGAACTTAAGATGAGAAGAAGAAGAATAGGGAGAAAATGAGTTAAGAGAGGAGGAGAAGAACGGAAAAAGAAGGGAAGTGAGAGAGGGAAGAATAAAGAGGAAAAGAGTTATGAAACATATGGCAACGTGTGGAGAAGAGCGGAGGACTGGAGGAGAGTCGGATTCACCAGTGCTGTATTGCCACCTGCTGAAGTTTCCCGTCTAATAAACGCTGACCTAGTATCGCTGGCGTGCGTCGCCTGGGCTCTCGTGTCCTTGACATGGTGTAGATTTTTCGAATCATTAATATTAATTCCCGTGGCTTCTGATTGTTGTATTAAATGAGCAGCGGGGAATTGGGGACGGGAAATTGTGTCATTATCATTTGAAGATCGTGGTCAATTTATCTGTCGAATAACGAATGAGGGTTTGAATGAGGGAACAACGATTACGATAATTAGACACGAAAAGATTATCATGAGTCTAAAAATGGTCGAATATATTCAGGCGGGTGAAATTTACCGACTTTTAATCTTCCTGGAGATCGTTTTTACCAGTTGATCTTGTAATTGGACCCGGAATTCCGCCTTGATTGTGTGGACAACTGATATTTGAACGATTCTGGGCAGTTATACAGTATTTCCGCAGTTCTATGATTTATTAGAATGAAACGAAAGATTGCCTCCGTTCTGTTTTGATGTTTTCAGAATTTGATATTGAGCAACGTTTATAGGAATTCTAACCACTGTAAGTAATTTCTTTACCTTTCGAGTAACAATAAAAGCAGATCCTTGATGTCGCAACCTCGCTTCTAGCCACAAACATCAAAACTTATTGTCTTTGACACGTGTTCATTTGGAAGATTGAATGCATTTTGCAACTAAGATTCAGTCCAAGCACGCACTCTTAAAAAAAAAAAAAAAAAAAAAGGTTAGTTCCTCTTGGACATCCTGTATGTAAAACCCCAGAACAACCTTTTTGTTTTCAGTCACATTACGTCATGTGGCAGACGCCCTTATCCAGAGCGACTTCAAGGACTTGCTAAAGGGCCCAACAGTGAAAATTCGGAGGGACCTTGAACCTGGTACCTTCCAATCAGTAGTGCAATAAAGTCCCGAGGTCAGAACCATAACCACCTTTACTTTTCTAGATTCCCTCTAGCATCGTTGGTTTTTTCTTCTTGTAAAATCCTACATCAGTGGGTTTTCTATCCTCATCTGAAAAGTTTTTGGAAGTTTGGTACACTACAATGTTTCTAATGAACCATTGGGAAACCATTTTTTTTACATGGGGTGCAGAGCAGGTCTCACTTAAGATCCCAGACTGGCAGTTTTTTTTGACCCTCTAATAAAAACCTTAACCACTGAGGTCCGAGAGCATAGCACATCTAACGGTCCAATATTTGACTATTTCTAAACTATAGTCTTACTATAATCTCAGAGCTCCCCCAAAGTGTGTGTCATACTGTATGTATATGATAATGTACTTTCTTTTTCATTATAATGTATTTCACTCCTCTTTCAAAAGCACTATTTCATAGTCTATGTAAATATGCAGGGCTGCAAGAAGCCAATCTTCTACAAGAAGGTAATCTTCTGTTTATATGAGGTCACAATAGGGGGAAGATCTAATTGGCAAGAGACAAAAACAGGGATTTTGTTTGTGTAATGACATTAAAGACACATGTTAATATCTAAAAATGACTAGATTTTGCCATATTGGTCGGCTTAACATGTTTCTTAAAATCATTTTTTAAATGTAAACCTCATTTGGATGTTTGAAACCCTAAACAGGGGATCAGAATGCTTCATAAACCCTTTTACTATGAGATGTTGAGTAGTTACAGGTTAAAGGTGTTGCTCAACAGTGGGTTGCTGGTGGTCCTGGCATTTGCTTTCCAGAACATTAAAACCATTACGGTTATAACCAATTAGGTTTCAGCTAATTGGTTTGCCAGGAGATCCTACTGTTGCCATGAGTTGTGGGTTGAGCCCTCCATGGATCAGACTTTCTTGCATCAGTTTCGGGTCTGGGATGTTTTGAGGCCTGGTTGGAGGCGTTTGCCTTCTGGGCCCCGTGCGTTGCAGGCTGTGGTGTCTTAGTGCCTTTGTATTGTGGCCAGCTTTGATTTTTTTTCTCATGCTGCATGGGCTTTTCTGTGAGATCGGACCAGACAGGCAGACAGTCTTTGTTAACCGCAGGCATGGATGAGTCTTGGGTGCCTCTGATCCAGTCGCGGCGGGTTTAATGTTATGGTATGGTCAGTGTACAGTATTTTAGGAATGATTTTAACTGCACAATGTATATATAGAAAAAATTTAAATAGACAAAAGCCACAATGAAGATGAATACATCTGTACTGTAACTGTCAGAGCCTGCCCTCAAGCATGGACTCGTGTCTATTTCTGTAACTTCCTTTCATACTGTATCACCTCATAAGAGATAAATATAATATACCACAGCCAGCTCTTACACATGCATCGCGTTGCTATAAAAATCTAAGTCGTATATGCAGGTCAATCACACATCCATATCTAGACAGTGAACACAAAGAGGGTTAAAGCTAAATGCAGGGTGTGCAGATTGCCCGAGAAACAGGGACGAAGAAACTGCCGTCCCGGCCTAAATTACGCCAAATTCATCTCGCCAGAGGAAGTCGCAATCAGCCTCAGAGCATCTCTCGCCAATCGGCTGCTATTCAGCGCCGCCCTGCAACTCTCTGATGATTTTAGCATGCTTTTTTTTTTTTTTTTAAATGAGACACTTCACCATCTTCCTTCTTGGTCCAAGCGGGGCATAATTGCTGTGAAAAAGGCTCCATACGGCAGCGAGGGAAAAGCACGGTCCGTGCTCGTTGCTATGTTTAAAACCGCAGCTGCTAACACTTTGTGTAAGTGTATGAATTTGTTTCAGCGCTCTCACAGAGGAACCGACGGCGAGGGTGAAATGCGAAGCGCGCACTCTCCGAGCCTTGATTGGTTTGAACAACCTCCTGTGAATCGTGGAAATGTGGGGAAAGAAGAGGCATCTATTTTCAACTCTTCATTAAGAGAAGGTATTGAGAATGTGCGAGAGGGAGACAAAAGTGTCAACGGTACGAGCGCTACAGGGTGATGTCTTGAAAAACAAATATTACATGTCTTTGCTACACTGTTTGCTAATTTGTATGCAGGAAAACAGCATTCCAGACACCACGCAAAACATATTCAAGTGTATAATTAACTTTCTTTTTTTCCTTTTCTTTTTTTTTTTTTTTGCTTTAAAAAGCTAAGACATTTGTGCTTGGGTTTGTGTCAGGGTTTAAGTTTCAAAGGCAAGGAAAAAGGATCTGGAAAAACTTAGCCAATATAAACTTTCTAGATTGTATTGACGTTCTTATAATGAACTCATCAGAGGAAAATCGAGTCAGTAAGAAATTGTGCTGAGGTTAAAAAAAAAAAAAAAAAAAGAAGCAAATAAAAAGCCATGCCTTGTGAACACAATTCATATTACATTTCACACTAAAAGGGCAGACTGTGTGTGTTTTTCTGGCTCTAATCGGAAAGGTCTTTTTACCGGTGGCCCCATGATGGATGTTAGCTGGAGCGCTTGCAGTCTGTGGCTTTTTGACGATTGCCCGGCTTTTTCTTCCATAAAAACCAGGGCAATCATGTCATGAGGGCTCTTGCCATTTTTCACAGAGATAGTGTTTTGATCGCCTGGGAAGAAAATAGTACTGTTTAGCACCAGCCCACCTTCTTGCCTTCCCCTCACCTAGCCTTTAAATGGTCAAATCACGCTCCTATTGGGCAACAACTCCAGACTAAACACAGAGAGTCTCATGGCCTCCGTCTTCTTCGCTGGCACTTTCAGGCCAAGCTTCGTTTAGCATGAGAGAGTGATAGAGGAGCCCAATGTGGCTCAACAACTCCAGAATAAGATACTCAACCCTACAGGAATGTCACAAAACACTTGTGATAAAGTGCATGTCCTCGACAGTACGAAGAGCAGGTAAAGATTAATCTTGCTTTACCCCGGTCCGTGTGTACTGAATATTGAAAGTCGCATTCTGAAGATTTAGTGTACAGCCAGAATTCCTAGACTTGAATCTCCTGGTTAAATTAAAGTGCATAAGTTTTAAATCAATCCAATTTCTTAATATGAAATTTAATTAAATGATGTACATTAAATGAAAAAAAAAGAGGAAGAAATGTTTTACAGTGCCAGGCTGCAAAATATAAAGATACAATTTTTGGTTTTTAATATAACAGCCTCAGCAGCGACCTCATTTCCCCTCTCGTCTGATGTCATCATTTGCAATGGTTTCTCACTGGTTTATGCATTAAATTAGATGTTTCTTATGCTTGAATGATTCACAGGTCACTGTGTGGCTTAACAAACAAAAAACATTCCTCTGAAACCGTACAGGTACCATTGCCCTGCATATTGTAGTATTTTCCCTGCTCTACCACACCCATTTCAATTCAGACCAGGCTGTTAATTAGGTGATTAGTCAAATCAGGTGTGTTGTGAGCTGAGGAACTGGACTGAAAATAAGAGTCAAAAAAGCCCAAAATTTATTTATGAAGCCTGGACAACTTTTCCTCAAGACTACGTTAAAAATAAAAGAAAGTCTGGCTTTTTGCCGTAGTTGCCAATTCCGCTTATAAAACGCGACTTTGGGCTCTTTGAAGTTGGCCGAAATTTTTTTTATGCTTTGCAGGTAACCTTTTGGCAGCTTATTTAAAAAAAAATTTTTTTTTTTACACTTCTCCCCAAATTTATAGTCTACACAGCCTCGCACTAATCAGCACTGTAGCACCCTCCTACACACCCCCATGGGGACCCGCACAGAGATCATAGAGATCCTGCTCCCCAGTGCTGTTATGAATCTGAAGCCCCAATCTCCTCCACTCCCTGATGAGAAAAATCACATCGTTCAAGTTAAATCTGCTCATATTTCCTATGAATGCCGCCAACAATGTGGTCCAAGTTTGGGAAAGGAAAAAGTCTTCTTTTTTTAAGTAATACTTTTCCCAGGTGACAAAAACAAGTATAACATACATATATACTAATATTAGCTGACATGGTTACGATATTTTTTTCCACTCCAGTAGGCCCACTCCTGCCCTGTTCTTTTCCATCTCACATTTTTCGCGTTTGTGATAAATGAATACCCCTAAGTGGTTAGCACTGTTGCCCTGCACCTCCAGGGTCCGGGTTCGACTCCCATGTCTGGGTGCAGGGAGTTTGCATGCTCTCCTCATGCTAGGTGGGTTTCCTCCGGGTACTCCAGTTTCCTCCCAAAGACATTCAGATTAGGCTAATGGCGTTCCCAAATCGGCCGTAGTGTGTGAATGAGTGTACATAGTAGTATATATACTCAGTGGTATCTTGGCATAAACAAATTTATAATAATTTTAATTATATCATTTTTTATTTTTTTTATTTTTTTGCAAAACACATTTTCCCATAGAAAATAATATAAACGCAGATAAATGCAAAATTCCAACACTATAATCATATTTTTCCATATAGAAAAACAATCAAAACATTTAGAAAAGACATTTAAATGAATGAAATCTCACTTAACATTAATTTATGATTCCTCTTGGCACTGCCTGCTTTAAAACCAAAACTGGAAGTGACTCCCTTTCTTCTTGCTTCCTCCCAAGTAAATTTTTTTCAAATTTTCAGTTCTTAAGGTGAATAATATGCGTTTGTATGCCGAGGTACAAATACACAAGTTTGTATTTATTTTCCACATTCTAGGACAATACTGGAGAATATCTTTTAAATAACACATAGGAGAAGGGTTGGGCGCTGGGCTAGCAACCCTGCCCCGTTAAAACCAACCGTTTTTCACGGAAACAACCGTTTTTGAGTCTAGATTTTAGACACCACTTTCTTAAAAATAAATAATTAACTTTTTTTTTTTTTTTTTTTTACTTGCCCCAAAATGGATGCTTGAAAACGACACAATTCAGTTCCCGAGCTTCACTAAACATCATACTGAAAAACAGACAATTAAACAATCTGACAAACTGTACACCACTGTAATTTAATTACTGCTTTAGCTAATATTTCAGAGATATTAAAAATTAAAAACAAACATAAAAAAAACCTTAAGAGGAAAAAAGATGGCCCTGTGCCTATTAAGAGTAAGAAAGTCAAAAACATTAAGTGCACTTTAATGAGGCAGATCAAGATTGTACATTTCAGATTAAGTGGACTGGAAAATATTCAAGCCCATTTATTCTTTATAGATCATGGGGGTCGATGCATGCAGCGCTGCCGGCGTTATTGATTTGATTCCCCGCCCTCTTCGCTTCATCTTCTGCTATGATAATGTTTCACAGTACCATGAAAGCGATGTGATTTTATAATTGCACTCTTCTCTGCACCCGCTTACACTTGTATTGCAGATGGTGATAAAACTGGCATGAGTTTCCGCAGATGCGCGACCAAAATAAAGCAATTTCCTCTCCGTGTTCATGTTTTAAAGTGCGAAATGAGTCAAATTGTTTTAGCTCATTTCCCACTGTGCGCGAGGGCACATCGTGAAGAAGACCCGAGTCCCAGGTTGGAGCCGAAACAATGCACACTTAGTCACAACAGTATTTTCAAGTATTGGCATTTTCTCCGACTTTGCTAAAATTCCTGTTTCGAATTAGCCGCTTGTTTAATGTCGCTCGAAAGTGGTGTTCTCCAGAAGCGACTTGCACGTTTTGTTTAGAGACCAAAGGAGGAACATATTTCATCCTGTAATGAGACCTGGTGAACCTGTCATCCCTGCAATTACCGCCAAGTCACCTGCTTTAATAATCGATATGAATGAAAGTGCAGCGCTTCCTCTACGCTTCTCCACCTGGTCTCGCCCCGGTTCTGCTTAACATTCCACCCGTGCAAATCAAGTGGTAATTAATTCCTAATAAGTGTTAGAAATTACTTAATTGCTTCTCGTGCCAGGTCCGGTTAGAAGCAAAGGTGCTAATGATGCCCTCTCTCTCTCTCACTCTCTCTCTCTCTATCTTGTTTTCTTTGACTTTCTCTTCATGTCACTTCTACCCAGAAAAAAACAACACTGCACACACACACACACACACACACACAACACAGGATCTCTGCCTTAGCCAGTGGCTTTTAATTAAAAGCCGCGTGCAGTATAGAGTCCTCATGGCATCCTTGCTTTCGCGGCTCCCTTTGAGGTTTGAGCCCATGACAATGTGGGCTGTCCCCTTTGGAGTTAAATTAATTACCAAACGTGGCCTACTTTAGTCTGGAAGAATGAGAGAGGATGAGATAAAGCACAGAATTACATGCACATTTAGTGCTTTGCTCCATGCTCCTTTTACAGCAAGTCAGCATTTCCTTAAAACACGCAACGTCCCACTGATTTTACACCGGCATTTTAAACATTATTTAAAGTGTAGGACAACTAGCGTGCTTCATTGAGGAAAAAAAATGATGTGCTAAAACAACAGCCTAGTGTAGAAATACAGGCCCCGTTGGTTCCTAAGTATTGGAACGCTTTTGATTTTGCTCTAGAAGACATTTGAGATTCATGATGACCATAAAATCTAGTTTGTCTCATAAGCTGATGATGTTTTCTTCATTTGAACCTCTGGTTCTTAGTACACCAGGGGTTTATTACTTTTTCAAGACATTTAAAATTAATGCTTTAGAGATTTGCCCAATGCATATGTAATGGCTCTGATCAGTCTTGTCCCCAGCTTTTAAATGGCTTTTTGGTTGTCATAATGGTTTAAAAGCATGTTTTGCAGGCTCAAACCAAGACTTAGACATTTAAAGCTGTTAAGTGTTTTAACAATCAACAAATCAGCGCATACCATGGCAACAAAAACACCTCTCAATCATGTGTTCCGATATTTTTGATTACTTGGGGAAAGTAATTTATATTTACGGAAAGGTATCAGTTATTTATTTATTTATTTATTTATTCATTTACGCCATTCGGCAGACATTCTTATCCAGAGCGACTTAGATTTCATTTCATTATACATCGACAGCAATTGAGTGATAAGGGCTTTGCTCAAGGGTAAAACATTGGCTACTTGGTGGTGCTGGGATTCGAGCCTCAAACCTTCCGAATAAACGTTCAATGATCTCAATCCCTCATTGATCTCAACCCCAAATGTCTTCATTGTATAACAAAAACAACTGTTCCAATACTTTCAAAGAGGAATGTACTGTATAATTATTAAAGTACCTGAATTTAAATGCTAATTTTAACAACAGCATGTGATTATAACCGTTTACCATCTTATGCTTGAGACAAACTTTTTCCACATTACTTATCGTTTTTGGCTTAATGCATTTGGAATCAGAAATCATTTGGAATTTTTTAGGAGGTCACATGAGTTTATCCACATGAGGCCACTTTCAAAGTAAATCCATATTATCGACAGTATATGAAAGTAAATTATGGCAGCACGGTGGCTTAGTGGTTAAGCCCTGTCGCCAGGGCTCGAGTTCGATTCCCGCCTGGAGTTTGCATGTTCTCTCTGTGCTTGGTGGGTTATCGCTCAGGTTTCCTCCCACAGTCCAAAGACATAAGCTAATTGACGTTTCCAAATGTGATGGTAATCAGCACTGGCCTCCACTATCCCTAGTTAGATTGGATGGATGGATGGATGGATGGATGGATGGATGGAAGAAAATTATCAATTAACATCGTGTGTGAAGAAACTATTACTTTGTCCTTAAAGTGCATCAATAGCATGGATGGTCCAGAAGTTAACCACATTTAGTTTTTGCGGGACAAATTCTAAGCTAAACACAAAGCACTATTCCTCATTTATGTGAGCGTACAATGTTGAATGTTAGCAAAGAAGCATTGCATTAAATGAGATGTTTAAACGATAAGAATGATGTTTTCTTAGATTTGATGAAAAAACGCATTTCATCCCTGATCATCAAATCACATCAAATCTTCGTCCTTTTGTTACTTTTGTTACTATAGCAATCCTGTCGTCTCTAACCTGTGACATTCGGAAGGATAAAAAAAAAACCTTCTTGATTGCGCTTGATGGGAAATCATCCGGACCCATTGTTTGTAGAGATAAAAATGTGTGTACGACGTTTCGGGAAGAAGAAATCCTTTCACGATTCTCTTAAAAGACGACGTTGATTGGGGCAATCCTGACTGGCTTCAGGTCAACCAACATAGGAGGGCTTCAAGACAAATCCGCTTTGTCCGTTCCATGCTTTAGAGCCGTTGGCTCTCTTCCATCCGTCCTCTCATCCTGACACTTCCTTTGTGTGTGAATAATGAGGGGAGTCTCAGCACTTTGAAATTGGAGATATGACAAACAAAAGTGGCCTTTCTCCTTTATCTCGCTGTCTAAACCAATAGAAAGAAGTGATAGGATTATGCTTTTAGATTTAAATTGAAAGCGAAGCTCTTTCAGTAATATTTCATCTAATGCCCCCTGGAAGTTTCTCCCTATCTATTAGGCTCCTTAGTTTCATGTTATAATGGAGACGGTCAACAGAACAAATTTCTTCAGAGTGTAATTTTTTTTTTTTCCCCCTCGGAGTAAGTGTCCTAATTGGTGGAGCAGTTGGTTTTGATCTAACTTCACAGTCATTACACATTTAGACAGACTTTTTAAAAAATGTTGTAGGATTTATTTGAGCTGTCAGGCAGCACTGATCAAAATTCACTTCTTTACTAACTATTTTTGTTCTTCATTGTTTATGAAAAGCACTTGGTCATCTGCCTAGGAGGAGATACGAGCATGAACACATCACATGCATGTTTTTTATGGTCAGCCAGTTCATGAACACAGTGCCAAGTCACCTATCAGCTTCAGATATAGTAGCTCCTTTGGAAAGATTACAACACTCGTGAATTTTCACAATGACAAAGCTTGTGAAAGGTGACAAGGTTTCTCGCTGAGAAATAAAATAATGCCCTGTCGGTTAGGACATTAAAATCCAAAGGTAAATTCGGCTAATTAAAAGTAAAGACAGAAATGATGAGACCAGTTTCAAAGAGATCTGGAGAGCATGATGGCTTTGAGAGGTTTGGAAGGACAATTGAAAGTTCAGGTAGTAACCGACATAATAACATTATTGGTTCATTTAAGGTTTGTCAGTGGTTATTTTTATGTTTAACTCCCTACATGTGGTTTTCATGTCAGCCTTTTTGTTGTAGGGATTCCAGTACAACTTCTCTGGGATCCCCTTGAGCGTAACGAGCTCTCAGTGGGTCCAGGAAATAAATATTATAGGCGTATTATAGAGCAAAGGCAGAAGTTGGGATCTGTAAATAAAGTAACCAAAGTTTAGGACCTCAGGTTAAACGTTACGGCGTTCAAGTTTAACAAAGATCTGTGATACAATTTCTGGTAAACGTAAAACTAATTGACATTTACAGAACAATTCAACACCTAGCCGCAGTAAAAGATTTGAATTGTGCGAACATTTTAAAGAAGTTCTTGAATGACTATCCAGGCTGTGATGTTTCAAATCCCACTGGTTTACACTTCTCATGAACATTCAACGACTGATCCTTGAAAATAACCGGATTACCTGTAACCGGAAGAAATGTATCTGTCTGTCGGAACTGTGCACACAATCATTCACGTACACAACTTGCACTCGGCCACTTGCATGCCATTTTTACATGTTACATAAAAAGTCCCTCTTTGACTTGAACACTCTATATATATATATATATATATATATATATATAGTGGGTGTTCAAGTCAAAAAGGGACTTTTGATGTATGTGTATATATATATATATATATATATAGTGGGTGTTCAAGTCAAAGAGGGACTTTTGATTGTGCAGAATAACAAAACAAACCCTTTTTATTTTTCTATAGAAACCTGTGCTACAATAATGCATGGATCTGCATATATATATATATATATATATATATATATATATATATATATATATAGTTTAATATGTAAGGTGCAGCGGTTTCTGTATTGGTACAATAGCCAGTGTTTAGGATCATTAAGACTGCTTTTAAAATATACATATATTCATAGGACTGATAAAATACCAACTATTTATTTTGCAAAACTGATTAAATGCTTATGGCCCTTATAAAAATTATAAGATCGGGCTCAGAACATCAGTAAATATGCCAGGGTTTGAGATGAATAAGGATACTTTGAGAAATCAGGTAAATATCCAGGGCGTGGGCCTACGCTTGGGAATGAGTGTGATCACTGAGAATATTAGTAAAGCATTACGAGCCTTCATTATGGCCATCTCTAAAGCGATAATCATAACAGCAGATTGAAATTGATTAATTAGATGGTTTTGTAGTCTCCTAGCTAGGGCTTAGGAGATAGATCAATTTGCCAAAGCTGTTAAATACATCGTTAAAATCATCCGGGTTTGGGGAATAATCAGCATCATTGTGACCAGGCATGTAGTTATGCACTGTATAAATATAAATATGGCATCCTGTACGTATATTAACACAAGCATATGCTCTGCTGTTTAAAGATGATCCAATTGCTAATAAATTGAATTCTCTCGTTTTGTCATCGTCCCAAACCAGGGCTACGGTTGCTGTTTTCGGGCTGCGTGTACCGAGTGATCGATAGCGCAGCCGAGCTAAATTCAGGACGCAACATCAGGCTACCATCTGTGCTAGCGTCTAATTGACATATATTTTTGCACAAGCAGCAGGGTAAGACAGTGTGCTGACAAAGAGACCATCTTGCCGCTTCGTCCTCCTGTTGTGTGTGTGTGTGTGTGTGTTTATGTGTGTGTGTGTAAGCACACACATACAGGACCCTGGGGAGCCACACAATGCAACTCTACTCGTTCTAAATGAGATTCATTGGCCTAATCTAATGCGAAAACAGTTTTTTTTTTTTTTATCTGACCAAATTACTCGGATCTGAGTCTCAAGACAATCTCAAGAACCTTCTGGACTATCAGCGAGCCGAACGAACTGCACTCTGCAAATCAATTAGTGGCTTTCCAGGTTCAGCGATGTGATTGAACCTGGGTGTAATGGAGAATCCAGGCTAATTAAATTGGCAGGGAAGATATTAGGTGGAATTTAGAGATTTTTGCGAGGGGGGGCCGTTACACCAGCAAGGTACATAGTCTACATGTGAGTTTCTACGAGACAGAGCTACTAACTAACAGTTAAACAGGTTTATACAGCAGCAATGGGAATTCTCCAATCTGTTTGGTCAGAACAACTTCCACAGGATTCACATGGTCTAAATCAAAATTTTGAATTCGAATTTAATGCAACTTTTGTCATTTATACAGATACAGTAGGAGATGTTAAAATAAGCTCTTATCTCCAGGGTCTTAGTTTGCTCTTTAACAGTCCATACCATAACTCTTTATATCAGCTGGCATGCACAATCATGTTTTAATACTGATTTACAATGAAAATACTAAAAAATTCTTCCTTATCGAAAAAATTGCACAATTTCAGCTGTGACGATCCAGCAGAACATGATATACAGTTAGTGAAAATGATTAGCCCTCCGTAAGAGACGACGTCCCATCGATTGGGGTTTCGCTCCACTGTAACATCCGTGTTTCTTGACAATGAGGTGTGATTCCATCAGCACCGTATCGACTTCCTTACACAATGCACACACCCCAGGCCTGACAGCTCCTCTTAAACACCCTGATTTATGGCCTTTGTATAGAGAACTGTCGAGGCAGTGGTGGAGGTGGAGGTGGAGGTGGAAGAGGTACAGTAGGGGATGAGATTCGTACACCGCAACACAGCCACACATAAAGTAAGCGATTCAGGTAGCGGAGGATGAACGATAAATACGCAGTATCCCTCCTGCCTCTAAGCCTTGCGTAGACTCTCCTTTTCCTGACCTTTGCCTGGCAGTTTTGCTGACGTGCTACCCCGTGAATGTGTGTACTGTATAAATGAATCTCAATTTCCATTATTAATTTTCCATGTCACTACATATTTGTTTGTAAGCCGTCCTATGCTGGTAATTTTGCTGTGTACAGTAGAACACTTATTAAGCGGGGAATGTTTTTAATACCCAGTTGGGTCAAGCTGAATGTACGGCCCCTAAATAAAGTTGCTAAATAAAGTAAAGACATCTATTGTGTCTTAAGAACAGCTTAGAGCAGCACTTATATTTACTTATTTATCAAATGTTTTCCAAAGTATTTCCGAAGTATAACTAAGTAAAGGTAAAAATGTGAGCTCATACCAGTGAAAAGTTCATACAACTCAACAACATTTAATTACATGACCGTGGAGATCATCCCCTCAGTCATCCAGGTCATGGTCATCCCAACGGTGCTGTTCAGTCTTGAAGATCTTGAAGATGACTTAACAACTCTGATATGAGTGCCTGAGACTGCAGTAGAAAATTCAAGTCAATAAAATAAATTATACAGCAATTTTAGGTATGCTGCAAAGCTTTATGAAATTAAAAAAAAAGGGAAGAAATTATCAGTTTGTCCCTGATGAGCAAACCAATGGTGATGGTGGCAACAACTCTCTAAGATGGCAGTAGGAAGAAGAAACCTTGAGAGGAACCAGACTCAACCCATCCTCATGTGGGTGATAACGAATAGCAGGGATTGATCTGCAGGCATACTGTGTGTTAGGAGGCTGGAAGTTCAGTATAACAAAAGTGGTATTGAGGATAGGTGTTTAGAGTCCACTTTCATTGTTGGAGGCTCAGATCCAGAACTGTTTCTGGGAATTTCAGTTTAAACTATTGAGCGACTGCAGTCACAAGCCATCAGATCAAAACTGCATGAATCAGCTGAGTCCAAGTCCATCTTCATGGTCAAATGGAACACATCCCAAAGGGGGCCACACCAGGCCACCATCGGCAGCAGGCCAGAGACCTCCATGCGGTGAGATCTCCAGTCAGACGTAGGGCACCCGAATGAATCAGACAGGTCTGGAGGGCAGGAGAGGTCGAGTTGGCTGGCAGCTCAGGAGTGCCATGTGTGGTTCAACAGAGAACAAGAGAGAGAGAGAGAGAGAGAGAGAGAACAGTTAGGCATACCCATCGTCTCATGATGGATAAGGTCAATGTATTTTAGTGCACAGTGCAAGCAGTGACTCCAGCAGGACTAACTATGACAGCAAAACTAAAAGGGAGAGCCCGATAAAAAAACACAGATATGAGTGATCTCTGGCAAGTCACTTAAAAAGAGCCCTTAAAGCAGAGTTGCTTTAAACTGACAAAATGGCTTGTATAGCTCCAATAACCACCCTTTACAACCAGGACAGGCAGATAAGCATCTCAGAACACACAAACCTGAGACGGATAAACACCATCAGCAGGAGATCACAAAAACTCGACAGGTGAGGATTATAAAAGCGTTGCCTTGCTTTTTTTGCCCAGTTTCAGTGAGAGTTGAATAATTCCAAGATTTAAACAAGCCAGACAGTCTATACTTTATAAGGACAAAAGTATTGTGCCAAACCTGTTAATTATCGAATTTAGGTGTTCAAATAAGGCCCCTCATCCCCAGTGAAGGATAATCTTATTGGTTACCCAACTAGACATCTCGGACAATCCTATGCTTCCGACTCCGTGGCAAGAGTTTGTTAAAGGCCCTTTTTTACTCCAGCATGCACAAAGAATGGACTCTAAAAACATGGTTTGATGAACCCCGACCTCAACCCCATCAAGAACCTGGAACTGGATGAACTGGAACGAAGATTGTGAGCCAGGCCTTCTCGTCCAACATCAGCGCCTGACCCCATAAATGCTCGACATCTTGAATTCCCACAGAAACACTGCAAAATCTTGCGGACAAGAAAAGAGTGTAGAAGCTGTTATAACTGTAAAAGAAGCACCAACTCCATATTGAAGTACATGTATGTATTTGGATACAATGTCATTGCAGATTTGGCCAAATGCTTTCGTCTATATAGTGTACAGTACATAGCCACATCCTAAAAATCTTGATGTGATCAAATGTATAGAAAGTGAAAGCTGTTTAGGGACGACTGCTGCAGACGATGTTCGTTTGGAGGCAGTGTAGGGTAGAGTGACTCTATTTTAGGGACTACGTAGGACGTAAGTGACAGCTGAGCTTTGCACAGATGCAACTGCTGTTTTGTGTAGTTAGTGTGTCCTGTGTGTTTGCTGCACCGTGCTGCGCTTGTCATTCTACAGAATCACTGAATCTTTATTTAGTAGAGTAATACAGTAGGGTATACGGAGCTCCTGTATTATCTTGTTCTGCATGTCACGCTTCTCACTTCTACCCCACTATTAAAACATGAAAAAGCTCTGATTTGATAAGATCATGATTATAAGACTAAATCTCACTTACTCACTCACTCTCTCACTCACTCATCTTCTATACCACTTTATTTTGTGTTCAGGGTCGCAGGGAGCTGGAGCCTATCCCAGGAGGCTTAGGGCACGAGGCGGGGTACACCCTGGACAGGATGTCAATCCATCGCAGGGCACACACACATACACACACTCACACACCCATTTACACACTATGGGCAATTTGGGAACGTCAATTATCCTAATTATCCTAACCTGCATGTCTTTGGACTGTGGGAGGAAACCGGAGTAACCGGAGGAAACCCACCAAGCACGGGGAGACCGTGCAAACTCCATGCACACAGAGACGGGAATCGAACCCGGACCCTGGGGGTCAAGGCGACACCTTTTAAACACCAGCAACAATATAAACGTTTTATTGATCAACTTTAATTAGTGATGAGTTATTTATATAAGATTTATATAATGAGTAGTTGTTTGTTTATTACAAACATATTATATATTTTATACATTATTAGACATTTTGTGATAAAAAGAGAGATAGAGAGAGATACTGTAGGTAGACAGCTTTATTCATTTCAGATGAGAATTCACATATTACCACAGCACAGAAAGTTATAAATTATACTAAGAGTAATTGAACCATATATATGACATTAAATAAGAATATATATTAAAAAGAATATTGCAGTGTGGTAGCGCAGTGGGGTGTAAAAAATTTATAGTGATGATATAAGCAGCAGACTTGAGTGGAATTAAATTGAATGGTGATTCGGTGATGGAAAAAAAAAGTAATGGTGCCCTAGAAAAGAAGGAAGGGTTCATTTGTGTCTCTGAAAGCTGATGCTCCGCAATAGCTAAGATTATTTTCACGCATTTATTCTGTGCTTTGATTGTTGTAATTTTCCGATCTCTGTGAGCTTTAGATTTAAATCAACTCATACCTTGATGGTATCTGAAACAACTGTTCTCTTATTCAACACAATCAAAAGTCCTGGTTTGCTTTGAACGCCCCTCGTACCTTCCTTTAAAAAAAAAAAAAGGCATAATTTTTAGAAAGAAAGCAAAACACAAATTTGATATTGTTTCCCAGACAAACGCTACCTTATATCATTTTTTTCTATTATGGCCTCCTGTATTTTTCAAACGCTATAATACAGTATGATATACAGTTCTCATCAATCAACGTTCGGAGTTCTGAGACTGTAACAGTAAAAATGTCTGTATAATAAAAGTGGCGACTATGCGATGCCTCCAGTGCCTCATTTCCATACCGTAAAGCGATGTGATATCATTTTACTCTTGCACATAGCTATGTCTCGTACACCAGACATCAAATCCGTTGGCTGTCATACCGCAAGAACTTTTTCTTTTTTTTTTCCTCCACATCCTTCACGGCACCAGACAGGCTACCTACCTGACATACACCGTCCTGGCTGGCATATTAATTCATCAATTTCCCAGTAGCCGCAGTAAACAAAGCAAACAAAACAAACGGCTGAGGAGAGAGGAGGAAAAAAAATTCCCTCTGTGTCAGCCTGCGGCATTATAGCATAGCCAAAAATCTGACCTAGAAAAAAGGGAGAGGAACAGCAATCAGAGAAAGAAAGAGAGAGAGAGAGAGAGAAAAAGAAAAAGAAACAGGAAAAGCAATCAGAGGACGAAGGCCTAAGAGAAAGAGAAAGAGAGAAAGATCCAAAGACAGAGACAGTAATCAGTAGGGGGAAAAAAGCTAGGAAGACAGACAGAGATTAAAGATAGACAGAGACATAAGGAGAGAGACGGAGAGAAGAAAGAAAAAACGCCTGGGAGAAGAGAGAGAGAAAAAATATGAAGCCAGACAAAGTTATGGGAAGAAAAAAAAAAAAAAAAAACGTCAGAGAGACAGAGATACAGACGAGTAAGGCAGTGTGAGAAAAGTCTGAGAGAGGTAAGGTGAAGGAGAATAACTTTATTTGAAATACGGTGACATGTTTCACTCAAGCTGCCAGACTCCTCATTACGGGCACCTCCTTTAACGTCAGCTGTCATGGTTCATCAGGCTACGTCGGGTTAAGGGCAAAAACAAACAGCTGCCGTCTCTCTCGGCGGGGAGCGGTGCAGGTAAACACTGAATATTATTCACTTCCCCTGCATCTCCACACTGAGCCTCCATCGCTCTCCAAGTAACTGAACACCTCCAGAATGTGGTATTAGAAAGCAACAAGAAGCAACCAGACCAAGAATATCACAGTCCTCCACCTCACCTTTGACCCTGGAATAAGAACTGTGATCTACAGCTAGCGGCCGAAGTTGATGCAAAAGCAGGATGGAGAGCAGTGAAATGGAAGGGTACTAAGGTTTAGCTACGCGACTACAGTATAGCTTCCAGCAAAGAATAACATTTTTAAAACAGGGTTGAGGATTAGCTTACCTTTTTTTTTTTAAAGTGTTGAGGATTATCTTAACAGTTTTGAAAGTGTTGAGTATTAATTAATACTTTTGTCCGCCATTTAAGTACTCAGTTATTTAGTTACATTTCAAAAATGTAATCCGTTATTCAGACAATTTATGCAATCCGTGAGCCAGACAGCAGTCATTCACCCCCTGTTTATTCCTGTTGTTATACCGCTATCTCACCTATGCAGTTTGATTATGCGAGGACCGACGTGCGGAAGGATGGAAACCTAATCACAGCGCCAAAACTCGCGGTGAATCATGAAAACCCGTACTTACGGCCACCCCACGAAACCGCGTAGGTGAGATAGAGGTATTAGTAGTTAACAGATTGTGGGGCAAACTTCGCTGAGTGATGATGGTAGAATAATTATAAAGGTCTTGACTAAAACAACATGCATGAGGAATCACAAAGGAGTTTTCACTTTCTGCAATTTAAAAGTACTCGACTCAGTTACTTTTATCAGAAAGTATTGCTGTAATGTAACTGATTACTTTTTAATGACAGTAATTTTGTAATGTAATTAATTACTTTAACTAGTAACGTCTTCCAGCACTGTTCAGGACTAGCTAAACATTTTAAAAGTGTTGAAGATTAGCTACTTTTTTTTTTAATGCTGAAGATTAGCTTAATGTTTTTATGTCCATGATATAATTCAGGGTAGCTAAATACGCAAAAACTGTGTTTAAAGTTGACTTAATTGTCCAGAAACAAAGCACATCATACTTAGCTAAATGTTGTTTTAAAAAATAACTTTTACTATGTTGATGAGCTAAATATGTAGAAACAGTGTTGAGGATTAGCTAAGCATCTTCAAAACATTTAGCTAGTCTTGTTATAATTTTATCTTCAACTAAATGTGTAGCTACTGTAGTGAGAAAAGAAAGGAGAGAGGGAATAAGGAAGGAAGGAAGGAAGAGGATTACATAAAAATTAGCTCAAATTTAAGGTTTAGCTAAATTTTATATTTATAACTAGCTAAATACACTAATACAGTATTTAGAGTTTACATAAATGTCACTTAGCTAAACGTTATGTCTGATTACACTTAGCTAAAAGTTGATTTATGTAAGAAAAAAAAGATTGAGATCTAAATAAACTTTTGTTTATGTTTTTGTGATTAACTTTGTTGTGTTGAGGATTAGCTTACCATTTTTCTTTTGCGTTTTGAAGATTAGCTTAACTTTCTGTTTTTTTTTTTGTTTTGAGTTAGATGTTTAGCACCTGCAATCAGGAAGCATAGCTAAACATAATCAAAAGAAAGAACAAACCATTGAGATCATCTTGAGAATTTGCCAAACATTTTTAACAGTGTTGAGGATTAGCAGAACAATACTGATATCATTCATTTTAGCTAAATACAAACCCGATTCCAAAAAAGTTGGGAAACTGTACAAATTGTGAATAAAAACAGAATGCAATAAAATGGAAGTTTCAAATTTCAATATTTTATTCGGAATATAATATAGATAACATATCAAATGTTGAAAGTGAGACATTTTGAAATGTAATGCCAAATATCGGCCCATTTTGGATTTCATGAGAGCTACACATACTGGATGACCGTGCTCTTCGCGCCCTTAGACGGCACTGCACCACATACAGGAAACCGTGCCATTCACTGTTACCGGCTAAAACTCTATAGGTCAAAAAAGAAGCCATATCTAAACATGATCCAGAAGCGCAGGCGTTTTCTCTGGGCCAAGGCTCATTTAAAATGGACTGTGGCAAAGTGGAAAACTGTTCTGTGGTCGGGCGGATTAAAATTTTTAATTCTGTTTGGGAAACTGGGATGCCATGTCATCCAGACTAAAGAGGACAAGGACAACCCAAGTTGTTATCAGCGCTCAGTTCAGAAGCCTCCACCTCTGATGGTATGGGGTTGCATGAGTGCCTGTGGCATGGCCAGCTTACACATCTGGAAAGGCACCATCAATGCTGAAAGGTATATCCAAGTTCTAGAACAACATACTGTATGCTCCCATCCAGACGTCGTCCCTATCAGGGAAGACCTTGCATTTTCCAACTTGACAATGCCAGACCACATACTGCATCAATTACAACATCATGGCTGCGTAGGAGAAGGATCCGGGTACTGAAATGGCCAGTCTGCAGTCCAACATTTGGCGCATCATAAAGAGGACGATGCGACAAAAAGGACCTAAGACAGTTGAACAACTAGAAGCCTATATTAGACAAGAATGGGACAACATTCCTATTCCTAAACTTAAGCAACTTGTCTCCTCAGTCCCCAGACATTTGCAGACAGTTATAAAAAAAAAGAGGGGATGCCACACAGGGGTAAACATGGCCTTGTCCCAACTTTTTTGAGATGTGTTGATGCCATGAAATTTAAAATCAACTTATTTTTTCCCTTAAAATGATACATTTTCTCAGTTTAAACATTTGATGTCATCTATGTTGTGTTCTGAATAAACTATTAAAATTTGAAACTTCCACATCATTGCATTCTGTTTTTATACACAATTTGTACAGTGTCCCAATTTTTTGGAAGTCGGGTTTGTATGCATAAATGGTGTTTTGCAAAAGCGGCAAACACATATAAGCAAAGATAAAAACATAAAAAAAATCTGTTCATGGTTTTGTTGAACTTTGTTGTCTTGAGGATTAGCTTAAGAGGTTTAACAGTGTTGAATATAACCTTCGATTCAGCACTGAGGACTAGCCAAACATGTGTTTATACAATATTGTGGATTAGTCAGGCATCTGTAAACAGCATTGAGGACAAGCTAAACACGTAGAATCAGTATGGATTAGATAAACATCATTATACAGCATTGAGGACAAGCTAAACTTATTTAAACAGTATCGATATGTAGCTCTTGAAACAGTATTAATTAGCTAAATGTTTAAAAACAATGTTTTGATTGAGGATAAGCTAAAGATCTAGAACCAGCGTTGAGCATTAGCTTAGCATTTGTAAAGATTTGTTGAGGATTAGCTAAATGTCTAGAAAAGGGATTTGCTTGATATTTATATACAGATTTCAGGATTACGACTGTAGTTTATTGAAATACAGATTCATTCATTTTGTTTTGCCTTCCATTGAAACAATACTTTAAATATTATGACAGGTTTGAATGGAAATCTAGCCGTAGCCATTGTTTCGCAAGCTCAGATAATTCGCTTCCTCAGAGAGCAGTTGTTTTCTTGCAAAGCAATGTGTTTGGATGATGCAAGAACATGAGTCTGGGTGCAAAAGCTTCCAATATAGACAGTGTTCGGTCTTCAGGTTTGGATCATTGAACCTGGTCCTTATAAGCTACTGTCTTCATGATTCTCATTAAGTTGCTTTAAAAAGTCGGTACTTCCGTTTCAAAAAGCAATTTCACTGAGATTGGCTTCTGTTTAATGTACAGCTTAACTAATTCAGCTAGATGATAGCGTAATGAGCTACATTATCGGAATAGCTCCCTAAAAAAAAGGGAAACAGCCGATAACAACCGGAGACGGCAAAACAGCGGCGGGAGACGTTTACTGAAATTATGTTTACATTTAAATTCCCCACAACTCAAGTCTTCTTCACAAGAACATTTAGAATTCAAATAAAATGCAAACTTAATTACCAGCCATGTGAATTTTCTGATAAGCGCGCTTGGCGATGTCATCAAAAGTCTGGCAGATAAACATGGCCACAGGCAGTATATTTTAAAGCTTTTATTAAAAGCACATTCTCTGTATCATGCTGCATTTCGAAACGTTACCTTAATAAAATGACGTTTTCTAAAGGCGATTATAATCATCATGATATTTTAAGTTATAATCATTTCAAATGAAATAGTTACACATAGAATCTCTCATATTTAATTAAGTTTAAAACATCAATGTGCACAGGTGAAACAAACAAGAGCAATCATTGATCTTTGTTGGGAATTATGGTGATCAGTGATTGGAAGTTGAGAACAATGAGGATTGGTCTTTGAGTGGTGGGTCGCTAAAAAAATGGTGATCAAGAATTAGCCTCTGGGACCAATGGTGATCAGGGATCAGCCCCTGGAGATAAGGGTGATCAGTGATTGATTAATGGAAGCAATGGTGATCTCGATTGGTTATTGTGAACAGTGTTGATTAGTGATTGCTTGTTGGGAGCTGTGGTGATCAGTGGTTAGCTATTGGGAACAATGGTGAGCAGTTGTTGGTTGCAGGGGTGATTAGTGACTGGTTGTTGCATGTAGAGCTGGTCACTGGTTGGTTATTGGAAACAGTGCTGATCAGTGAGTGGTTAATAGGAACAATGATGATCAGCGATTGATTATTAGGAACAATGGTGATCAGCGACTGATTATTAGGAACAATGGTGATCAGTGATTGGTCTTAGGGAACAATGGTGATCAGTGATTGGTCATTGGGAACAATGGTAATCAGTGATTGGTCATTGGGAACAATGGTGATCAGTGATTGGTTGTTGGGTGCAGTGGTGATCTACCATCTAATTACTAAATTGGCAACACTTGCTTGGCTGTGAGAGAAACTTTTTATATTACACTACATTCGATTACATAACTCATTTTGGGTCATAAAACTCAGTTACCTCCATGATACCCACCATGCCCTCTGCAGGTCTGGGGAGAACAAGTCAGCATTTCACCCCAGACGCAGACAGTTAACCCTGAAGACCCGCCGCTAACGAGGTAACCGTAATCCCAGCAAATTCCACTGTGGCCTGAACACCTGACCCAGTGGCACTGAAAGGAAATGAGTTCCCTGCTATGTGAAGATTCCGGCATGACAGAAAGCTTCTCTTAAGACTCTTTTTTTTTTTTTTTTACTCATCTGCTTCTTTTTATCACTCTTTCCCTCTCTCCTAAAGGGCACAGGAGGGTGGAGATAGGCAGTGGAATTATCACAAATAACAAGAATGTCCTTGCTCCATGTCTGCCTGGAGTGTGGAGGAGGCAGCGTTCGGCTCGGCAGATATAGACGTTAGCCAACTGCCTCGTTCTTATCCTGTTTGGCCAGACTCGACCTGTTTTTCTTTTTTAATTCGCTCTTTTTTTTTGACATAGTCTTCTTTTTCGTGAGACTCTTTTTAAATTAAGTGCTTCTACTTTTATTACGAAGGGCACTCTTTCCTTATCACTGTCCCTGGTCGGAGTGCCAGTGACCGCGAAATGAGTGGACTTGTTTTTTTTTTCTTTGACAGAGGGGTAGAATTTTACCAGAAGGACTGTTTGGTTTCATCTGTTCTAGTGTTCCACAGTGCCAGCTCCTGGTGATATTTGAATCAAGACTAAAATCTAATATCTATCCTTTTTTTTTCCTTCTTTACAACCTGTGCTTGGTTTTGCGGGAAAACATTGCTTGTTTATCATCATAATAGTAATCTGATACGGAGGAAACCTTATATTCATGTCTTTTCATTTGTAAAAAGAATTATCGCTGCTGGGCCATTTATAAAAGCCTCTGTTTTGTTATTCCTGGCCAGTTTGTGTTATTCCTGTTTGTCATTCCATACACTTAGGAATTCCAGATCTTAGACATAATCATGTGTTTTGAAACAGCCCTCTCTATATAGCTTTCTTATCTCGGGCGAACGGCGAGTCATTTCTTTTCAAAGTTGACGAAAAAAAGAAAACAGTCGACCTCTGGGCTGTGGATAAAGCGAGTGTTTACAGCGGAAATCCCGGAGGATGGTTTTAAAGAACTAATCTACTGCTCTGGTCACCGTCCGCTTGGCATAAATCACCTTTAAAAATGATTTATTCTCTTTGAGATATGGGGCTGCATAATAAATGCAGCAGAACAAACAAAGAAAGCAGTGTATGTGTGTGTCATAAAGAGCAAAACTCCAGAGCCGGAGCGTTTTGAGCAGGCCTGCTTCCTCTCCGAGACTGATAATGGTGATACTCTGGCCCCCACGACTCATTACCAGACGTTCCACTATTCCGCCACAGTTCTGGTCTCGAGAGCGTTCGCCATCACATCATTACAAGAACACTCTCATAAGGCCCTTAGCAACTCCCTCGACAAAAGAAAAAGTAAATAAGTCGTAAAACTATGACTCGGTCTCTGTAAAAAAATAAATAAATAATAAATTCCCCCTCCGACTTCTATTTACACTCCCACCGCCTGCCATCGTGACGATCCCCAAGCACATGAAAGAGGTTCAGGGTTCTGTTTCCATAAGTGGTGTTTTTATTACTGTATAAACAGGGCTCAGTTTGTACTGATTCAAATCATGACCTTTATTTTCAGTGGATCGAAACAACTTTTTTATACTTTTTCTTTCAACCTAAAATGACCGCTACCTTGATGCATATCAGTGACAACAAATTTGCTCGATAGGCAAGAGCGACTCTTATTTGTATATAAGCGATATTCCCAAATTAGCTTCTTTTTTTTTGCAGGAAAAGCTGTTTGAGTTAAGCATTAGTGCTTCTTCTCAGCACACCAAAAATGAGATGGATTTAATGAGAAAATAGATAGGAATTTTAATCGGGGTGAACTTTTTCCTGAGATTTAACACAGATTCTGGTTAAAGATGTTGACAACTTGATATTAAAAACTAATGAAGCACAGACAAAATTTAATTTGGCATGCACTATAAAATCCTATTCATCAGAATTTTCGATTCTGATTGGTCAGAAGGTGAAGGCTGTCTTTTCCCAAAATAAGATTTAATATCTTTCTAAGCCTTATAGCATTCTATAGTTACACATAATGACTATTGATTAGTAAGGAGGAGGGTTATGTAAGGAGTCTCCAATGTTAGTGCGTGCTTTGTAATGGCGCCGTCTATTGACAAGCTTCTTAAACAAGCTGAGTTACCTGACTTATATTAATGGTATCATTTTCAATAATATAGTATGAGGAGCGTTGTAGTCCAACCAGGACGTGATGAAATTTCTTCTGAATGAAGGAGTAAATCTGAGATTTAGAGAAGATTTCCAGAATTTGAGTGGTGCAAACATTTTAAAGAAGGTTTTAAGGGTTTAAAGGTTTTAAAGATTTAAGGTTCGTGAGTGATGATCCCGGCTGACCCTGCAGTTGAAGTCCATGACTTCATTGAAGATTCAGCCCCTGAGTCCTGAAAATCCAAAGTACTACTTTAAGTCATCTTGATAAAGGTAACTATGCACACAATCATTCATGAACACCACTTGCAAGTTCCAGGAACTCGTCTGGCAATTATTGCCATGTCTCTTGACCTCACTCTAAGCCATTTCCACATGCCTGAGCTGTTGAAGGAGTTCCTGGGAGGCCAGCGTTTTAGATGTGTCCCATAATGGCTCAGGCGTACTGAGAAAACTTTCCACCTTCATGGTACATAAGCACTAGTGAAACTCTGGGATAAGTGCAATAGTGTATTAGGAACTGTGTTCTGTTTTCCTGTGTTCTGTTTCTCGAGTGGCACGGCGCTAAAGCACTCGCCCGATCAGTTTGAGTCCTGGGTGATGCTGTAGCCTCCCGCAGCCAGGAGCTAGGGAGATCTGATTGGCCGAGCTCTCTCAGATGGGAGGGACTTAGTGCTCTCACTGTATCATCTGTAAGCTGACAAAGACGGAAGGACTGGATAGCACTGTCCTCCAAGTGTGTTACGCCGTCCCCCAACAATGTGTGAGGGCGCAGTTTGAAAAATGATGCGGTTTGTGGTTTCACATGACTCGAAGGATGCACATGCTAATCTCTGCCCTCCCTCATTGGTGGTTGTAGCCTTGAAGTGGGAGTGTCGGTGGAAAAAAAAAAAATAATAAATAAAAAGTCCCGGTTTGACGTGAGCACAGCATTATTGTTTCTATAGTAAGAACTTATTCACGGGTACACATCGCATAACCTAAGCCTAATAATGAACATATTTGTGTTGCAATTTAAGAAACTATTTCTGAATCTCGTCTTCAGGATAAGAAAAAGATTAAAAGATTTTCAAAAGGGTTTTTTTTTTGAGAGGCGGCTAAATATGAAAGTAAAATGGATGTCACCAAGAGAACAATGGCGTTGACTGTATTGATCCTGCAGGGATTAAATTGAAGGTGGTGAAAGCAACTCCACTTTACATCGTTGATTGTTTTTCTAATAGCCACCCATGCTCCACACACCAAGTGTTTTATTCCCTCCCAAATAACAGAACACATTACATTTAGGTGAAGAACATGATCGCGTTGCACAAGATCAAGGCTGTAATCGGTCAATTATTTTTTCCCCAGCAGTTATTTTAATGAACATAGTCAGTCCACACATCACTAGATAACTCTTGGGCATACAGATGTTGAAGTGAACATATTAAATCTTTATTTAAGTATCAACACTGTCCTGATGGGGATATAACCATAACAAATAATAGGAACTATAACGTCTGGAAGATGAACCCATCTCAGAAATGACTCCTGACCCGAGATCAGCTGCAGTCGGTTGCAGTTTTCTGACCCATGGTTTGATGGCCTCGTTTCCTGTATAACTGGATGGAAGAGATTGCTTGCGGTTTGCAGCAATTTTTGCTCTCCGGCACATGTCGCTTCGACCACTTGCTGTTTACGGTCTGCTAACTTTTCCTGAGCTCCAGATAGTCTTTAGGAGATTGTTCTTGCAGTAAGGTTACAGCAGTTACATCGAGCAGAAACCTGCTGTCCTTTCCAAACAAACGCTGCATGGGAATCCGTCAGGCACGGGTGGTTGGCTCTGTGTGTGTGTGTGTGTGTGTGTGTGCAGGCTTGTTCTTTTTGCCTCGCTCTTATCTGTTGAGATGATCAATGACCTGTGATCCTGGCACTTATGTGTATTACTACATCACTGTTATTGTGGAGTATTACTGCTATTACTGCAGTTTAGCGTTCTTCGACTTGCAAGATCGTGCCACTGATTCGTGACTGGTGTTTAGAGCGCTGGGACTTGCTCTGACCTTTCCATTTAATTGCACTTCTGTCAATTCTTCCATCTTGTTCCTGGTGACTTTTACAGACGCTTAGTTCTGCCGCGCTCTTGCACCGTCTGCTCTTTTATTAGCTTGATACTTTGCTTTCGACTTCCCTTCTAAGTCTCACCAGATAAAAGCATCGGCTAAATGAATAAATGTAAATCCGAACGTTATACGATTACAAGATTCCGCCCGAGACATTGTGATGCCTGGGTTGTGATGGAATTAATATAGATCAGAAATGTATCCAGGAGCTAAGCCTTGAAAAGCGATCCCAGAAGAAACGCAGAAGGTTTGTCGTCACTTCACTTCCCAAGCTGCAACCCAGCTGGACGAAGACGGCTGCTCCGATCCGTCCTCATTTATTTTCGTCTGCGTTTAAGTATCGTCACATCGTTACGGGGAGAAAAAAAAAAAGTTGCCCCAGCACTTCGGTAATATCCCGTCTGCCAGCGTTTGGCAGGTTCATAATGAGTACACGTGTCGGATAAAAGCCCCGGCATGGAGAACCCGTGATGCGACATCACCTCTCCGAACAGAAAAGGTCACTCGGATCCTTCCTGAGCTATGACAAATGATCACAGTAGTGAGACGAAGGAGGCGTTATATCAGGCATCTGTGTGGTCTGCAAAAAGGCATGACTCGTTTCCATGTATCCCCGAACCCCCCGATGAGATCCTGCTCTCGCCCACCACCACTTATCAAGCGTGATGTCTTCCCAGCCCGGGCGGAATGATCCGGAAAGGTCAGTCTCAGCTGGTCGCCGTGCTCAGCAGTCAGTCTGCACGACACCGCAGCCGGCCTCCAGCTGAGAGCGCCAACAGCAGCTCTGTCACCCAGCTCGCTATACGACAGGACAAGACACTAACACTTTCTTCTGAAGGGCAAACTCAGACGCGTCTCGGCCGTACGCGTGCTTCTCATGCTGCTTAGAATACATAAATAATGGGCGCTAACGCGGAAATAATACTTATATACTCTTATACTACTCATAGTACATTATTACAAATGATAATATTATTCTTGTTGTTGACTGTTATTTGTTATTGTTATTTTTACTAATTAAAAAGAATAAATATTATAAACAGTATGGTTCTTGTTTTTTATTAATATACATTTATTTCTGCATAATTAATAATTATTATTATTACTTCTATTAGCAGTAATATTACTACCAGTACTAGTAGTATTACATCTACTTTTATTATTATTACTATTACTGTGTACAACTGTGTTCTTCTACTATTAGCTTTACTTCTTCCTCCACGTCTATGATACAACTAGTACTATTACAACAACTACTAATGCTACTTTTAATACTCTTAGCAGTATTTTTACTACTACTATTACTATTTCTTCTACTGTTACCACTATTAGTAGTTTTATGTTTAGCAATACTACTACAGTACTATTACTATTACTTCTGCTACTAGTGTTATTTTTATTACCTCCAATACTTTAGTAGTCTTAGCTGTACTTTTAATATGAAATTAATGTAAATGGTTTTATTGTATAAACTTTTATTATTATTATTATTATTATTATTATTATTATTAATATTATTATTAGTGCTACTGCTACTAGTGTTATTTCTGTTACCTATATTAGTTTATTACTCTTATTCTTCAATAATAAGAATGATAATAATAATAATAATTATAATAATTATTATTATTATTATTATTATTATTAATATTATTATTATTATTACTAGTGTTACTACTACTGCTACTACCACTATTACTTTTAGCACTACTTTAAATATTACTTCTACTACAGTTAATACAATAATAATAATAATAATAATAATAATAATAATAATAATAATAATAATAATACAATTAATGCTAATACTCCTGCTTTTACTTATTTTATTCCTAACAGTTCTATTATTACTACTGTTATTTATTATTTATTCATCTACTATAACCACTACTATAAAACAATTACTTTAGCACTATTATTATTATTATTATTATTATTATTATTATTATTATTATTATTGTGTATTACTTTTACTACTGCTTTTATTACTCATTAGTGTAATTATTACTACTGCCAACTGTAATATTGTTACCACTACTTATCATTACTACTAGTAATACCTTTATTATTTTATCACTAATACTACTACAATTGCTACTTCTATTCATCTCTGCACTTCTATTATAACTAGTACATATAATACTACTGTTAGTCCCACCATAACTTATAGCACAATTACTACTGTTTCCATTACTAACTAATTACTACTACTACCACTACTACTACTAATAATAATAATAATAATAATTAAACATTTATTATTGTTTATTTTTATATTGTTCTGTACATCACATTATTATTATTATTATTATTATTATTATTATTATTATTGTTGTTGTTATTGTTGTTGTTGTTGTTATCATTGCTGCATATAATGCACACACACAATGGACTCTAAGTTTCTTAGTCCAAGTCTGGCCACACACACACACACACACACACACACAGACACACACACACACACACACACACACACAAAGGTGTAAACTCACCTTGTGTGGTCATTATTTACACTCTCCTGTGAGAGCAGCCCATTTTTCATTCTCTTACGCTGCATGTCTGAATTTGAGCCAAACTGTGCATACACTCATAAAAAGCAGTGGTATTCAGTTTATAGGAAAAAACATTTTCTCTGGGAAATAAAAAACTAAAACGTCCAAATAGGGTGAGGTGTTTTTCATTGAGGACTTGAGAAGGTGCTGCTTCTTATATAGAAAAAAAAAACATTTCCTTATGGGAACCAGTCAAATATTACCACAAGGATAGGAATGTCTGATCTGTCTATCCATCTATCTGTCAGTCTGTCTATCTACTGTATGTAGCTGGTTTCAAGTGCAAAATATAAAACACACACACACATACACACACACCAGGCCTTGCTGTTCCCAGCCGCACTATTTATGGGAGGCGTGTACATCACATTTATAATAATGGTTAGCTGGGCGGTATGTTTTACACTGATTTATTCTGTCTGTCGCATAAATTCAGAGCAAATGAACGGGCCATTTAGGTAAAGTTAAAATGATTTACCAAAACTACTTCGCTCCAGTTCCCCTGATGCCCACTCAGTTTTTGCCCGTCTTGGTGTCTCGCAGGGAATTGCTCTACTTAGGCTTTTGAAAACGATCACTTTGGGTTTTTTTTTTTTTTTTTTTTTTAATGCATGCACTCCGATCAAACAGCATTAGTCTTATTTACGCCACGGATCCTCGTGACGTCCGTGCGCTAAAAACCAAAGACGAATGTTGGTCAGGTGCGAGAGTGTTATGCGGCATCAATCTCTGAGCACATCCAAAGCACCGGGGCAGTGCTGATGCTTGCGAAACAAAAAAAGCATATTAATGGAGGTATTCTAATTGCACGAGTAAGCCATGCATGCCTGAAAATTTGTGCTGCTCACGTTGGGCCAAACACTTAATCATGGACAGGATGCCTTCGAAAAGGAACGCTCAGTCCCAAAGGAAGTGCATGGGGGGTTGTGGGGGGAGGGGGAGGGGGAGGTCGGGCGGGGGAAAATGCTGAAAGAGCAACAGCACCACTCTGTGTTAGAAAAACATGTTGCGGCTTAAAAAGGCCCGAGATTTGCTTGCTGCTTTTTCCTGGTCGGTGAATACGAGGTAGAAGAGAATGAGATGGGAATCAAGTCTCACAAACACTCATGGAAGTTGTCTATATATATGCATTGCTTATAAACTTTATGTCTGTCAAATAAATAAGAAATTTCGATTTTATACAAAAATCTGTGTACCAGAAATGAAACATTGAGATGATGTGGACAATGACGTCAAAATGCAGCTTGTCCAGCTGTGAACAATCGTAGAGGAACAGTCAGACGGCCGTAGTGGCAGCTTTTTCTATACGTTTTCTCAAATTCTACAATGCCATAGAATTTGTCCTGCCGTTGTCAATCATGGCCTTCCAGACCTCACGCGACCAAGACCAGTTGTGTCGAGTTTTATCCGTAGCCCGGAAATGGTTTTCCTGGCAACTCCAAACCATCTAGCCCTGTCTGCTCTATATGGGGCATAAGATGAAGTGCATAATCAGAACGTTTTCCTTACTGTTGAGACCAAGACATATGAGCTGGACTTTAAAAATTCAAACTTTAATAAAACATTTATGAACAAAAGTTATCATTTTTTTATGACATGTAAATTTTATCACTATAGAAATATAGGAATGACATCATAAAAATGTAGAACTCTTAAAATGAGCATATCTTTATTATTATTATTTTTAGCTCATAGAAGCAGGTGTATCTGTGCTACTTCTTTGCTCATGTGACCCTTTTTTTCACTCAGACAGTTGTATGGTTGGTTAAAATGAAATAAAATTCTGTTTCCTCATATTTCCTATTTTGTGCTGAAAAAATGATTTTCTGCACAATCCTGAGACTATGTTTAATAAACTGAAAAACAAATAATGGCTAAAGAAATGCTCTAGGTGTTACGTGTATTACACAATAAAGTAAAGCTGTACTGAGCATGATTATAATTTTACCTTATCTGTGCTCTCAATGTAACACGGAAAAAACTAAATTATGAATTAGATTTTCGGCATTTTATTACGGGACAATTTTTTGTTTTTGTTTTTTTTTCATTGCTGAACATGCACTATATTTGTTTTTTTTAATATTGTCCATTCTGCCATAAACTCCTCTTACTTTGTCATTTTGATTAGTTCAACATTATCTGTTGAAAATTTCTTCAGGACTGGAAAGTGACTTGATGCAATGCAGCTTTTTTAAGAGTGAACCATTTACTTTAAAATATATATTTTTTTATCATCTTCAGAAAAATGAGGGACATATCACTATTTCCTAGAATCTATTTGCCTGGCACAGTATATCGCACTGAACTGAATTCATATTGAAAAATGTAAAAGAAAAAAAAATGATAGAGCTGCAGTGTTCATTAGTTTGTATATTGCAGCTATAAAAAAAAATTTTTTTTCTATTTTAAGAGGCAGAAAAACCTTCCAAAACATTACCTTAGTGCGCTCATGGCCAGTTCCAGCCCAGCATTTCATACACGCCTTCCTTTTTTCTTTTTTTTTCGTTTCCATGTGCAGTATAAACCACAACATAACATGTCAAGCAATGAGGCAAATACGTTTTGACAAAGCTACTTAGCTACTCGGATGTAATCTCCTATCAAAGTAAACACACAGGCAGGTGGGGGGGGGGGGGGGTCTGTGATGAAGATAACCCGGCAACAGGCAAACAAACACCGCCGGCTCGGAATGCAGGTCCCTCGCCATATGCCTGCGTGTGCCGCTTCCTCTCAGAAGGTCATGGAAGACATTTTTATGAGGCGTTCAGCTCAGTCATTAGATCGGATTATTGCAGAGGGATTTGGATGCTACCTGCGTGCGCGCGCCGGCTATTAGCGTCACACCTTTATAAGTTGTAATGCGATGAGGTACGACTGCCTGGAGGTTTTTTGATCAATGTTAATCATTTGCCTGATTACGGCTCAGGGACGAGAAACTAAAAGCAGACCTCAGTGTTTTTACAGTATATTTCAGGAGCATTACTGCAAGGTGGCCTTAATTAACTCACAAAAATCGGATTTTGTATGAACCATAAATACCATCCAAAATAGTGCTTGGAGTTGGACTCTGTAAAATCAAATAACTCCTGCCAAATAACTACATGCAAATGAAGTAGAGAAAGAGATAATGTAGAACAGAAATAGTAAAGAATACAGTCCAAATCCCTCCTTTTTCCTCTCCGTCTACACATCTAGTTTTGGTATTGGCCTGCTATAAGATTTAATTTTAAGTTTCTATGATAGTAGTGATAAGTAAATTAAAAAACCACCCACCATTTTCCATCCTCCATACAAACGTTGATATTAATAACAATCTGTCATGATTTGATTGGTGTGAAGCTAAAGAGTTTCTAGCTTCCCTTGCCAAAGTCCTGGCTGATATAATTGGTTAATCCTTTGGCTTTTTTCATAAAGAGAATCAACTCGGACTGGCTTCCCCTTAGACAGGACTATAGATCATATAAAAAAGAAACACAACCACTTTGTGATGTCATCTAAAGGTTTTTTGAAGAGTGTTGCACCATCCATAAATTGTTAAATGGGTAAAAGAAATGAAGCCTGGCTGTTGGTTGGAACCGTCCCACCTAACCACAAGCTAGTTGGCTAACTTTGCTTATCATTTCATTGTCTTTACCACTTTATTCTGTACAAAGGCAGGGTACACCCAGAATGGGATGCCAATCCATCGCAGAGCACACACACACAATTTGAAAATGCCAGTTAGCCAAATCTGCGTGTCTTTGGACTGCGGGAGGAAACCAGAGAACCTGGAGGAAACCCACTAATCATGGAAAGAACATGCAAACTACACACACACGGACCTAAGGTGGGAATTGAACCCTCGACCCTGGAGGTGCTAACCACTAAGCCACTGTCGTCCGGTGAATATCAATGCACTACAAGGTCTTATTCACTAATTCCAGTCAGCTGGTTAGCTGAAGTGATGCACAGCAGATAGCTAGCAGTTTGACTCACACAAATTGGCCACGCCCCCTAATTAGGCCCAGCTTTATGGCTAAATGTAATTTTAACTCATAAGTAACATTGAAAATCAAGTACCAGACTGCAAACGTTTATTCCTGTCCTAAAGTTGGACATTTTAAAACGGGGGTCTGTGAGGATTGCACGTTTTTTTTTCTCAGTCGACGGTAAGAGTGCAATACCGTGTCTGGCCACATATTCACCACATTACGTTTACGGGGGCGCTGTTTCACTCACTGTAAAACTGCTCAGTGAAATACAAGGACGAGATGGCAGCAACAGCTTAGAAGAGTTTATTACCGAAACAAAAACTGTTCAACGACATGTTGTTATTGTTAACATTATAAAAACAGTTTTTAAAAAAAACAGGGCTTTCCTTTTATTCTCCGGGAGAAAACTCCACATTGGAACAAAAAAAACCTATAATGTGCGTTAACCGTCTTCAAGCTGGATGTGCAGCGCGACACGTCAGTTGAACACGCAGAACCGGGTTCCTCTCAGGTGGCCTGGTTTTGTTGTGACCAACTGCTGGTCGAGTTTTTCCAGAGCTGGTGATTAATAGGGATCATATTCAGCTGTCAGCAAATGATGTTTGAAATTCTGTGTTTATTTTTAGACCACTGAAGTCATGCATTCAGGTTACTGGGCAAATTTGATTTGGTAATAATTTTATTCATTGTCGCAGGTCCCAGGGCCCGGGGCTGAGGGCACAAGGTCACCCAAAGCCTTGAGATAAATAAATATACTTTATAGAGTATAAACGTGTACCTGAGGGTGTATGATTCAGCAATTTATGACTACGTATCATCAATTCTTTTTCTTTTATACTATAAGTTACAAAATAAAACTGTTACATAATTGATAAGATTTACAAGACTTTGGCAGTTGATTATTATTATTATTGTTATTATTATTGTTGTTGTTCTTGTTGTTATTGTTGTTGTTGTGAATGAATATAGAAATACATAAAAGTTTTCTTTATGTATTCTTATGTTTGCTGATCTTGTTGGTTTGTTGATGTGAATACATACAAAATATTTACATATTTTCTTTCTGTTTTTCTTCGTGTATTCTTATTGCATTAGCTGATATTATTATTATTGTTGTTTTGTTATTGTGAATAAATATAGAAATGCATACATATTGTTTTTGTTTTTCTTTATGTATTCTTATTGCCATTGCTGGTATTGTTCATTATTATTATTACTATTATTTTTTTTTGTTGTTGTTGTTGTTGTTATTGTTGTTTTGCTGCGAATAAATATAAAAATATCAAATTTTTTTCTTGTCTTTCTTAATGTATTTCGATTGCAATTGCTGTTGTTGTGTACTAGTAGTGTTTGCTTTTGTTTTGTTGTTGTGAATAAGTATAGAAATACATCGTTTTTTTCTTTATGCATTCTTATTGCCATTCCTAATGATGATGATGATTATTATTATTGTTGTTGTTGTTGTAAATAAATATAGAAATACTTTTTAATGCAATTTTTTAAATGAAATTTATGCACTTATTGCCATTGCTGTTATTATTAAAATTTCTGCTTTTGTTAACTTCTTTTCTTTTTTTTTGTTAACTAATTTGCTAGACTTAAAGAAAATATTTTGTTAATATAAACAAAAAATAAAACATAAGTTCAATACATTAAACACTACATAGAATTTACATAGAAACATGTGTGTGTGTGTGTGTGTGTGTGTGTTAGTTGAGAAAAAGGGAAAGTGAATTGTATGTAACCGTGTAACCTTCTGCACGCGCACACACTCACGGCACTGTCAGCTCCACATCTCCAGTCCATCTCAGGGGCTGGAACGAGTTCAGGGCCTCGTCTCCAACGCACCGCGTCGCCCTGTGCGCGCGCGCTACACGCGGCACCTCATAAAGCCTCGCGCGCGCTCTCTAGCGCCCTACTTAGGGAATCGGTGGGAATTCGGGACGCGGCCGTGCGCGCGCCGCACAGACAGAGAGCGCACACTCACTTCCTGAAGCTCCAGAAAAGAAGCCGCTTTTGCACCGGGGGGGCAGAAACAACACACACGCAAAGACACACAACAACAACAACAACATGGAGGGGACGAGTTAAAGTTCGTGCGGGTGGTGGAATGGGTGGGAAGCCGTGTGTGAGACGGAGAGACGTTTTGAAAAAGAAAGCCCAATGTCGGGGAAGCTGTGTTAGCTGGGGAGCTAAGCTAAGCTAAGCGGCCTAGCAAACTAGCTAACGGCTCCAGCGCGCATTATCGGCTGTCGCTTTACTTTTATTCAGTTTATGTTTCCGGCGCAAAAAAACACAAAAAACTCCACCTGTTGCCTTTTTAAACACGTTATTGCAGACCGACAGGTAACGTGTCTGTCTCCTGCCACGTCCTTCGCACTTTGTTTTTGTTTTTTTTAAAGCTAACTTGTTAGCCCGGTCCTGCTATGCTAGCTTGTTCGTTATTTTGCCAGCTAGCTAGCTAACTTTCCAAAGTTGCTGCAGAAACCCCTGTCGGTGTGTCTGCGTGTGAGATGCCCGGCCTGGCAGGACAGCCCCTGGTTCTTTTCCCCACAGGAGACGTCCTTCTCGCTGCCTACTGAATGTCCCTAGCCTTGATATTTTCCACCGTCGTGTTTTTCAAGCTTGGTGTTTGTTAGCTAGCTAGCAGGCTAGCCATGTCTGTCCCGTCCGCAGAAATGCTCGAGACGCCTCCTGGGTATCCCTTCGAAGAGATTGAGTATGCAGACATTGAAGTGGAAGAGGTGAGATATGACAATCTTGTGATGTGATGTATAGTGTGATATAACCTGAAAAATGTAAAAGCTACATGTCTTTACTACACTATGTGGACAAAAGTGTTTGTCCAAACCTGTTTATTATTGAATTGAGGTGTTTCAATCAATCAGGCCACAGTGAAGGGTAATCTTAATGCTTCAGCTGACCAAGACATCTTGGACGATGCTATGCTTACAGCAGTTTGTTGAAGGCCCTTTTCTATTCCAACATGACTGTGCTCCAGGGCACAAAGCGAGGACTATACAGTAGAGGACATGGTGTGATGAGTTCACACACAACTCTGATTTCGCACCTTTGGGATGAACTGGAACGGCCAGGCCTTCTCGTCCAACATCAGCGCCCAACTTTATAAATGCCCGACAATGTGAATGGGCCACAGATTTCCACAAGGAAACACTTCCAAAATCCTGTGGTCAGGCTTCCTAGAAGAGTGTAGAAGCTGTTATAGCTGTGTAAAAAAAAAAAAAAAAAGATTCTCCTGAAACCTGGACTTTGCTGTTCTGTACATTGTGATTTCTACTGTCCGTTTCTCGTTATTTATAGCTGAAAACGATGAATTTAATTAGGTGATGTCTTCAACCAGAAAGAAGTGTGGCAGAAGAATTATACCGAACAGCTCTGGGGAAAAATCTTTAAATAACATGACATTAAATTGCAAAGTCTCAGTTCAGAGTTTGCAGCCTCAGTTATTCGCAGATTACTAATAATTTTTCACAGAAACCGAAAATATCCTCCGCTATTTTTTTCTGTGGCAATATATAATTTTTCATGCATTTTAACGCTAAACTACAAAAAAAAACTACATAATTTTCTAACTTTCTAACATAAATATTAATGTAATTTCTGCTAAATATCTATAAAAAGTATAGTACTGTATAATGTTTTTAGTACTGTAGAGAGAACACAAAGCGACCATAGAGAGAAACAAGGCTTTGGATGGTGAAATATTATTATTACTGTATTTACCCTACAGTACTGATACCAAAGAAAATGCGTTTGAATGAATTACAGCACATATTGAGGGGTAACATTGGTATTTTACATACTAGCACTGAGGGAGACACAGCAGTACAGTACTCTACAGTATACAGGTTTGACTTTACATTGATACATTTTTTTAAGGGTAATGTGTTAAGCTAAATTTGAAATGAGATTTAAGTGTTTTGGGAGCATATTTAGAGTTTTAACTTTAATAATAATGAAAAAAATATATAATATAATTTATTTATTTATTCATTTATGTTTCTTTTTATGTATTTATTTATCTATTTGACCACATCCAAAATTAGCATTTTTTCACAATTCGCAGGTGCCCTAGCAATCTAATCCTGTATATGTACGTGGGCTGGTCCGAATACCATTTTTTGAGCTTCGAGTATTTGGTAGTGATCAACATCGAATACTCAAAGCTTCGGTGGGAGGGGGCTAAATATATTCTTATCTCTAATAAAGGCAGGAATCTCTCAGTGTGTGTCTGTTGCATTTTTATGTCGAACAGTTTATCCAACTGCTGCGGACGCAAGGGAGTGCTTTTTATTTCTTCGCATTTTTGTGTGAACTAACCTAAGTACACCAGAAGACGTAGCTTTAGCGGTTAGACCTTTGTAGCGTGAATGGTAAACCCAAACGCAGAGTAACATGAGTAGGCAGGATAACTTTAAGGACTCTCTTTTGAATAGGGAGCAAGGAATAAACACAATTTACCCTGCGTCCTATTAACACACTCGGCGAAAGCGTTTGAAGCGACATGGGCAAACTCAATGACTGAGCGATGTGTCATTTAAGCGCGAATGAGAACCGTTTCGCAGGGATCGATGTCGCGGGTTAAAATTTTTTGTTTTTTTCTTTTTCCGAGTATTCAAATCTCAAAATGAAAAATCGAATGCCATCCCTCCAAACGAATATTTGAATATTCTGGTCCAGCCCTAGTATGTACACCAAAAAAGTCAGACAAAACAATGTATACACACTTCAGAAAAAGAAAAACTTGTGTAAATATTTAAATACTATATTTATTGCTATGCATAATATATTGATGTATAATAATATATTAATGTAACATACATCAAACACTTTTTCTTTTCCTGAACAGTCTGTATAATTTTTTTTGGCTGACTTTGCGTGAGTGTGGTATAATGTGTATATAGGACATATTCGAGGACATTTGGGTCTCAGGAGGATATTGAAGTATATCTTTTTGTAAACAACATCATTGCCGGTATGGCCAAATACTTTTGTCCATACAGTGTAGCCAGTCTGGGAATAAGTCCAGCTTCATCTTGTGGAATTACATGTTATACAGAAATGTATTTCTCATTTTATGTGTTTCTGTAATAAACAACAGATATTTGTTTTGTACTTGTTCATTAGTGTCACGGACATCGATATAAGTTTTTTAACCTCCTAAGCTCAGGAAAAAGACGCTTTCTTTCCTCGATGACTCATCTGTACTAATCTTGCGTCCGTCCAGTGAAACGCCTTTGTATTGCGTGAGCCACGCAACCCTTGTGGATCACCTTATCTGCAATGCCGTTGTCACATTAGGGACCCTGGATCGTTTCAGAGAAAGCTTGACTCTTAAAAGTGTGGTTCATTTTGATCAGTCAGAAAACAATCTTTCCAACCTCGGGAACCGTCCTGAGCACGGATGTTTAGGCACGACGTAATCAGTGCCGTCTGCCTCCACTAGAATCTCTGTATGCTTGTAGCACACGCCGGTCTCATTTTCTGACCTTTACATACAGGACGCTGTAGAGGACACTACAACAAGTTGTCTTCGGGTCAGACTCCACCCAGGTGTAAAGAGCTGGAGCAGGTTCGATTTAATTAATGCTTAAAATGACCTCTGTTGTCTTTTTTTTTTTCTTTCTTTCTTTCTCCAGGTGGTGGGCAGAGGAGCTTTTGGGGTCGTGTGCAAAGCCAAATGGAAAGGCAAAGACGTGGCCATCAAGACCATAGAGAGTGAATCAGAAAGGACTGCCTTTGTCGTAGAGGTACGATCCGATCTAATCAGACTTAAGCCGCTTCCCTTAGAGCTCCCTCGATCTTCACGTAATCCCGGTTTAATCCTGACGTCTTTCTTTCTTTAGAGCCCTGTTCCCCTTTACGACCTTTGTATTCAGGTGTTGGTTTGATCCACCTAAGTGTAGAAGAAGTAGTGCAGATTTTTTTCCCAGTCTCAGAATGCATTGCAGATGTAAAGTTAGTTACAGCAGAGGCTCCGGGCTACTACGAGGGGTGTTCAGGTCAAACCGGGACTGTACAGGACACAGCTACGAGAGTGAAAACTCCCTTCATTTCTCTAATGCACTTATTCCAGCATTTGGATTCCATCAAGGTAGAAAGTTTTCTCAAGACGGCATTGATGGTTGGATAAAATTTGTAGATCCGGGAGTATGGGGATGAGGAGATGAGAAAACTGAACAGGATAAAGTGCTGCGGTAGTCCCCGACATATAAACATTTTTCGAGTTACGAATTTCCGCAGATACGACCAGACCGCAGTTCTACTTCTGGTTCAATCGCAGATGTATCTCACGTGTATTGTACAAATAATAGACACTGCAGTGCACCAGATACAAATGAGTCGGCCTCATCAGTTTCAGTGAATCAGTCTGTGAGCACCATGATGGATAATGTCTGTCCTGTAAAACTGTCCTGATGGTGAATAATCCTAATTTTGGAAAATCCTCAACAAAACTGAGTTTAAAGTCCAATACAGCTGGGACAAAACGGTGTCCGGGATTCCCCTCGTGATTTAAATGTGCAGAGATAAAGACTGTGAGATCAAGTACTCCTTAGGTGCGGTTATGGTGTTTGGCCACATGATGGCAGTGTGGGGAAAGGGGGCAGAAATTTAATCAAGTGGATTGGTATGCTGTACATTGTATATTCGTGTCATAGGCGTATAAGAGTCACTTTGTCAGACTTAAGAACAAATCGGACTTATGTACGTGCTTTTGGAACGGAATTCGTTAGTATGTCAGGGAACTACCTTTACACAGTACTGCCGTGTTAATTTATCGATTTGCTTGCGTAATGCAGGAACAGTTCTGGGCGCATCTTTACAGTTGAACACACTTTGCTTTAACATTCTGCATCAGGTGGTGTAAGATCTGAGACATGGGTCCGGTACGAGGAAGGCATGTGTTCTGCAATCTTTTTTTTAAACTCGGTCCCTATTCATGACCACTTCCGTGTGAGCGGAAATAAAACTCGACTGTGAATACTTTTCCCTCCGACATCATCTCCAACATCAACTGCACAACACAACTTAATTTTCACTACCTGGAACACGTGCGTCTGCACTTGTGCCTCGCAAACATGCGTCCAATATGCGCGAGTTCCAGCACTGTATATTTTGCCGTGTACCGTAGTTTTAACTCTGGTTTACAGATTGAGTTTTTTTTTTTTTTTTTTTTTATCAGCAGAGAACATGAACAAATGTGTCCTTCTCGTGCACAATTTCTCATTAATGTTTCTCATACATTATTTATTAAGAATTATATTCGTCTACACAGCGTAGTTAATTTCATTCATTTCCCAGCCTGCACCAGTACTGATGAATCTACCAAATGATTTGTTCACTTGGCCCGACTTCTGTCCTTTTTTTTGTCCCCTTCAGCTTCGTCAGCTGTCTCGTGTGAATCACCCCAACATTGTCAAGTTGTATGGATCGTGTCAGAGTCCAGTAAGTCATCGTTTTTACCCTTCAGCTAAAAGTTTATTATATTTAATATATAGATATATAGATATATACAGTGGTGTGAAAAACTATTTGCCCCCTTCCTGATTTCTTATTCTTTTGCATGTTTGTCACACTTAAATGTTTCTGCTCATCAAAAACCGTTAACTATTAGTCAAAGATAACATAATTGAACACAAAATGCAGTTTTTAAATGAAGATTATGTTATTAAGGGAGAAAAAAAACTCCAAATCTACATGGCCCTGTGTGAAAAAGTAATTGCCCCCCCTTGTTAAAAAATAACTTAACTGTGGTTTATCACAGTTAAAAGTTCAATTTCTGTAGTCACCCCCAGGCCTGATTACTGCCACACCTGTTTCAATCAAAAAATCACTTAAATAGGAGCTACCTGACACAGAGAAGTAGACCAAAAGCACCTCAAAAGCTAGACATTATGCCAAGATCCAAAGAAATTCAGAAAAAAATGAGAACAAAAGTAATTGAGATCTATCAGGCTGGTAAAGGTTATAAAGCCATTTCCAAAGCCTTGGGACTCTAGCGAACCACAGTGAGAGCCATTATCCACAAATGGCAAAAACATGGAACAGTGGTGAACCTTCCCAGGAGTGTCCGGCCGACCAAAATTACCCCAAGAGCGCAGAGACAACTCATCCGAGAGGCCACAAAAGACCCCAGGACAACAACTAAAGAACTGCAGGCCTCACTTGCCTCAATTAAGGTCAGTGTTCACGACTCCACCAAAAGAAAGAGACTGGGCAAAAACGTCCTGCATGGCAGATTTCCAAGGCGCAAACCACTTAAGCAAAAAGAACATCAAGGCTCGTCTCAATTTTGCTAAAAAAACATCTCAATGATTGCCAAGACTTTTGGGAAAATACCTTGTGGACCGACGAGACAAAAGTTTAACTTTTTGGAAGGTGCGTGTCCCGTTACATCTGGCGTAAAAGTAACACAGCATTTTAGAAAAAGAACACCATACCAACAGTAAAATATGGGGGTGGTAGTGTGATGGTCTGGGGTTGTTTTGCTGCTTCAGGACCTGGAAGGCTTGCTGTGATAGATGGAACCATGAATTCTACTGTCTACCAAAAAATCCTGAAGGAGAATGTCCGGCCATCTGTTCGTCAACTCAAGCTGAAGCGATCTTGGGTGCTGCAGCAGGACAATGACCCAAAACACACCAGCAAATCCACCTCTGAATGGCTGAAGAAAAACAAAATGAAGACTTTGGAGTGGCCCAGTCAAAGTCCTGACCTGAATCCTATTGAGATGTTGTGGCATGACCTTAAAAAGGCGGTTCATGCTAGAAAACTCTCAAATAAAGCTGAATTACAACAATTCTGCAAAGATGAGTGGGCCAAAATTCCTCCAGAGCTCTGTAAAAGACTCGTTGCAAGTTATCGCAAACACTTGATTGCAGTTATTGCTGCTAAGGGTGGCCCAATCAGTTATTAGGTTCAGGGGGCAATTACTTTTTCACACAGGGCCATGTAAGTTTGGATTTTTTTTCTCCCTAAATAATAAAAACCATCATTTAAAAACTGCATTTTGTGTTTACTTGTGTTATCTTTGACTAATAGTTAAATGTGTTTGATGATCAGAAACATTTAAGTGTGACAAACATGCAAAAGAATAAGAAATCAGGAAGGGGGCAAATAGTTTTTCACACCACTGTATCTATCTCCAGGAACCATTTGTTTAGTTAAATGTTCCTGTTTAGGTCTAAACGGTTAGACATGGCGTAAAATCATGCGCTCAGATCCTGTTTGTTGTTTAGACGTTGGCACTTACTGGGAATGCGCTTCTCTCCGTAGGTATGTCTGGTGATGGAGTATGCAGAAGGGGGCTCTTTGTATAACGGTGAGTGTTTTAAATCATTTAAAAGAAAAGCGTATACGAAAGAGAAAATAAAATCGTCCTTGTACGCAGTGAAATCGGTGTAAATGAAACCTGGCTTGTGAGCTGTAATTGAATTATAAGATTAAAATAAGAGTGATAACCTCTTTCCTGAAGAGAGGGGAGAGAAGGAAAAAAAAGTTTGCAGTTTCTCAGCAACAGGAGTTAAAACTTATGCAATCTTTTGCAATCTCATTAGTTGTACTGAATAATTTCGCAAACTCTATCGGTTGAGTAATTTTTATGTGCGGTTTTATAATTTATGTAAAGTATAATTCTAATTAAATCCATTTTATTTCTATACGAAATGCAGATGGGTCCAAAGCGCTATTTTATATAATTTCACATTGTTTTTTTTTTCCACCACAGTGCTGCACGGCGCAGAGCCTCTCCCTCACTACACGGCGTCGCACGCCATGAGCTGGTGTCTGCAGTGCGCTCAGGGCGTCTCGTATCTCCACGGCATGAAACCAAAGGCGCTCATTCACAGGGACCTCAAGCCACCCAAGTAAGCGCTGCTACGCTCACACACTCACTCAATCGATTCAGTTATGAATATTTGATTGCCTGATCGTAGTGATGGTGAAGCCTCATTTAGGTGTCCACTCCAAAAGGTTCATTTCATAAAGATTTACTCAAGGGCTTGTTGTACTGCCATCTAGTGGATAAATTTTGTGTAGCTACTAGATCGTAACATCAAGCAGATGCAGCGGCACAATTATAAAAGTGTGTGTGGTGTTTGAAAATCCAGTGTTTAAAAAGAAGTGTTTATGCACATGATCAATCTCTGAATCTCTAAAAAAAAATATCTGAAGATCTAGAATAGAAAGAATATGTGAAGAACAAATAGCGAAGTCCCTTTGAGATAAAATCAGGGCATTAATGTAAACCAAAAGATTTTGCGTGCGTTTTCCTTCTTCATATATTACATAAGATTTCTAATCCAAAATCTCCAATATAACAATTTTTAATTGACTCTCAAGGAACCGACACTCCTCGAAGCGAGACTTGATTTAGACACGCCTCTGTTTGCTTAAAACAAGCTTCTGAGCTTGTGTGTCACAGTAACATCACTAGCTGATCAGCCTCAGATGTAAACGATCCCGTACCGAGCGCAGAACATTCCGAGTGGCGCAAAAATACAGTTTTTACAAACTATTTAATATAATAGGGGACAGATTCTCCCACCTGATTTGTGGATCTTGCAGCTCCTTCAGATTAATCCTCTCTTTGCTCTGAATGTCGGTTTAGGTGGATGTCCATGACTTGGTCATGGTTTGCAGTTGTTCTGTACTCTGTTCATTTTCAGATAATGGATTGAACGATGCTTTGTGAGACTAATTAGGAGAATTGTGGCAAAATCTGGAGAAGTTCAAGGGATGTGAATACTTTTGGCACTGAATATATATTTTTTAAATCTTGACTTAAATTTTTTTTTTTTTTAATTATATTGTAGTTAATATTCATACTAAAACAAGTAAAATATTTAGTAGTGCACGTACACACACATTACACGGTTTGTTGTTCTCACTCACCCATGTCCTCCCATTAGATGGAAGACTATGTTGGGAATGTGGCATGGTCGAGGTGTGTGTTGCTTGTTATTTACAGACTGTGATTAGAAAAGCCTCTGGAAACTTAAGTGACCGACCAGCTGCTTCTTTTCCTACCATTGTACCCAGTCTATGGAGCGTTGATGGAACTCTTGCTGCTTGTTTAATTTACATAATAGATTATTTATTGAGTTGTTGTTGTTACCTTTTAAACAGAGTGTTTGTGCTACATTATGGCTTCTCCATGTTGATCATATTCCTTATAGGTAGGCCACGACTTACGAATGTGTTCCATTTCAGGAGCACGTTTGTAAGTTGGATTTGCTCTTAAGTTAGACAAAGTCAGTCTTGTTGAGCCTTTGACACGAATATTCAGTACCATACCAATCCACTTGACTAAATCTCTGTCCCCTTTTTCCCCCACACTGGAATCCCAGACTCTATTTTGTCTCGGAGCTCACAGTCCAATACAGTGGAAAACAGCTCTGTCACGTTGAGAATTTTCTGAAATTAGGATTATTCACCATCAGGACAGCTTTATGGGACAGATATTTTCTATCACCTAGCTCCCAGCTGATTGATTGAAACTGGTGAGGCCGACTCATTTCTTCTACTCACCACCACACACATACAATAATATAAGACTTTAGACATTTTATTCATTCACGGACACTCTATATGGTATATAGTTGTAAGTATTGGTATCTGGTGCATCTGTTTTTTTTGTATACTACACGTGATCTACTACCTCTTATTTTTTTATTATTATTATAATATTTTTTTTCTTTCATCGACCAATGTTCGTAGAGCTGCGGAAATTTGTAACTTGAATGTTTGAAAATCTGGAACTTGCTTTACTTTAAGATTCCGCATCGATGAATTAAAGACTGAGTCTTGTAATTTTGTCATTTCCTCAGCCTGCTGCTGGTCGCCGGGGGCACCGTGCTCAAGATCTGTGACTTCGGGACAGCGTGCGACATCCAGACCCACATGACCAACAACAAAGGCAGCGCAGCCTGGATGGCTCCTGAGGTGTTCGAAGGTAAAATTAGAAGAGGGGGCTCACGCACTAACACGAACACACCGAAATCATCAACTTATTGTACATTACGTCTAATCGAAGATAAACAGCGTGTTTTAAATGAGGCATGAAGAGAGACCGGGACCAGGCACGAAGTTTAAATGGATCGTGTCTGAGGAACAACAAGCAGCTTGAGGGTCTGAGTGTGGAGGGTGGGGGGGAATACAACCATCTGTTAAAGATCTGTTTAAAAAAAAAAAAAAGGGCATCAGATTGTGACACAGGGTGGCGGGTTTGACTTAAAAAATAAATAAATAATGTCAAAGGCTGAACGGTATTCGTTTCTGATTAAGTCTGATTCTGGTTCGTTTGTTGATAAAATTTTCTCCCTAGATTAGTTTTCCAGGCCCCGAGCTGTGTTGTTCCTTAGTTAGTTTTGAATTATGTTTTGCAATGCAACACAGCGGCTGTGCTCTAAATGCTTTAATAAATCACTTATAGTAGCTTTAATATGCAGCGTTTGATGAAACAGGTTAGTCATAACATGAGTTTGTGTTTATTTAAAAAATAAATAAATAAAAAAATTTCCCCCTCCTCGCTCATCGTACTGTTCATGAACTACGGCGCACTTAAGATGTTATTAGAAATCTAATGAAGAACATTTGCCTGAAGTGCAATTAGGCGAATCACGGTCTCGAAGGTTAACAGACGTTCCTTCCCGCCAGCCTTTCAAATAAGTCCATGCGCTTGATTCCAGCTTAGGATATGAAAAAAAAAAAAGAAAGAAAGAACGAGCGGCGGGCTGCGAGAAGGTCGTTATCTTGTTTGCTAATATAGGAACAGCCCTCCCATGCTATTAGAGCCGCGCTCATTAGAGAGAGAGAAGCCAACAGTGCTCATTTGTGTTACTGATAAACGAATTAGCAGAAGACCTCAGAGCAAAAGGCGGAGGAAAAAAAAAAAGAGCGTGTGCGACGAGTGATGTATTCCAAGCATAATAAGAGAGGGGGGTAATTGAGCCTCTCTGAGGTACCATGAGAGGAAATTGCCTCCTGCTTAGGAGAAGGAGCGTTAAGGTGCCGCGGATTATCTCGAGAGTGCTCGGTGCAACAAGCGTTCATTTGTCAGTCTGTCATGTCAGTCCCGTGTTGTGTCTGCTCTGTCAGGGTTTTTTTTTTTTTTTAATAATATGTATATATATTTTGTCTGGGTCCCGTGCCACTTTATAGGCAGCAACTACAGCGAGAAGTGTGACGTCTTCAGCTGGGGTATTATTCTCTGGGAGGTGATCACGCGCAGGAAGCCGTTCGATGAGATCGGAGGTCCAGCTTTCCGGATCATGTGGGCCGTGCACCGCGGTGAGTCTCTCTTCAGTGTCTCTCCCACAGGTCTCAAATGCACTCGTGGCGAGGTAGACCTCAGAACACACCGGCATGTATATAGATTAGGTTTTATAGTATTAGCATTTTACATGTATGTTTATCTATGCCTATAATAAAACTGTAAAGTTGGCGTGTCTGTACATTGATAATATTTGGGGGAGAAATTATTGTGAGGATGTAGGATGAGTATTAGATGGTTTTGTGTTTGTTCACACATCACATAAAAACTATTGAACAAATTTTAATAGGGTTTTTCACAGGTGTATTTGGCCGAAATTGGAGTAACGTATAGGCTTTGTTTCATCACAGTCGGCCCACTTGACTTTTAAATCTAAATGGAAAACACCCTTATCATAAAAAAGAGTTAATCTCCGAATTTAACTTAATTGTTTTTTCTGCTAATTCATCGATTGCGGATAGACAGTTTTTTTTAAAGGGTTCGGCAAATATACTGTGTGTGGGGGGAAAACTCTGCTCTTACTAACATAAACACGCAGTAACTGCTTGGAGGTACACCGAGGGGACTTTTTATTAGGTACACCTTCTGTACAGGTGCTAGGAATTAGATACTAGGGTACTTGTAGCAATACATCTACAGTATTAGAAAAATATAGTTCTTTCCACATAATGCCGTGTTGAAAATCATTGCTCTCTTTAATTATCATAACGTCAGTTGAAACTAGGGCTGAAACGATTCCTCAAGTAATTCGATTTCAAAAAATGATTGAGGCAAAACCTTTTGCCTTAAAGCTTCTTTTAATTAATTTTAAAAGCTTGCGTTATGGTTTTTGCTCAATTATTTGTTTGGCGTGACACAGTGCGCTTCCGGATGCAAGCCGCCAGTAAACACAGACGAAGAAGAAACGCTTACGCCACACACTAAGCGGAAGGAGACGCAAACAGTTAGCTGTGTATTAATTTGAGGGAGCGCTCTGTTGCGGCTGCAAATTGGAAGGGAGCGATAAAAATATCAGCGAGCCAAGAGAAGAAGAAACCAGCAAGAGAAAAACAGAAATTGTCAGTAAAGGCTTATGTTATGACTGAGCTGTAAATTTAGATACTTTAAATTCCGAAAGTTTAGTTGCACAACTTAGTGTTTTTGTATATTTATTTATTTTAATTTTAGTTTTTTTTTTTTTTTATTTAGTCATTTGAAATACCTCTTTTTTTTTTTCTTTTTTTTTGCATCTGAGAAAAGGCTTTAAAATAAGAATGTATGGCTCTGTAATGCACTTAATTCATCTCAGTCAACTTTAAACTATTCCTTGTATTGTGATTAATGACAATGTTTATTTTTGATAAAATGCTGGATGCATTTAAAAAATTAAAGTTAATTTTTCTAAAAAAAAAAAAAAAAACAATCTTTTTCTTATATTTTACATTGCTGTTTAAATAAAGCAAAAGTACAATTTATCAGATTTTTGACTAATCGATTACATTTTTGGTAGAATACTCGATTACTAAAATATTCTATAGCTTCAGCCCTAGTTGAAATGGATGCTGAAGGTAGTAAAAATATTCACGAATCAGTGTTTGACATATAGAGTCTACATGAGATATATCAACAGCCTCAGAGTATATTTGCCCACACTTATAAAAAATTTGTCAGGGAGAACGATGCCACCTGCGATCGCGTAACTAGTAGTTCCTTCTCGCAGTACAGCTCCTGTATCTGTTTATTCTGCCACCGTGAGAGAGCGGTGGACTGAGAGGCAGTAAACACTGCCGCCCTAATGAGAAGACGGGCGTACCGACGGTCACATACATGTTCGTACTCTGCAAAGGAACACAGTTTCACAATGAGAAGAGGGTCCGCTTAAAATTATTATTTTTTTTCTCTTCACGTACGGATAGAATAGAGTCGGGTCTACTAGGGCGGATCTCTAAAATGTAAAATAAATGGAAATATTAAGAAAAACACTCACACATTGCTTGTTTATTGTGTTTAGTAGACCTGACTTCGCTCGTTGCCAACTCAAAGATTTCACAGCTGTGGGGGGAAAAACAGTGATTTGTACGCACAGTGTATTAATTTCCACCTAATGTAATGGCACTTTGCGTGCATAGATTAATTTATCTGATTTATCTGGCCATTAACCCATCTGTGTAGGTCTATATTTTATTTAGTGGTTGATTAGTTATTTATTGATTGATTTTCGATGTCCTCAGGAACTCGTCCTCCTCTCATAAAGAATCTGCCCAAGCCCATAGAAAGTCTGATGACTCGATGCTGGTCCAAAGATCCCTCGCAGCGGCCTTCCATGGAGGAGATTGTCAAGATCATGACTCACCTCATGAAGGTAGCGTCCATCAATCGCCACCCCTTCTGACTGTGGCTCTCTTACACACCATCTAATCTCTCTTCCTCTCTCGCCTCCGCAGTATTTCCCGGGGTCAGACGAGCCTCTGCAGTACCCCTATCAATATTCAGACGAAGGCCAGAGTAACTCCGCCACCAGCACAGGTATTAAATACATAAAGTAGGCTGTAATGTAGGAGGTTATTATAATCACATCAGGGCATGTTACATAGAAATCTAACTGGGTTGTGAGATCCTTATACAGTGGAACCTTGGGTTGCGAGTAAGACAAGCAAAAATTATTGACAAATTTTATTTTGATAAATGTGTGAGGTCTTGAATAATACTAGTGGCTCTTCCCTCTCTCTCTCTCGCTGTGGGATTGTGGGTAATCGTCTCCCACATCGGCCTCGTAAAGTTAAAAAGTTTGTAGCAGTGTGAGAGCTGAATGTTTAACAACGATGCAACGTCACATTTCTGCGAAAGGAGGCGAAAACAAGTGTAATTGGAGAGATTCCTCGGTAAAGTCACGCAAAAAAAAAAAGATTCCAGTTCAGCTGACAGAGAAATTCGGATATTATGTAGGACGACTTTAACTAATCCCTCCTCCTCTCCCCTGTCTCTTCTCTTATTATTTTTAAAGGTAAAGAGCAGGTGAATTTTCTTTATTTCCGCTTTATATTTTGTATTAATCCTGTTTATAACAATGTTTTTGGGTTGTGGAACGAATCATCGGAGTTTCCATTATTTCTTATGGTGAAATTTGATTTGATACCTCAGTGTTTTGATGTACAAGCATGCTCCCGGAATGACTTATGCTCGCAATCCGAGGTTTAGCTGTAGAGATGCACATGACACGAAAATTTTATCACTCTGCTGTTGTTATTGTTATGATGGGACTGGCAGATGTTGTTAACTCTTGAAAATTAAATATAATTTATTATGTTATATACTGTATATATTTATAATTTCTGTTATGGACAAGTGAAAAAAATGAAATAAAAAATGACCGTTTTTGGTTCAGGTTCCTTCCCGAGCATGAGCAACAAGAACGACGGGAGCATGGATCACGGCACGCCGGCCGGCACCAACGACACCATCAAGACCATCGAGAAGTTCGCACCGTTCAAACCAAAGGCAGGAGTTTATAGGATAGTAAACAGCTCTGTGTGTGTGTGTGTCTGCGTGCGCTGACAAACATCTGTCGACGTGTAAACACTCCTGACCTGTGTGTGTACTCGCGTGTAGGCTGATCCACTGAGACCCGGGCATTCTCTGTCGAGAGGAGGCAGCGTTGAGAGTCTGTCAGTGTCAGGCCGGACACACTGTCTGCCCTCAACGGACAACAAGCGAATGAGCGCCGACCTCTCCGAGCTTAGGCAGGACGACAAGATGCAGTTCTCTCTAGGTAAATCACACTCGCACGTGGATCTACACACGTTCTTAATCAACCCAAGTGTGTTTCAACAAATCTCTTCAAAACAATCAATCTTAGGAGATAAATATCATCATTACACTTCTGATTATTAACTCATGATTTTATTTAAGAATTTCATCCCAAAAGACAATCACTGAATTTTAAATACCCATCACTTTTTTTTGTTTCTTTTTCCTAACCTTTTGATATTTTTCTCTAATGACACCTAGTCTTCAAGACAGGACTTTATCTCTGGCTACTGATTTTGGCTTCTGTTTCCTAAAAGCAGCTGTTGAAGTCCATCAATCTGTGTGATTTTTGAGATTTTTATTTTAACTTCCTTATTTGGAAAAGAGGTAGAATGAACATGATGTAAGCTGTATAATATAACAGATTAAAGCCGTGGCCTTGAAAAAGTTTTATTATTATTATTATTATTAGGACCCCTGTTAGTCATTTGCCGAGAATCGCGGTACTACATCTGGTTCAGTCAAGGGAATAGCTCAAAAAATAGACAATGCAGTGCGCCAGATACCAATATTTACAATTATATACAAAAATTTTTGTGTGTAAGTGAATGTATAAAATGTCTAAAGTGTGGTACAGGGTAATCCAAAAAGGATGACCCGAAAAGTAATAAAAAATTCCGACCAAGTCACAAGTATTCTACTCACAATTAACTTTTATTTCTCGTCTGAGGTGCTTAAGAACTGAAACAACCTGTAATTCAAAAAGAATGGACCGATTTCATGACTAATTGCTTCAGTTCTCAAGCATCGTTATGAAATGAGTCAGTGTCACTTGTAAGACAGGAAATAAAAGTTGATCATGAGTAGAATACTTGTGACTTGGCTGAAGTTTCGTATTACTTTTTCTTAATAAAATATTGCAAAGTGAAAGCCGGTCATTTATTTTTTTATTTACTTGGTATATTGTATATGTGCGTGCGTGTGTGTGGGGGGGGGATTAGGGGTTTCGATGAATCAGTCTGGGAGCACAATGATAGAAAATGTCCGTACTGTAAAGCTGTCCTAATAGTGAAAACCGGAGTTCACATTCCAATACAGTGAAAAACAGCTCTGAGACAAAATGGCCACATGATGGCAGCGTGGGGAAAGGTGACGGATTTAGTCAAATGGATTGGTTTGCTTTACATTGTAAATTTATTTCGAAGGCGTGTGAGCCTGACTTCGTCGAACTTGAGAACAAATCGGACTTAGGAACGAGCTCTCGTAACGGAACTCATTCGTAAGTTGGGGACTACCCGTAGTTTAGACCGCCACCTAGAGGGTTATAGCTGAGCTCCAACATTTTTACATTTTATTAAAAAAATTATCTCATAATTCTTATTTCATAGTTCCTTAAGGGCGGAGCTTTTGTGAATGTATATTAGAACTCAATCATATTGTCAAACCCAAACTGTTTATTTTCCTTAATGTATAACGATAAATGATTAGGATTTCAGAATGGTTCAAATTGAAGGATTTCAACAGCTGTCCCTGTAAGATAAAAAAAAAAACCCAAATAGTGGATGGGTTGAAACAAGCTGGGATATTTTTCTTTCTTTCTTTTATTTTATTTATTTTTTAATTTTTAAGAATGTAAAACCACAATAATGACCAAATTCACCTGAATTCTTTCCTCATCCTGACTTGCTAGCGGAAGTCTCCCACATCTCTCTTGTCTCTCGGCGCGTCTCGAGCGCTCCCGTTTCTCCTCTGCAGCACGGCTCCCGCTCCGGCTCTCTCCTCCAGCCCCGTGTTTACATCCTGCATGTCTGCACGTGTGTGTGTGTGTGCGTGTGTGTATGTATGTCCCTCCACCCCGTCTCTCTGCGTATGCCCTCGTGCCTTGCATATCTTCCTGTCTCTCCCGTCCATCAGCTTTGCTAATGTAGGTGTGTCTTGTGTGTGAGGACAGTCTGCATGTCGGTGTACGCAGCTCTGTATGTGTTTTTGCAGCTCGGCCGCAGTATAAACGAGGCCACCGCAAAACGGCGTCGCACGGCACCATTCTGGACATTCCAGAGATCGTCGTCACAGGTATCAGAGCCCCTGCCGTGTCGTGCCCTGTCTCATTCCGTTCCCCTACCCCCCCAGGGGCTCGTCACTGAGCGGTTTGGACGTGATGAGAACCACGGCTGTCGCTCCAGGACGGAGAAATCCACACAGATCAAAAAAATTATAATTATGAATACTAATAATAATAATAAAAAAAAAAAACTTCATCATTCTAATCAGCCTGCTGTTGGATTATGTCCTGGAGTCGCGTCCACTGGTTCTCTCTCCCCCTTTCTCTTTTTGATGTCTCTTTTTTTCTTCTCTCCTTATATGGCTGTTGTGGATGTAATGGCTGATCCGTACTTTTATTTCTTCTCCCATTACAGACGTACAGGCTTTTCTTTTAAAAGGTGATTAGTTCCCACTTTTTCCCTCCCTTTTGTATTTTTAATGTCATGACTCAATTGGTTGATTTTTTTTTTTTTTTATTGTGTCAGCCAGTTTTACCTTCTTTCAAATAGAGCTTTAAAGGGGGTGTGTAAAGATTGAAGCAGCACTCGGACCTCTTCCTCTGAGCAGATACGACGTTTGTGAGCTTTCCCTCCTGTAACTCGGGAGCAAACAAGTGATTGGGCGTTACTGTATAAAAACAAGGCATGTTCAATGCTGGATCAGTCTGAACAGTGCCACCTACAGGACTGTAGCACAGTGTTTACGTACAGGTTCTGAGAGAGAATCCTCACAAATGTCGCCTCTGCATTATGATCAGTAGTCGGATAAACAGTCCGTTTGTTTGTTGCTTTAAGGGATTTAGTGTTTCATCCTTTCTTTCTTTCTTTCTTCTTAATTAATATCCAGAGGTCTCGAGTGTCCTCCAGGCAAGACGACATTCGGACACGCTCTGGGGTTTTAAACTAGATGCAAAGATGTTTTTTTTTTTTTTTTTTTTAAACATGTTTCCTGAGTTACAGTCACACTTCCTTCACACAGCTCATGATCGATCCAAAGGTCAGAAAATAAGGAACGCCTGGCAGAGAGCGAACCTTCAGCAGTGCGAGAGAGAGAGAGCACTTCATCACATTGATTAACACACAAGTGCTCACTTCATTCATTCCACTCAGACCAAAGACTCGTCGCTATTGTCTGCGTTCACGATAATAAAAAGGATGTCGAGGAAGAAACAAGGAAACGGTCCACTCTTACTGGGGCGTATCGAAAATAAAACATAACACTTTCACTCACTCACTCACAGACCAGAGTGTGTGTTTGCTTTTTTTTCTCTCTTTTTTTCTGTACTATATTTTTTAGTTTGCCTTTTTCTTGCTTAATTTCCGATTTCCCTTCTTTCTGTCCGTTCTTTTTGTCCAGCTCAGTCCCTTATTTATTCTTTTTTTTTTTTTTTTATTATTTGCTTTCCACCTATTATTCTTTCTTCAATCAATCCTTTTTTTCTTTTTGTTTTATTTTTCGCTTAATCTGGTTTCATAGCTGATCTGTGGTTCTTTTTTTCCTTTTTTTTTTTATAACAATGTTTTTTGCAGGGTTTTTTTCTTTCTTGCTGGTTTAATTTCTTTTTAAAAAAAATTCATGCAATCTGTCATGATTCATCTCTTTTATTTCTTTATAATTTTTTCTTTCTTCTGCTTTCTCTTGTTTTCTTGCGGGTTTTTTCTACTTTTCTTTTCCCTGGTATGCTTGATCCTTAAAGTTTTTTTTTCCTCTTTTTTTTGCTAGCTAGCTGAGTTTTTCTTTTCTCAGTTATGCTTGATTGCTTTATTTCCTTCCTTCTGTCATTCATATTTAATAATAATAATAATAATTTCTTTGCTTTCTCCTTCACTTGTCTTTCTCCTTTCTGGGTTGCAGTTTTTCTTGTTTTCTTTTGCTTGCTGTTTCCTCTTTCTTGTTTTCTTTCTGTCTTGCCGCTCGCTCGCTCCTTTCCTTCCTCCGTCCTGACTTGCTTCTTTTTTTTTTCTTTTTTTTAAGGATTTAACTTGCGTTCTTATCTTATTTCGCTTAATTATTTATTTGCTTACTTACTCACTTTCTTTCTTGCGTCCTTGATACTGTTCATAAACATGTTCAAGCTCTAGTTTTGTAAATAATGAGTATTAGTTCACAGGAAGCGAGTCTCATTCACATGCTGTTGAACTGATTCACCATTAATAAGAGTTTAGGAATCTTACATTTCATATCCTTTCACTGTCTGACTCATTCAGTGGAGACTAAAGGATGCTGACTCACTGCTGCTGAAGAGAAAAGGCTGTGTGTGTGTGTGTGTGTGTGTGTGTGTGGTTCCTACTTCTTGTTTAGACTATTGGTGGTCGTACAGTTTGGTAGTTCAGCTCCTATCTTTTATTCGTGTGAAGTCAAGTCACGTTTGGGTCACGTACTGTGTGAGCCTGTGCTGTTGATACGCCAGCGCGCTGGTGCTTGGGGTAATTCTGTGCAGCTGTCCCTGTGTCACAAACACATGTGCACACACACACACACACACACACACACACACACACACACCCCTCAGTCCTGTAGAGCCTCCAGACTCACTCCTCATTCTCCACTCTTGCTTTCTTGCTTGTCTCTCTGACTGTAGCCTCCTGCGAACTTAGACGGAGGTCAATACAGGACATCCCCGCCGTCTTTCCTGGAGACACAGGACCGGTAAGAGTCTCGCCTCCTCCAGTGCATCAGTGTGGAAAAGATCATTCCATCATGTGTTTGTATACAGAGTTTGGGATTTGCTCGAGCATCTGCTCCAATTTGATTTTAAAGTTGTTTGATTTGTTTGTTTGTTTTTTCCACCAGATCGTTTTAAGATACCTTTTTTTTTTAATTCTCAATATGCAGGAAAGCAGGAACAGCAGCAGGTCGTCCAGTCCCAGCGTCAGGATGATCCCGTCCGATAAAAACAGATGCTTAGTCTATTCACCTGACGATCCTACAGGTAACTGACGCTTTCCAGGGAATGTGTTTTTTTTTTCTCTCTCTCTTCTTTCTTGTGTGTGTGTGTGTAAGAGAGAGAGAATCAGTGTTGTACAGCAGCTCTCAGGCCTGCAGACATCACGTAAGCTTCATCATCAATCTAATTAGCGATGGTGAGTCAGGGTTATTTGCAGACCGTGTGTGTGTTTGGTCACTTAAAGCAGCTGACACGGCAAAAGGGGGTGTGTGGGGTAGAGGGGGGGGGATTATTCCCAGTGCGCCTGTTTGTTCAGCACATTTTTTTATTTTAAATTATTTTAAATTGTTAGATTTATTTTAAATGTAGTCCTGGTTTAAACTGAACACACACCGATGTAGATATCGGCTAAACTGTAATCTTTCACTTTTTGTGTGACTTTAACAGGAAACCTCTCTAAGGTCAGTTGCTTTTGCCTCCTTTTGAGGATTTCAATAAAATGTGACTAATTTCTCTCGCACTGATACAGACTTTTTAACTTTTTTTTTTTTTTGCCGTCGTTGCAGTACAGTTACTAAAGAACAGTCATTACACAGTACACAAAATGAAATAAATAAAGACACACACACATGGTCACGGTGTTATAACAAACAGTATACACACACACACACACATGTCCGGATGTTGTTGAAGACGATTACCCACAATCCCACGGCGAGAGAGAGAAAAACCGTTGGCTCAGTTCTGATCTGATCACGTGACTCTCGGCAGACAAAGTGTCAAACTCGTCTACATCAAGACCTCGTTTGTTTAACAAGTTAAAATTTTGTTATATAAAATTATATAAAAAATATATATTGATATAAATGCTAATATTATTATTATATTTATATGATGATGTCACATCACACACATATACACATAATGTGTGTGTGTGTGGTTTATGTTTTGTGTTCATAACCGTGTTTGTGCTTTTCTCTGTTCCACAGACACTAACGGCTCTGATAACTCCATCCCCATGGCTTATCTCACCCTGGATCACCAGTTACAGGTACACACTCGTCTCCGAGACGCCGACGCCTACTTACTCTCGTACTACAACAGCGACGTCCAAAAGAGAGCCCATGTTTTTGTTATTATTATTGTTTTTAAACCAAATCTCCAGGTCTTTTTGTAGATCAAAAGGTCCAGACAGCCGGGTTTTTTTTTTTTTTTTTTTTTTTTTTGGGTATTCCCCAACCGTTCATATCGTGTGTGTGTGTGTGAACACACAAATAAACAACAAAAACACCTCACCTTGCAATCACATCTGGTTGCTTTACTCCCTGAACACTTCACACACCGTTTTAATGTTTTCGTCTCAACGGACTACATTCGAGTCATCAGTGAAATATACACAGGGAGAACGCTGAGCTAAAATAAAAGGGGGAAAAAAAACTTCCAGGAAAACCTGGAGTTTTCATTTCACTTCAGATTAAACGGCGTCACTTTTCCGCTCGCCTCAGCGCCGGGCTCGGCTCGCCTCCCTCGATGCCAGAAGCACGGAAAAAGAAAGCTTCGAACTTAATTAAGTCGGGATTAAAGCTCGTAAAGCATCGCTCGAGAACGACGCTATTTACACTCGCGGAATGTCGTCGCGAACACGTCGCCGCGTCACAGGTCTGGCGGGTATTTTTAAAAGCGATATAAATACTCAGACTGGCGAGCTTTAAGCTGTGAAGATGATTAGTTGTGGCGTCTGTATGGGTATGTATGTATGTATATGTGGGATTTATTTGTTTTTGAGTGTTTGTTTGTTTGTTTATCGCAGCCACTCGCTCCGTGCCCGAACTCCAAGGAGTCGATGGCGGTGTTCGAGCAGCACTGCAAGATGGCGCAGGAGTACCTGAAGGTGCAGACAGAGATCGCCTTGCTCATCCAGAGGAAGTGGGTTTCTGATTTAACTGTCTCTCTCACACACACACACACACACACACACACACACACACACACACACACACACACACAAACACACGCACACACAAATTAGGGATTCCTTCCTAAGAAGCAACTTTGCTCCATTAACACATTTCAAGATTCCCTTTTCTCACACACACACACACACACACACGCACACAAATTCGGGACTCCTTCCAATGAAGCAACTTTGCTCCGTTAACACATTTTAAGATTCCCTTTCACACACACACACACATTTGTGCTGTTTGTATTTCGAAGACTAAAGCCTATTAGGTCATGTTTAAAGACAAAGACATTTCTTTAACGAACACAGTGTGTCCTCCAGAAGACTTTAAGGCGCGAGGACAGCAACCGACTCAGTTAAGACACTCTAGTCTGTATTTATTGAGAGACACACGGACGGGTACGTGTGTTTGTGCGAGTTTGCACGTGGGTGTAATTTCACACTCTCTGCTCAGTTATCTGTTAGGACTCGGAAGACGCCTTAAAGACATAAAAATAAAAGTTAAAACTGAGGGATGGGGTTTGTTTACAGGTGAGCGATAAAAAAAAAAACGAACAAATTTTTTTTTTTTAATTAAATAAAACCAGCAGAAAATTCAAAGAACTTTATTTATCCCAAACGGAAATTGCTTTGTCTTGGTTATACAGTTGCTTTGATTAATTTACTGGGAAGAAAGGAAATTTTTTTTTATAATAAGTCTAACTTATTAATGCAAAGAAAATAAATATTGTAAGGTTGAGTATCTTACGCTTTGTTTACACTAAGTACTACTTTTGTTGTCAACCAAACACACTCTGAGTGAATCACAGATGAGGAAACAAAAAAACGTACATCAGATAAAGTTAAAGTTTAGTTTTAAAACGACGTTAAAATTCACTTAAGCCACTTCAGTGCTGTTATTTCAGCCAAAGTGAAAATCTGAACTAATCTCAGTGTAAATATTCAGTTTAGATTTTATAATTAATATCTATTGGTGCAGGTGTTTGTTTACATTAAGCAGGTAGTTTATTAGTAGCTTATTTTAAAGTAGATTATTAAATCAGGCACATATATGTTTATAACATCGCTTTTATTCAACATTTTGATTTAAGCGAGTAACGCTCTCAGTTTATTATTTAGTATTTTACTCGCCCTCACCCCGGACTGATGCAGAACATGAGACAAACAAAAAGTTTTAAACTTCCCGCAGGAATAATAAACATACTGTCATGAGTTACTTTCCTTGTTTTGGAGTTTTGTGTTGTGCGTTTGTTTTTTATTCCGAAAGGTTTTGAGCGCTTTTTTAGATGTGTTACGGTCGTTCCTGTGTCTTCCACACGCTCTGTGTATTTACGGTTAGCGATCACATTAATTGGCTCTGTCACGTGACACATTTTATTCATCTCCAGGTTTAATACCGAAGTTTCATTAAAATTCTCTCAAGACAGTCTTGCATGACGCTGCGACAAAATCGGCTAAACAGATTGGTTTCTGGTGCTCCAAGTAGTGCTGGGCGATATGGAAAAATCATATATCACGATATGGATTATGTTATATCACGATAACGATATATATCACGATATATCACAATATAACTCCCACAATAAAGTACGTTTTCAGTTATTCTCTGAAAAGATTGACAAAAATATCATTTCAAAATAAAGTTGCAAAAAAAAGTATGCAGTGAAATTTAACTGAACTGTCACAAATAAGAAAAATATATTTTATGTATATACATGTATCAACTGACAAAAGATGTGGTGGAGGTAGAGCTACAGTAGCCTTCACATTTTTTTATCCACATCATAGTTATTTAAATAGTATTATCAAAATAAACTTTTTTTTTTTTTTTTAAGTGCACAACCATTTCAAGTTTCTGAGCAGAAAAGCACTCAATTATAAAAAATAAACAAAACATTTTTCAACCTTGTAGTGCAAAGTTTGCAAACCAAAATAAAGTATCAAAAGTAAATATCAGAGTTGAACATAACACTGTTTTTAAGGCGTTATATAAGCGAGGCAACTCGACTTATTGAAGTGCTTACGACTGGGCATAACGGTACTTTGACATGGTCTCGGAAGCTACCCTTCTCAACTGCATACACGCCTTTACAAATGTAATGCAAGATGGCACATGTGATTTCTTTATGGCGCTGGGACGTTTTTTCATACGGTTTTCTTTTTTATGAAATACTCTTTAATTTTAGGCTGGCTATATTTTTTCTCGCCATTTGCCCGGGCTGTTTCACAACTTTTTTTACGTCGCATTTCTTCGATTCTCCCGTATTCTTTTTCGTGGACCTTCTTCAAGTGGTAAAAGAGGTTTGTTGTGTTAGCGTCGGGCGCGGAAACAGTCTTTTGGCAGAGTTTGCACATGACTGTCTCCTGCTCCGTGTCAGAGCTCTTGATAGCATAGCAGTTTGTTGCGATTCCGGGCATTCATCTTCAACCTCTTGCGTCTCCATCTTTAAGCACTCACTAGTTAACTAGCGTAAAGCATATCGCAATAACATAAAGCGTCATGTTGCAAAACCACAAGACGGAAGTTTCTTTGCAAAAAAGTTCATTTTTATTCTTGATTATCACTTATATAAAGGGTAGAATATGCATTGCATAGCGACAAGACATTATCATACATTTGTCATAGCCTATTTAATGCAATATTTTTTTAAGTAATTGATAAAATTAGGTTAGAAACGATAGAAACGATAAAAGAGAAATAAGACGATAGACAATTTTCTATCGTCCCCACGATATATATAAGTTATGAAACGTAAAGATGTCACTGAAAGAGCGAGTTCTGACCAATGTACAAAGTTATATAAATAAAAGCATATTTATATAAATATTCTTTTATTTATATAACTTGTTTGTTAATAAAATGCCAGCAGTACACTAGTCAGAGACATGTCTGTATATCGATGTTAACATTAGAACCTGCTAAAATCCCCTGTTATTGCTGAGACAAGACACAATGAACATCCATTCGACATCATGTCAAGTCTGACATCGCCAATTCTTCAATGCTTTTGAAATTTCCATGTTTCAAATTTAAAAAATTAAGTTGTAAAGTCAAGGAAAAACAACTTGCTCAACTAAAGACTAATTTTAGATTTAAGACTAAAATGAGTATTTCTTTGTTACTCCAAGGGAAAATTAAAGTTTGATTAGAACTTCCAATCCAGGCATAAAGCAAAACAAGTGATGTTTGTCCCACCTTACAAACTATATATGCAGATACATTCATTAATAGGAAAAAAAAAAAAAACATTTTTGATTTTCAAGTTGTTCCCGAAAAGTTCGACTTACAACTTAAAAATTTTAAGTTTTAAATGCGGAAATTTTCTGCCCCTCCCCTTCCAACTGTTTTTTTTTTTTTATTATTATTATTATTATTATTATTATTTACATTTTTTTTATCCTATATTGACCCTAATACTCCGTCGTCTTTTTCAGTGTTAACGACAGTGTGCTGTTGAAATGGCCACCAAGTTTACCTCTATTTATTTATTTATAAATGTGATATGTGAAAGGTCTGGTCTTTATCTCGACTCTTTATTACAAGTTTAGAGCAGATTGATCACAGAATCATTGAGGCACTGGAGAGAACGTTACACTCAAATACCCCTATATCTGGTACACACCCAGCTCTGTTTATCACGATGTCTGTCCTGACTTCAGTCAAGTTTTTTTTCCATTTTATTTTTTTTTGAGTAGCCGTGGATCTATTTCACGAGTTAATCAATATCACGTTACATCAATATAAAGAAACTGTGACACAACTACATTACTGTCATATACAACCTGTGTTTAATAATTCACTCTGTGTGTCCTGTCTAGGAACGAGCTGATCGCCGAGCTCGATCAGGACGAGAAGGACCAGCAGAACACCTCTCGACTGGTCCAGGAGCAGAAGAAGCTTCTAGAAGAGAACAAGAGCTTGTCCACTTACTTCCAGCAGTGCAAGAAGCAGCTGGAGCTCATCCGCGCACAGCAACAGAAAAGACAGGGCACGTCATGATGCGTCGTCGTGTTAAAAACAAGAAAAGAAAAGAAAAAACAACACACACACACACAAGCCCCACACGCAGACTGGCTCGCCTCATTTTCTTTAGTTTTTTTTTTTTTTCATTCTTTTCAGCCCGAGTTTATCCTGATTTCCTCCTGTAGCATTTCGACGCCGTGGATCGAATAAGGCCAAGACTGTGTACACGAGCGCATGCTGCCTCCAGAACAGGATCCAGAGCATCTGATAAAATGCCAGTCCTCTTTTATTACAAAAAAACAAAAACAATGTGTGTGTATGTGAGAAAGAGAGAGCGTGTGTGTGTTTTCTGTGTACATGCACGAATGGTCCTGACGAGCCAAAGTTTAGCCTTTTTGTGTTTTTATTTTTTTTGTTTTGTTTATTGTTTTTAAACAGCAGATTCATGGCCTTAGTGAAGGACCACGTCTGTGTAAATCCTCGTCGGTTCACAGGGACGTCGGTTCGATCCGTCATCCATCCCACAGCTCCTCCCTCGTGACCCCGCCCCTCCGGAGGATCACGCGTTTGCCGTGCGGCCGACGATCCTCGAGAATGTGAACAGCAGTTTTACAAGTTACACGGATTCTAAACTAGTTTTATTTTGTTGATGTGTATATATTATATATTATATATATATTATATATCTTAGTTGATATCTTATTTTCATTTTTAAACCTTATGCAAAAACTACGTACCTTCTACGATATTTCTCGCTAACGTTCGAAAAGGGGGATGTATTTTGCGTATGCCTTGCACGTTGTACCTTCAACCCAGCGCCTGTGACGAAATAAGGGAGCCTCAAGAGAAAAGAAAAGAAAAAAAAAATAGATGCAATATTTTAAACCGATTTTCTTGTTTTGTTTTTATTAATCAGCCGTCTAGCCAGATTAACCCGGTTCAGCAGTATAAGATTACATAATTGTGATACCAAGCCAGCTAAACAATATCAGTGTTCGAGTTTTATTTGTATTTTTATTTTCAAATCTTTTTTTTTTTATCCCGCCCTCTTGTTTATTTATCATACGTACAGTGACTTGCACACACAGGTATCGATGGGGTCGAAGCTGTAGAATCAAGCAGGCTTGCTCCTGCCTGATCTGTTTCTGAATTTTATTTTTTTTTGTAATTGTTTTAAGTATTCTTTAGTTCACATGTTGCCTTAGAGGTTTAATCGCTTGCGTTTACTTGCGTTTTAATAAGGCAGACTCGTTAATTGTTATTAACAGTATAACCAATTGGTGTGTGTGAGTGGAATTTTTTTTTTTTTTTTTTTTTATCCAAAGGAATGGAATCCGGAAGCTAACGTGAGCCAGATTTCTTTTCTAAATCTGGTCCGAGATGAGTTTGTTAAATATGCTGCAGAAATCACTGACCGTCACGTTTTTCATTTTATCAAGTCGTCAGTTACGTCTCATCTAAGAGAGAGAGAGCGAGAGTTCCCCTTTGTTTGAACCCCTGAGCTTGTCTGTTCCACACAGGTGACATCTCTTCTCTTTCCTCCTTCTGAAATTTGTTCACTCCCAGTTTTTTTTTTTTCCCCCAATGCACAGTCACCTTTTGTTCACTTTCGTTACATCTCATTCACCCACCCAAAAAAAAAGTTTCTGAGCACGAAAAGTTCACAATCTTCATTTCTCTCCTTGTGTTTTTTTTTTCTATTTTTTTTTTTCATTTAATTGTTCTGTACGAAATTTGTTTAGTTTCTTCCTCGAGTTGAGTTTGTACGATGAGTGTCTGTACTATGCGCTGTACATAAGACGTCTGATTTCTTAAGCTATGGGGAGCGGGATTGCACAGAAAAGGTATCGCATCTTGAAATAAAAACAGACAGGTGGACATCGTTGAACTCTTTACTGTCTCTCTGTCTCACTGCGTGACTTTCCTCAGGCTTCATTGTTTTTCATTTTAGCGCACCAGAGAGATTTCCCTGCATTCATGTCGCTTACACGGGTTAAGGTTTCAGAGCCAGCAATTGGAGGCTTGGCGGAGCTTACAAACTTTTTAACCAGAAATCCAACAGCTGAGCTGCTACTCCTGTCTCTTTTAACAGAGAGCAAAATCACAAAGCACCCACCAAGTTTATAATGATGCTTTCCTGTACAGTGGGTTCTGAAAGTATCCAGATGACCTTAAATAATTTTTTTTTTTATCTTATTTAGAGAAAAATTTAACCCCCTGTTTTACTATTTCCGGTACTGTAGAAGCACCTTCAGCAGCATGTCTAGCTTTGGATTTGTTGAGGTTCTCTCATTCTTACTGGTAGATCCTCTTAAACTCAACAAAATTATTCAATCTCCCAGGTTGAGGTCTCACTGCTGGGCTCAAATCTAAATTCAAACTGATCAACCAGTCCAGCGTACGTTTTGTCCTCGTGATCTTGCTGTCCTTGATCGGAGTAGTTCCCTCGCTTTAGCTGCTGGCGCAGCGTTTGAGACCGTTCTGGCAGAATCAGGGGAATTCTGACGCTCTGTTGGAGAAGCCATTGGGTTCTTTTATCACCTCCATCACCACAGTCCTTCCAGCTTGGTTACTGAGTTTAGCAGGATGGACAGATATGATAAAAAACAAATTAAATGAATTACAGTAAAGTATCTCCTCTTCAAATTCAGAGCAAAAGTTTATGGAGGGCTAATTGGACGACTTCGTGGCTGGGCTGGGTGTGTTCCCTTTTTTAAAAATCATTTCTAGTTACTTTTGTTGGAGACGAACTTAAATCAAGTTCTCAAGGCCTCCCAAGATAATGAACACAAACTGAAGGGGTCAAAACTTTTGAAAGCCACTGTAGAGTCGACTTTGAGTTAAAGTAGTAGGAGTTTTCATTGGTTTATTGATCATTTGTGATGTATGTGTGTATATATATATACACATCATCTTTGAGCAATGACGAGTAGATTTGACACATTTTTCCCCACAAACAAGCTTTAATCACGGGAAAAAACAGTCGGCATAAAAATGTAACAGCCGATCATGTTTCATTATGCCAATTTAGGCCACAAAACAATCTGTTGATGTTTAAATAAACTAATAATGTGGTAGTGTTGTTTATATATATATATATATATATATATATATATATATATAGTAAACTTATGGTCAATTTAAGAAAATCTGTGTAAAAGCCCATAAAGATATGTAATGTGTACTGACACCACAGGGGGGCAGTAGAGACCAACACAATACTGGAACTGAATCGATACAGCTCTATTTGTACAGCTAGTCTTAGACCATTTTTTGGTCCAACTGGTAAAGTTAATATAATATGTGGGGGAAAAAATACCTCTTTATAAACCACAAAGTTTAAAGTGGACATCAGGTCCCACGGTTCCTGTTGATTTTCATATTTCAGGTTTTATTTTCGGGGGAATGGGGATGTTCTTAACTAGACCCGGTCCCCACTTTGGGGTCACGCCGGGTTGTGTGTGTGTGTTAGGATATGAGTTATGAATCACCCTGTGGGCAGAACGCCTGTCTGATGTGCACCAGCTTCAAGAATAGAAGTGGAGAACACGTTGGCCTTTCACAGGGGAAACCCCAGTGTCTGTGTGTGTGTGTCTGTGTCTGTGTGTGTTACATGCTAGCCTCATAGGGGTTTTGTTTACTCTGTCCTATTTTTAACCCTAACAATACTCATCACCTTTACTTTGACTCTTTGATACACCAATCTCTTTTCATGGAAGCATGATGTAATCTACCCTCCCTCCCTCTTTATGAAGAGGTTTTGTGTCCTGTGTGTGTGTGAGTTCTTGACATGAGATACTCTTATGCTTGGGAATACTACAAGGCGTTCATTATTACACAAGCAGCAATAAAAAAAATTAGTCATAGTTGTTACATAAAAAGCAGAATCACACAAGCAGTCGAGGACTTCACACGTGATTTGTTTTATTTATTTGTTTTGAGGTGCAGTGAGTTGTTTTTATTTTTTGAATTATTTTATGTGTATATATATATATATATATATATGTGTATATATTTTACAATTCATTAATTTCCTCCAGGTTTTTAAAAGGGGGGAAAAGAAATCACATTGCGATTATTGAGACATATTTGCGATTGTAGTTTAAACTTTAATATAAGTTGTAACATTTCATATTCAAACGTGTTTAACAGCAAATAACGGCACAGATGATCTCATTAAGAGGACGTTTGCTAATTTTTATATTTCAGATTAATTTTTAAAAGGAAACAGCTGAATTATTGACATTCTACATGAATTCTCAATTATGCGAATGTAACCCGTAATAAATTGCAACCTTTTGCGATTAAATAATTAGTGCATGCTTTAATAAAAAATATATATAAATAGTTCTGCAAAATAAATCATTTAGTGCATGTGTGTTTATATTGTTTAACAGGATTAGTGATTAGAATGATACTTTTTTATCGATTTTAATGTGTTTTTATATATTTTTTTTAGTTTAAAAAAATCACTTTTAAAGAAACTTTTATTTAAAACGCACAATTTTTTCCATAACTTTTATTCTTAGTATATATGTTTCTTCTTATGTACTGCATGTGCTTTTATTTTATCATTATTTTCTAAAACATGATTAAATTTTAACGATATTTTCAAATAATTATATATTTTAAAAAAAGTTTCCACATACAAACTTTTTAAGATTGATGAGTTGCTTGACGCCATTGTTCTACTTCTAACCGACTCATTGGCTCCTCCCACCTGATTATCATGATTAAGCCCAATTACAAATCCACAGAAATGCACAGAAACCAGTAACGTGTTCTTGAAGACGTTTTCGATCTGAATGCTCATGCTTGGAAATCCTTTCAAGTTATTGCCAATTTTTCCTTGCGTAAATTTCGGGGTTGTAAGTGGCTCGATTTGAGTAATCATCACAGTTTCCGCTTGAAAAACTTTTCTTACAAAATTCCTGTGTCGTAGTGAGCATTGGCGATGATGACTTTTAACTTTCCGTTTTAACCTTTCCTTTAATTTCAGAAGACAAAAGGGAAAGCGGCAGAGGCAGATTTATCATTTTTAGATCATCTCGGGTTTTTTTTCACGTTCATGTAAAGTCTCTTTTATTTAATTCAAACTTGGATGTGTTTACATAACTCAGAAGTAGGTTCATTGAAAACATTAACAATGCTATAAAATCTGTAAAGAAGGATGTGATGGTTTTTATATAGAGTGGATGATTTCCTGAGTGATGGGGATGACTTTGCTAATCGGGGGAATCGAGGTGCTTCTTATTAATTAAATGTATAAATGCTGCACTTGTGCCAGACGTCCATTTCTGTACCGTTCCAAAACTTATGGCACAAAGTCTGGCACTTGTCTGGTCATCTACCATGAAGGCACTGTACTGCCACGATCCCGAGAGCATTTCCTCAGCGTGTTTTCCAATATCCGTGATCACCTCGCGTCTCATCAATGTAGCACATACATCTACTCTATGTCCACACTTGTGTGTCCGTCAGATCGTTTCCCTGTCCCTCCATGTCCTGCATACGTCTTTGAGAAACGTGAGCGTGGTCCAGCCCGTGCTGTAGAGCAGATGAGCGGGAGTGTAGCGTCTAGACTCTTCGTTCCAGTATTTCACAGTCTGTAACAATCTTTAACATGGAGTCTCTAAGACTGTAAAAAAGATAAATAAATTGGAGCGTATGGAAGATGTCACATCCGTCACGCTGATGAGCTGCTGCTCTATGGACGCGTTGAAAGACAAATCAATACGGCAGTTTTTAAGATTCATCCGCGTCGTCCTCCTAAGCGTAAATGACAACATGTGCAAATCGACTTATCGATCCTAAGCTCGTCTCTGCCACGAGACGTTTTGTTACCCGACACGAGCGCAAATGTCATGGCACCCGCATCGTCCAAGACGGAACGTGTTCCGTGTTAAAACGTCCAAAACCAGCAACTTTGCATTTATTATGCAAAGTTCACTTGTTAGACGTGCGGAAGAGACTGTAATGTGAGAAAAATATGTACGTTCCCTGTTTAGTTTTTCTTCTTCACTTTTTTTTTTTTTTTTTTTTTCTTCCCTGATGTGACATCATATAAGATAAGCTCTGCTTTTCTTTGGAAAGGAGTGGCTATTTCAGCTGGAACATTAAGACACACACACACACTGTGGGGGGTGGATGGGGGGTGGATGGTGGGGGGGGGGTGGTCTCCGCGACCAGTGTTAACTTGTAATATATGGGACCTTTAATAATGACTTTGATGAACTTCTAAACAAGTGCTTTGTTCAAGATAAGAGCATTTGAAGGATCGGATTTTTTTTTTTTTTTTTTTTTTCAATATAAAACATTTCTGTTGTTAATTGCAGGACGGCTAAAAATGTTTTTTATTATTAGCTTTAGTGTCTAGAAAATCAAAAATTTTAAAAACATATGAGATATTTTGACTTGAGGTCGCAACATTTTCTTAGACGTTTCAATCAAATCGACTCAACCTTATTTGTCTTCCCTAAAGCTCACCATATCTTAACTGTTTAGAGTAAAAGTACCTTTTTTTTTTTTTACCTTAATGGTTTTTAAATATGCGGTCTAGGTTTTTTTTTATTTCACTTTAGTCAATCCTTTTAGCATCGTAATAATAATTTACACGATGACCTACTTTCATTCTTTAAATGTCGTTTTTTTTTTCTTTCTTTTTTTCTTTATGGCTTCCTTCTACTCTTGGTTTCGATTTTATAAGGTAGTACAGGATATTCGGGGGCCTCTTTCGAATGAATCACCCTGTACATCTCGTACAGGGTGATTCATTCGAAAGAGGCCCCCGAATATCCTGTACTACCTTTTGCTAGGGTGAAGCAATCTGAGCGAAACAACAACGCCAGACAGCCGATTAACGCCATACTCAGAATATCCGGGCCCCTTTCGAGTGAATCACCCTGTTTTTCCTCTGTAAAAGTTCTCCATACTCTGGTAGACAGACAATAACAATATACCCCACCATCATACAGCCAATCATATTGTGTGATCTGACCACCGGGGCCACGTCTGGTACCTTCACCAGGAACTAAAAGCCACACTGAAGTTCTTTTTGGTGCCATGTGCATTCAGAGCGTCGCAGCTCGGAAACAAAGTCTTGACTTGCGCCGTTGACGCGACCATATATGGAATCCGTAACATTGCGCTAGTGCCGTCATACGAAACTTTTTATGCGCGGCAACTCCCTGGAGCATCAGAATTAGTTACTTGGTTAATTAATCACCACCACCTGTCCAGTCCGAGCTGAGTACGATGCTATAATGACATTCTAACTGATGCAAACTGGTGCTTTAAGTGTCCCTTTTTCTCCACGCTGCATTTCATTTTCTTGCTTTCTCCGTGGACAGTATGGTGCAATCGTAAAAGCTATATTGATCGGTGTGATGCAACCTGAGTGTAAGCGGCGCCGCTTGAACGCTACGGCCTTGTTTGGGTGTGTGTTGGTAGTTTGCACACACTGGCGCTTGGGTTTGGCATGCTTCCGACTACTTGTGGAGAGCCTCGTCATCATCTTTCTTTTCTTGACAAGACAAAGGAAAAGTTCACGCGCAAATTTGCATAGGATCTTCCCTCCCTACCTCCCTCATTCCCTCCTCCCTCTGTCTTCTCTCTTTCAGTCCTTCAGTAACCATGGCAACTGCCTCCAAGTAGGCTAGCGGCGGTTGCCTTCTTTTTTTTTTTTTTTTTTTTTTTTTTTTAAATAGCAACGGGCAAAATTTGGGTCAGAATATCTGTAAGTCTGCCTATAAATTACACCGTGTTCCAGATCTGTTGTTTCATTAATCAGGATGAATCCCCGGCCAGCTGTTGGGATGCGGCCAAGGCGCTGGAGAATGAATGGCTTCACACACGCATACACACACACGGCACACAAAGAGCTTGTGAAAGACAAAGAGCTCGTGCCACCAGAGGTGTTGCTCTTTATTGCAGCAGGAGTGGAAATCTCTCCTCTGTGGAAGCAGTTCAGAAAGTTAAAGCGGTCTCTAGATGATGTCATATACTCATCATTTAATTCTCCGATGAGGAAATATTTCTTTATTTTTTCTGCAAGTGATCACTACATTCATTTTTCAGGAAGTTTAAAGTCCCAGCATTAGGTGTTAACATCTAGGCATTTGGCAGATGCCCTCATCCAAAGCGACTCGGGCCTTGCTCAAGAAACTTGGTGGTTGGTGGGTTTGAACCTAGGACCTTCCGAACCATAGTCCTGTGCCTTAACCACTGAGCAAAGTTTGATGTCACACCACTTACTTTCTCAATCCTGCTTGGAGATTCACATTTACACCATTTGGTAGACGGCCTGCAGACATCAAGAGCGACTTATCTTCTTTTTTTTTAGGGCGCTTTGACATTAGGCACGATGGAGTTGAGCGATTGTGCCCTCCTCACTCACCCGCTTGTTTTGTTGCTTGAGACCAACTCTACAAGCGCATTTGGCATGTTTCCCCATCATGGAACGATTGCGTTCTCACTGACCAAAATGAACCAGAATTTGGATCGAGCGTTTTCAGAAACGATCTTCGGGCCCTAATATGGAAACTCTCTTATCCACCTAAACATTAAGGGGGCCTTGCTCAGGAGTCCAACAGTGGCAGCTGAGAACTCTCAACCTTCTCAAGAGACCACCTACATTTCTTAGAAAAAATAATACTACAGGTAGTCCCCAACTTATGAACAAGTATGAGCTTATGAACACACACAATATATCGGACTTTAGACATTTTACACACTGAAAGTATTGTATAGAATTGTAAATATTGGTATCTGGTGGACTGCGGGGTCCATTTTTTCATACAATAGACTTCTGTGATTGAAATGAATTAAACCAGAGGTCCAGGGTGGTAAAAATTCCTTCTTGATCTATTGTTACTTATTATCCGTTGTGATTCGTCCAGCTAGCTCTGAGAGACATATTTTCAACCGATCGCAGCGGCGTCGGTCAAACTGGGTCTTGCATCATCTTTAAGATCATTTCGTTTTGTGAAACTGTGTAATTTGTGTCTAACATCTAAAATCTAACAGACGCCAGGGGAGGGGCTTTTCTTATATGAGGTCACACTAGAGGGGGAAATCTAACTGGCTTGTTTTAACCCTGTTTAAAAATAGGAAAAGGGCGGATAAACAAACGTGACTAAACAAGTGAATTTTCCACAATACGTGCCCTTAAATTTACAGTATTGTGTTGATCCCATGCTGATGTATTACATTTCTTTGTCTTCTTTTATTCAGGCTAAAGGAACATCAGTGTGGTGGTGGGTTATGGGGGATTGGATTTGGGGTGGGGTGGGGTGGGGTGGGGTGGGGTGGGGTGGGGTGGGGTGGGGGGGGGGGGATGGTGGGATGCGTTAAAGCAGAGATGGAAGGCTGATTGGATGAGAGAGAAAGTGACAGGAGCGAGTGTAACGGTAAAAAGCGAGAGAAAATGAAGTGCAGCGGAAAAACAAGGGATAAATAAAAGAAGGAAACAAAGATTGATTGTGTGTGTGTGTGTGTGTGTGTGTGTGTGTGAGGGAGAGAAAAAGTGTGTAGCATGTCATTCAGGCCTGTAAGAAAAAAAACAGTGTGTGGGTGTGGAGGAAAAGCGGATGAGCCTCGCAGCACCGAAAAACTGATGAGTCATCTTTCACACCCTGTTTGTTTTACACCGCTGTCACACACACACACACACACACACACACACACACTGATGTGTGGCGCCTGCTTTACGTTTGCACTTTTAGAACGCTAATTACAGAGCCCGTATGCAGGAATTCATCTCACTAAATCCTACTCAGTCCGTCTGCTAGTAAACAGATTTGTGACTCTACTCCGCTTCTGTATAAGCTGAGGGCCGACTCGCCGCGTCTCTCACACACACACACACGGAAACAGAGCTCTCTCTCTCTCTCTCTCTCTCTCACTCGTGCAACAAATCCTGAAATATTCATAAATACCCGAAAAAGCCCGATCTCACTACCAGCCATTTCCACATGTTTGGGACATTAAGGGAGTTCCTGGGAGGCCGGCGTTCCAGACATGTAGTCTGATCATGTCTCCGGAGAGAATTTTCTACCTGGATGGTGTCCATTTTGTCCACGTGCATTTGTCCCGGTTTGACTTGGACGTCTCATATACAGACTATTGGTCGTAAGAAATGCTCGCAAACAGAAACGATGAGCAGGAGAGCATGGATATAATAGAACCCGCGCAGATGGAGTTACTGTCAGGGCTGCTGTTATAGAAAATGAATCAACATTTTGGAATTTTTGGTGCAAACATCACTCGTTAATAAGTTGCAGAAATACCTGATACACTCATACCAGAATCACACACACTCAGTGTGCTTTAGTAAGCGTGCTCACACACACACACACACACACACAGACAGATATCCATGCTGAAGGATTGTCTGCTAACAAAACAATCTCGTTGCTTAAGCTGATTTGCTGAACATACTGTACGGTTGAAGAACACACTCGCGGGTGCCAAAATCAAAACTTTCAAATCCCTTGAACGCTGCCCACCTACACACACACACACACACACACACACACACACACACACATGCATACACCCGCGTACAGAGCTGCCTACGAATTCACAACCGCCTCCACGTGCCCTCGCTTGAAGAATGTCAGATAACAACCTGTCAGGCGTGAAAGCCAAGAGCGTTAGATTCGGATCGAGGAAACGACGTCAAACGGGTCGAGTTTTACTCGTCAGCGTTCAGGAGAGTGTGATGGTGAGGCCGTGTGTGTGAACATTTGACCTCTTGTTTCATGGTATTGCCTGTGTGTGTGTGTGTGTGTGTGTGTGTGTGTGCATCCTGTGTGACTCACCCTGGTCTGTGCATTGGGTGTGGATCTAACACCTATAAATATTTTTTTCTGTTAAAGCACTTCACCCAGAAATCAAATGAATCACACACAAACAAACAAACAAACAAACAAACACATGTTAGTCTCTTATAAACAAGCTTTTTTTATTTCAAAATGATTGGCACCCTCTGTAAAATGAACTGGAATTTGCGATGAAATGTTTGCAAGACTTTCTGTAAAAGTCAGATCTATAATAAAATATGAACACTGATTATTATTGTTATTATTGTTATTATTGTTATTATTATTATAATACATGGGGTGCCAATAATTTTGCATGTCATTTTTTTATTATAGTTTTTTTTTTTTTTACAATCAAGCAGTCTGCAGTAAGTGGTCGGTTACTCCAAAATACACAGCCTGGCCCCAAAAAAATAAAAAATAAATAAAATAAAAATTGCCATACTGTCTCAGAAGGGTCAAATTATTGGGCTGCATCGGGCAAAGAAAACAACTAAGTAGATTTGAAATCACTGGAACTTGGTTAGAAACCCTTCAACACATTATCAAAACCTGGAAGGATAGTGCTGAACCTCAGCTTTGTGGAAGAAATGTGGTTGGAAAAAAATCATGCATGAAGATCGCTTAACCACTTGGTGATGTTCCATGGTAAAAAAAAAATCAACAGTAAAAACCCGAGCTATGTTTAATAGTGAAAGTAAGAGCATTTCCACACACACACACACATGATGTGATGAGAATTCAGTTGCTCAGGGTTAGGCTCAGCAACAGTATGAGAGAATCAGATGAAGTCAGCTGAAGGCCTGACCCATCTACAGCATGCAGTTTTTCCCTCCTGATGGAACAGGCATATTCCAGGACCCAGACTGTGGAAGAGGTTCTGAGAGCGTGATGAATCTGAAACCACATATAAACAGTCCACTAGTTTATATCTCAAAACCTAAGCTGATCCAGGGGTCCAAGTCGGTTGTTCGAGCTCATCTGTTGTTGATGATTTGTATAGCTGGATTGAGTTGTCTAGGATTATTTCGCGCTCATGCGTTGGTTTAAAAGGCGATATGCATCGACAGTAGAAACACTGATCACAAGCCCTTTGATTGGTTGACGAAATGGAAAAAGAGCGGCTCAACTTTTTTTTGTAACGCGTGTTAAGCGCTGAAATGCCCCCCTGCCATGAATTGCCCCCCAACATCATCACTATCAAATACTTTTCTCCGAGTGGTGCAGTGGTAAAGTGCTCGCCCTATCATCCGGAGATCGCTGGTTCGATTCCCGGGTGATTCTGTTACCTCTTGCAGCCGGAGGTCTAGAGAGAGCTGATTGGAGGGGAGGGATGAGAGGTACTTAGCGCTCCCACATTACAGTAATCAAGGCTCTTCAGCCAATCAGGGGCGTCTGTGAGCTCACGCACGCGGAAGAAGCGGCTAGCGCTTTCCTCCGAGTGTGTTACTCCGCCCCCAACGATGCGTGAGCAAGCAGTTCGAAAAGATGCGGTCGGCTGGTGTCACGCGGTTCGGAGGAAACACGTGATAGTCTTCGCTCTCCCGACTGAGTGGTTGTAGTAGCCTTAATGTGGGAGCCCCCTAGTGACGGGGAGGAATTGGACACGACTAAATTAGGGAGAAAAACTCGGAAAAAAATCCAAAAACTGTTATATTGTTTATTTTATAATAAAATTAGTTTTATCCAATTTTTAATTATAAAAAATATAAATTTTTATATATAAATATTTATTTGCACATTCGTGACAAACCCCTGAAAAATAAATGTGTTACAAAATAAACATTATACAAAAATTTGTATTAATGATCTTGATGGCTGTCTCTTGCCTAGGCTTTATTATAATAGTATAATCTCAAATTTACATTTACATTTACATTTAGGCATTTGGCAGACCCTCTTATCCAGAGCGACTTACAAAAAGTGCTTTAATGTTTACATCATTGGATACATACCTACACTGGGTTAACTAGGTTAATAACTAAGTGATAATATTTGATAATAATAGAATAGAATGTTACATATTATTAGACATAAGAATATACTGTAATACTGTATGTATGTTTAAATACATCCATATATATATATATATATATATATATATATATATAAATGCAAGATATATATTTTTTCCATAGATATTCTTTTCCCACGTGAGTCAGTCGGCGTCAGTCGTGCTCTTTAACCAATCAGATGTAACCTCGCCATTTCAACCAATCACAACCCGCCAGGAGCGCAGCCTTAATCCTGTTTACATGAAATAAATCTGCTCCCAAACAGGTTCAAGCTAACGGATCTGTTGCTATGACAGCAAGTGCGAGATGTGCATCAAAGAACGAAACAATCCAAGAGTCTAAGTAGTCTATATACTAACACATAAACAATCCGGTAGTGTAAGTAGTCTATATCTAAAAGCATGAACAATCCAGTAGTCTTCAGTCTTTATCCCAACATATAAACAATCCGGTATTCTATATCCCAAAATACAGTGGTGTGCAAAATAATAGCAGTGTGTTGAAAAAAGTGAGTAAAACTCCATATAATAACTTTTAATTTAAATCACATGAATGCATTGGACCCCCTGCACATTCTATTCTGAATCACAACATGAAGAAAAATGTGCTAAATGTTTTATTAGTTTAATGTAAGTGAAGAAAAACAAATATTAGTCTGTTCAAAATAACAGCCTTGTGGAGTTCAATTGAAGAGATAAATTATTCTGTGAAAAACAGGCGTCAAACAAGTTCCCCTTATTTAAGGATAAATGCAGAAAAGGTTGTCCTGTGCATCTCTCTCTGAAAATCCGAGTAAAATGGGTCGTCCAGACATTGTTCAGAAGAACAGTCTACTTTGAATCAAAAGTTGACTAGAGATGGGAGAACATACAAAGAAGTGCAGAAAATGATAGGCTGCTCTACTGAAATGATACCAAATAATTTTTAAGCTTTAAAATGGAGACCAAAACCAGAAAGACGTGGAAGAAAACAGAAAACTACCATTCGAATGGATCGAAGAATAACAAAATTGACTCAAAGATCATCTAAAGTTACCTGTGAGTACTGTTACTATTAGAAGACGACGTATGTGAAGTCAAGCTATCAGCAAGAAGACCCATTATCTGATTGACTGATGAAAGCAAGATTGTCCTTTTTGGGTCTAGAGGCCGCAGACAGTTTGTCAGGCCCACAAACACTGAACTCAAGCCACAGTACACTGTGAAGACAGTAAAGCATAGCGGCACAAGCATCATGATATGGGGAAGCTTCTCGTACTGTGGTGTTGGGCCTATTTATTACATTTCAGGGATCAAGGATCAAGTTGAGTCCATCAGAATACTCAAAGAGGTCATGTTGCCTTATGCCGAAGAGGAAATGCCCTTGAAATGGGTGTTTCAACAAGACAACGACCCCAGACACACCAGTAAGCGAGCAGCATCTTGACCAACAAGACCAACAAGATAAACGTTATGGAGTGGCCATCCCAATCCCCAGACCCTAATCCATTAGAAAACTTGTGGGCTGACAATAAAAATGCTGTTTCTGAGGCAAAACCAAGAAATGCAGAGGAATTGTGCCATGTAGTACGATTGTCACAGATGTGAAGCCATGGTTATACAACTAAATATTAGATCAGAGATGCACAAGAAAGATTAAACATCATGCATTTTTGTTTAAACGGTAAATTCATCACTTTATAAAGATGAGTGATGACACCGCTATTATTTTGAACAGACTAATATTTGTTTTTCTTCACTTACATTAAACTAATAATACATCTAGCACATTTTTCTTCATGTTGTAATTTAGAGTAGAACGTGCAGGGTGTCTAATGCATTTATGTGATTTAAATTAAAACTTATTATATGGGTATGGAGCTTTACTTACTTTTTTCAACACAGTGCTATTATTTTGAACACAACCTTTGAATCCAGTAGTCTATATCCCAAAATATAATCAATCCAGTAGTCTAAACAGTCTATATCCCAATACATAATCAATCCAGTAGTCTAAACAGTCTATATCCCAATACATAATCAATTCAGTAGTCTAAACAGTCTATATCCCAAAACAAAATCAATCCAGTAGTCTAAACAGTCTATATCCCAAAACATAATCAATCCAGTAGTCTAAACAGTCTATATCCCAAAACATAATCAATCCAGTAGTCTAAACAGTCTATATCCCAAAACATAATCAATCCAGTAGTCTAAACAGTCTATATCCCAAAACATAATCAATCCAGTAGTCTAAACAGTCTATATCCCAAAACATAATCAATCCAGTAGTCTAAACAGTCTATATCCCAAAACATAATCAATCCAGTAGTCTAAACAGTCTATATCCCAAAACATAATCAATCCAGTAGTCTAAACAGTCTATATCCCAATACATAATCAATCCAGTAGTCTAAACAGTCTATATCCCAAAACATAATCAATCCAGTAGTCTAAACAGTCTATATCCCAAAATATAAACAATCCAGTAGTATAAACAGTCTATATCCCAATACATAAACAATTGTTTATGGAATCTAGTGCCCAGAATATAAATAACTAAGTTGCAATATAATTTGAGTTTTAAATATATTTTGTATAAATATAAACGAACCAGCAGCCGAAATATTATTTTTACCAAAATGTAAACAATCAACATAGTCTATATCCCAAAATATAAATCATATAGCAGTCTAATTTAAAGCCCTGCAACCTTCACCATGCAGTGACAAACAATGAATAAACGAATGCTGAAAATTCATGTTACATACACGTTGAATGTAGTCTTCCTTTGTCCCATGAGCTTCATATCGGACTGCTCATGGCCCTCGTGATATTGAAAATCTTCTGCTTATGTCATTTTTTATCGTACAGTCCGGCAAAAACATGGGTTTGATGCACACCTCTAGTTCACCAGGATGCTTTGTGAAAAATGGATAGTTATCCCTTTAGAGCACTTTAATTTCTTCCTATTGGGTTACATCCCTAACCCACACACACACACACTCACACACACACACCTGGGTGTGCAGGAAGGGAAGTCTTGCTTGCATTGCAGGTAACTCGAGCAGGCTGAGTTGGAGCTTGGTGTTGTGAATGGCGGTTAGCGTTGTTTCCCTTGAGGCTCTTGAGTAATTGACGTAATCTCAGTCTCTGGCTTTTTAAAAAATCCGTCTGGCACGACTTTCCTCGTATCTTTCGGGCCTCTGTCAAGGCCTGCCTCACCTAACCAATGTTCTTCTGGCACGCCGCGGGTTTCGCTGCAACCGCAACGTCAATTAAGCTCACCCTGAAATGAGTCATCGGCGGCCCAAGCGTGACTCCATGACCGAGCGCGCTTGTGTTCGTCTTCTTTTAAGGAGCTTGTTTTGATTTTACACCAAACCTGAACGGTATGAGTCAACTTCTTTCGGCTGCTGCAGGATTAGACAAGCAGTGACTAACTTCTGCCAGCATACTGTGCTCTCAGGTTTACAGTGCACCGATTGCCCTGAGATATGAGTGTCATTCATATTTCTGTAAAACACAAGCATTACTGCGTCTTTTTACCATTCACACACTTGTCTTGCACTATTTGAGTTTGACGTCCATACGCAGGCATGTGGAGGCAAGGCGTCTCATCCGACTCTCTATGAGAACGTGTTGACAGGACATATCTTCTTGACGAGTTCAAAGGGCACAAACTGTGTTAAAGAAGCTGATGAGCCCTGGGCGGCATTCGAAAAAACACAAGAGTTTACTTTGACCTAAGCGAAACTACGTGGTGGATAGAAGAAATATTTGCAGAATTATTTGTTTTGAGCTTTTCTATAAAGTTTTTTTCATAGGGAGGAAAATATCTAACCAATATGTAACCCATGATCCAACAGCTGGAGCATGTGACAGGAATCCCGGTCTGGTTTTCATTCAGAAAGTCATATTTTCGTATCATTGTATTCTGCTTTCTCACAACATTTCCTGTTTCGACTCAGGTGTATTTTGACTCTGGACCGTGTGCCTTTCTTGCACCAGGGCAAAACCTATATTTAGTTGTTATAAAATAAAGAAATAAAAACTGAATGTAGGTAAATACGTTTTTTTTTTCCTTGGAATTTAAAACGTTTCAGCTCATTGCTTTGCAAAATTGCGAACGCGTTTCCAAATTGCTACAAAGACAGAAAATACCAGGCTTTCATACAAAACTTGATGATGTCGGTATAGTAACGGAAGTATGAAGGAAAGGAGAAGTAAGGAAAATGAAAAGAATGCATAAACAACGAGGTCGTATTTCGCCCCACGTACAAGTCGACACGTGTCCACTATAGGATTTAGTGCTGCTCTGGGTGGAATGCTACGTGCATTTCTGTGTCTTAGTCTGGGTTCAACTTAAAACAGGATACAATTATGTAAAATCTGCAATTGTTAAATGTACTGTTGCTGGGCAACAAGAAATATATACACCGATCCCGAGCTAGCTATATCTCTAGCTACCGTGTAGACTTATACAGTATGTGCCTTAGTGGTTAGCACTGTCGCCTTGCACCACCAGGGTTCAGGTTTGATTCCCTGGCTCTGTGTGCATGGAGTTTGCATGTTCTCCCCGTGCTTGGTGGGTTAACCCTGGGTACTCCGGTTTCCTCCCACAGTGTGTGAGAGTATATGTATGTGTGGATTGGCACCCTGTCCAGGGTGTACCCCCTTCTCATGCCCTAAGACTCCTACAATAGGTTCTAGGCCCTCTGCGACCCTGTATACAGGATGAAGCGGGATACACGATGAGGAAATGAAATAACAAAGGCAATTTAATTCTCTGGCATTTAAACCAACATGAGATGTTAAGTTTACATATTGTTTTGCTTAGTTATGCGTGTGATGTGATTTTAATTATGTTCCTTTTTTATTCTTTTTTTTTTTATCTTGTTTTTAATTTTTTTTTCTTTTATTATATTATTTATGTGAAGCACTTTGGGGCATTCTTGTTGGTAAAGTGCTATACAAATTAAGGTGAGTTGTGTTGAGTTGAGAAACAAAGCGAAAAAGTTAGGAATGAGAACATTTCTCTTAGATCTGTGACGAGATTATTATTCTCGAAAGCCAAACATCTACTAATGTATGTAAGAGCCACTAATTTTCCATGAAAGACTCGTCTGACTGATTGCAAATGGCCAATTGTAAGAAGGGAAGAAGGGAAGCGCATGAAGCGGTGCATCCATCATGCATAGTGTCCAAGCCTGTAGAGACCGTCTTACGTTGCTTCAGTCGATCAGGTCTACGCTCAGCAACGTTATAGGGCAATAAAACGAAGTCAGCGGACGACCTGAACGTACTGAACGAGCAGGTGATCACATCTATGGAGTTTTTCTTCGCTGATGGAACAAGCAGTGGTTCCATGTGCTGGACACCACATTGGGTGCTGTAATCAAAGCTAAAGGTGATTGAATGAAATCTTGGTGTGTGTGATTGTTTTTGATGTTGGCCAGGCGATATATATTCACCCACCACCGCCCGACAAAGCATTTTACCTTCTAATTCTGTGGATGGAACTTGAACTTCACTTTAAAATCTTAGGCGTATGGAATACCATGACGACTGATACACTTAAAAGGAACATCTTGACACATTACACAACTCGTGCACTCGACGATAGCGGTCAAATTTCAGCTCCTGAACGACGAATTACTCAAATTCACACAACGTGTATGAGAACGTATGCGCTGATGCACGTACTGTACGTTTTTGAGGTAAGCACTTCAATCCGGGTGAAATCCCCTGGCTGGTCTCGTCTTTATCTCTTTCTTGCTCTCGTTATTACTCTCACCATCTCCAACACTTTCTCTGCTCTCGAAATGCATGCCGTTTGCATTATCACTAATTACACTTCCTGACGTAAAAACATGCATTTGTCCACCGGTGGTGGGCGCAAGCGCGAGACCTACTTTGGGTTTTTCATTCTCTCCTCAAACACACATGTGCATGAATGTGTTTGTTTCTTCATTCACCTAGTTTCACTTCAGAGGAAAGGTCAATGAGTGCAGGATGAACTTTGTTCACCTGTGTGTGTGTGTGTGTGTGTGTGGTTAAGATCCTCCTGATTGACTTTCTAATTCACTAGAACATCTCTTATCCGCTTTATCCTTCACTAAAAAATTGCCTAATCCTAACCTCACCCTGTCATCCTTCAGGTTATAATCTGTACGCCCTTTTTTTTTTGTTGTTCTGAGCTCCTTACGCTGCTCCAGGCGACATCTTTGCCATAATTTCCACCCTTCGCACCACACACAGGTCTCACGACAGACGTCACCTTCACCAACACCTCTGTTTTTCAGTAAAGTTGTTACTTGCTTCTTCTTTTTGGTTCCTGATCTGAAGGCGAGACATGCTGGATGGTTTACTCTCACAGGGTCGCTCACAGGCAGGAACAGGAAGAAACACACACCATCTCGCATGCCACTGTATGATCACACACACATGTCACCAGGGAGGGGATGTTCACACAAACTAGACATTTTGCTTCTTTTTTGTGCCATAGGAGCCTGTGGGCTGCTTTTACAACTAAATAAGTCTGTATGTGTCCCACTCCCCCAAACACACACACACACACACACACACACTAGAAAGAAGTTTATTTTTATTTTATTAGTATTTATTTTAACTAAATTTTAAAATTTATTTTTGAATTACATTTTTTAAATGTGTTATTAAAAAGGTATTACACTATTATTATTATTATTATTATTATTATTATTATTATCATTAAATTGACCCCAATATTATATTATAAATATGAAAATATATGCATTTTTAAATTACAAAGCATTACTAAGAATAATAAAGCTCACACACACGTTCCATCATCATCATCATCATCATTATTATTATTATTATTATCATTATTATTATTATTATTATTATTATTATCATTATTATTATTATTATCATTATTATTATTATTATTATTGTTATTATTATTATTATTATTATTATTATTATTATTATTGTTATTGTTGTTGATAAAATAGGTTTGTTTACATAATAAAACATAGAATATAATGAATTTCACAAATTCATACACACAACAATTAATTTATTATTATTATTATATTATTATTATTATTATATAAGAATTAGAGTCACTCCTAATAGTGTATGATATTATAAATATTAAATTATTTGCATATTATTAAAACACTAAGCACAACTAAGTACACACACATTTTTCATTATTATTATTATTATTATTATCAGCGCTCTGATTCAGGAAAGCGAAAAAGAGTTTGGCTCCCCAGTTAGAACTCATTTAGAATATGTGTTTCTAAAAAATACAATTAAGAAAAAAAAACGTGTAACAATAAAAAATATAGCAAGATAGGAATGATTTCTTTTTCTTCATGTTATTATTCTTATTCTTATTGTTTCTGTTGTTTATGTCACTGTCGTTGTTAAAATAAGTTTTAATAAGTACATATTTATTTTTAACAATAAATATGATGAATTACACAAATTCATACACACAACAGCAATTCATTTATTTATTTATTATTTTCGTTTGTATTATTATTGTTCTAGTTCTATGAGAATTTAAGTGACCCGTAATAGTATATTATATTAAAAATATAAAAATATTTATATAATATTTAAACCCAAATTATTACTGATGAGAACAACAACACACACACATTTTCTCATCATTCTTCTTCTTATTATTATTACTACTGCTGCTACTATCAGCACTCAGATTCAGGAAAGTGCAAAAGTTTTGGCCCTCTTTAGAACTCTTGATACCAAAATAGCAATATAGAAATGTAGCATTATTATTATTATTATTATTATTATATCAACAACAATGGTAATAGTAGTAGTAATAACAATACTACATTCCATTTTTGTTTTGTTATGTTTAGTTTTTTAGATATCAGGAGTTCTGAATGACTTGGGGCCCAACCTTTTTTTTTCTTTCTTTTCTTTTTCTTTTTTTGCTCTTTCCTGAATCAGAGCGCTGACTAACACTGGTTTATCTGGTTTAATTAGGAGCCTCGGTGTTCATTAAAGCTCTTAATTGCCCTGTTTTATTTTAATTTTTTTGCCCTGGCTCAGGCCCCCCCACTTCCCCCTCCTCCTTCCTTCTTGTCCGTGCGCGCTCCCGCTACTCCGATTCTCTAAGCTCGGTTGCGCGCATTCCTCGGCGCAGGCGCTCGAGAAGCAGCTTGTGAATGAGCGTAGCGGTGACGTCACTCTGCGAATGTCAACAATGTAGCGATTGAGAGGAGGAGGAGGAGGGGGGGGGTGGGGAGTGAGGGAGGGAGGGAGGGAGGAAGAGGAGGAGGAGGAGGTGTTTCGCTCTGGTGTAACAAACAGAGGAGACGGAGCGGCACGCCGCATACGATCCCCCGCACACACACACACACACACACTCATACACTCATACACACACACACACGCACGCATACGCGCACACGCGCGCGCGCTGACGTCTGAAGAACAAAACAACGCTCTTATCAAAATCCAAACTTCCTTTTTGGTCTAAAGAACAAATCCACAGGAGGAGAATCTCTCTCTCTCTCTCTCTCTCTCTCTCTCTGTGTGTCTCTCTCTCTCTGGTGCTGCACGACTGATCCGCAGCAGCAGCAGCAGCAGTAGTAGTAGCAGGAGCAGTGTGTTGGTGCTGGTGCTGGTTCTCCCCCTGCAGCCCGGGTGGGCTTTAGGAGCGCGCTGGGAAGTCATCATGTGAAGAACAAACAAAAACAACAACAACAACAACAAAACAAGAAACAGAAGAAACCTTTGATCTCGGACAAAAACAAACAAACAAGCAAACAGGGCTGGAGCGCGAGGAACCGAAAGTGTGAAGGTGAGTGTGTGCTTTTCTTCCCCTTACAAACTTGGGCTTTGTGTATGTGTGTGTGTGTGTGTGTGTGTGCATATATATATATATATATATATATATATATATATATATATATGTCTCGGTCGCGTCCTAAATCGCATGCACGCTGCAACGTGTCAGAATCAGCTCACTAATGCATATAGTGTCAATAATACGCGACAACGGGACGCGTCCCAAATCACACAGAGCGCTAAACAGTGTACTTGGGATGAGGTGTTTTGATACACACCATGGGTTTGGGTTGTTGTGGGTTTTTTTTTTTCATTGGAGAGGAAAGAGGAGGGTTAAGCATGGCTCTTGTTTGCTGCTGAGAAGAAAAAGTAGCTGTCAAATGAAGAAGGAGCTAAAGAGGACACAATACAGGGACCCAAGACCCCTCCTTCTCTCTCTCTCTCATACTCTCTCTCTCTCTCTCGCTCTCTCTCTCTCTCTCTCACACACACACATGCACAGCATGAGCCAGATTCCCACCTCCTGTTTACTTCATTCTACATCATTCATCCTCTTTCCTTTCAGCGGTTCGAGATACAGAATAGAGGGTGTAATGTTTGACTTGCGAGTAAAAGTGGTCTGTTAACAGGGTGCACTCACTAGTAGGCGCACTAGTAGGTGGCGGACTCTTTAACATACAGGTGCCCAAAGTGCACCATAAAAAGATTTAATGTCTTTTAGGAACCGTTTACGTTTCCTTCACTTGAGGAAGAACCCTATCGTTCAGGAAGCGTTCCTCAAACCCTTCTCTTCCTTTGTTTTCGTGCTTCTTTTGTTCAATGCATGGTTTTTTAACCACTTTTAAAGGTTCATATATTCAATATAAGGTTCATATATTTATGCATTTACATAAAATAAAATAAATCATTAGTACTTTCCCTCGTCAGTGATACACTACACTTTTCCAAGTGGAGATAGTGTAACAGACTAAAGATACTCAACATGAACCTTAGGAAAAACGCCACGCTTAAAGTGACAATAGTACACTTCAGTCCCTACTCGTAGTCCTGTTTCTGATACTCATATTGTAGATTTTTTTAATTGTTTTTAGGAACCAGTTATATTTTCAGGAACAATTGCACCTAGTAAACTTGTCCACCAGGAAGCTTTTGTTGAACGCATTTTACAATTTACAAGAAAACAATGCATTGTTTTTTGTTGTTGTAGAAAAAAAACATTTCACTATCCACATGTAGTAAGGACAATGGAAGTGTTGGTTTCTTCGTCATTTTTGTGTGTGTTGTGCCGGTAAAGATTCTTTGGAGTACTCACTCACTCACTCATCGTCTATACCGCTTTATCCTGTATAAAGGGTCACAGGGGCCTGGAGTCTATCCAGGGAGACTTAGGTCACGAGGTGCGGGACACTCTGGATGGGGTGCTAATCCCTCGCAGGGCACGCATGCTCACACACTCATTCACACACACTATGGGGAAATTTTGGAAATGCTAATGTGCATTTCTTTGTACTGTGGGAGGAAACCGGAGCGCCCAGGGGAAACACATCAAGCACATGCAAACTGCATGCACACAGAACCTGAGTGAGGAATCGAACCCGGACCCTGGAGGTGCAAGGCCACAGTGCAATTATCCACCACAGCCACTGTGCCACCTCTTTGTAAAATCTTTGGCCTAAGTAATTAAAATTTTATTAAAGAACTTGTAGACCGTTGTAGGTCCCTCCAGGGTTTCGATTCCCGCATTAGGGTCTGGGTTCATGGACTTTGCATGTTTTCCCCGTGCTTGGTGGGTTTCCCCGTAGTGTGTGACTGAGCATGTGAATGTACCCCTGCCTCGTCAGGGTGTACCCCGCCTTGGCCCTAAGTCTCCAGGGATAGGCACCAGCCCCCAGCCAATCCGGATCGGATGGTCTGCTGTGGTGACCCCTTGACGGGAGAAGCCAAAATAAAGTATCCACATGTGAGGACTGTTGGGTATAATTCTTTTGCCAAACTTCTTTGAAAACTTAATTATATGAGTAAAGAGGAAAAAGTCAGTAGAAATTGCAGTTCTATAACAATAGAGTCCTGGAGAAGTCTTAGGAGGATGTAATAAATAAATAAAAACACTATGTCCATGTATATAATAATAATACAATTATATATATTTAAAAAGTATTATTATTATTATTATTATTATTAATAGTGTGCTGCTTTATGAGAGAGAGAGAGAGAGAGAGAGAGAGAGAGCGCTACCCGTGTGCACTGAGCGCGCGAGGCGGCGCGCGCTCTCGCTTTGTTCCTTTCAGCAGCAGTAGTGCGCGCGCGGAGCCGCGAGCGTTACATTCCATTAATCCGCATTATTAGATCAGCGGAAATGTGTCTCTGTGTGTCTCTGTGTGTGTGTGTGTGTGTGTGTGTAAGAGAGGGGTCTTATTTAGGGCTGTCGCGAGACGGGAGGATGGAGTTAAAGAGCCGCGCGCGCGCCGCCGCCATTTTAACATAAATAAAGCCAGTGTCGGAATGTCGCGTGCGGAAGGCACGCAGGTGTCGCGCGCGCTCCGAGACGAACCGATGAGCGGCAAATATCAAGCGAGGTTGCCAGGTCGGGAGGGTTTCCCTCATCACCTTTCGTGCACGTGGGATATTAGGAGGGAAACAAACAAACAAACAAACAAACAAACAAACATATCAAAAGCAGGTTTTTAATAACAAAAGAAGTTTTATTTTAAGAAAATTAATTAGGGAGCAAATGGTACAGTGGCACGTCCAGGGTCAAGGGTTCGATTCCCACTTCTGGTCTGTGTGTGTGTGTGTGTGTGTGTTGAGTTTGTGCATGTGCTCATGTGCTTGCTGTTCCCAAGTTGCCTGTAGTGTGAGTGTTGAATGGTTTGTTTGGTTTAGTGGTTGTCACTGTCGCCTTGCACCTCCAGGGTCTGTGTGCATGATGGGAATCGAACCCAGACCCGCGGCGACAGTGCTTATACCACTACGCCACCCTGCCTTCTAACAGTCTCTCAGTCGTGCTATAATTTGACCATCTCTCACTGCTCACAACTCACATCAGCTTGGCTTTTGTCTTCAATGCATCGAGCTCCAGAGCACTAAACCACTGCATCTACTCTCTTAACGTGTCAGCCATTAACTATGATCGGATCGTAATCAGACCTGGTCGTCGGTTTGAGCATGTGTGTGTGTGTGTGTGTGAGTGAGTGTGTGATGTGCAGAATGTGCTGACATTCCTCATGCGGTGATGCAGCAGTTCGCCGTGCCTTCTTTTGTCTGCCTGCTGCAACTGAATCCTTTTATTCTCTCGATCCACACAATGTCTTATTTCGCACGTCGTGTGAGAGGCTGAAGTCTGTAGACGTGGCTTGTGATATCACAGCATGCTTTTTTTTTTTTTTTTAGGTTATGAGATCATGCTTTTGGATATTGAAGGCACATCGGTGCATGCCAACACATGCTGTACGTTAAATGCTCTGGAATGTACAGTGCACTCGATCCGCTTGTGTGAAGAAGCCGAGCGCTTGCTCTGGTTCTGAAACAAACAAACATAAATAAATCAAAAATACGTAAAGCATTTAACCTTGTTCAAGTGAACTGTAGAGCCTGACCAATTCAGATGTGTCTATTCTATACAATCTTTCAAATAAATTTTAAAAATCATTGCTGGTGTATGAATGGAGGAGGGGGCACTTACTTTCACACACACATGTAAAATGTTTTACTTAGACTCAGATATACTGTGGAATGAGTGTTTCTAGTGACGCAGCAATTTGTGGAATTTCGTTTTATTTATTTATTATATAAATGACTGGAGCTTGTGCTTTAGAATTAAAATGTGAACAGGTGTGTGTGTATGTGTGTGTGTGTGTGTGTGTATGTGAGACGTTTGGTGCTTACATTTAGAGCTATTGAGCTCGCGAGAAGAGGCCGAGGCAGCTGCTGTTTTTATACACTAACTCTCCTACTCTGTGTGTGTGTGTGTGTGTGTGTGTGTGTGTGTGTGTGTGTGTGTAGTCTTCCTACAGAGCTCTGCAGGAGCAAAGGTATTAAACAATACCCAAACGCTGTGTATTCACACTCCGAGCAGTTCTTATTCATTAAAAGCATCTCACACAGGGTGCAAAACGGATACACCCTGACAAACGCGCACACACACACACACACACAAACACCTTTTTTTAGTCCATTCATCAAAGCTAAGAAGATACATGGCTATATTTCCTGTTTTACCTTCTTTGAGCAAAAGGTTATTACCTGGTTATGAAGTGCACTAGAAGTAGTGTATGTTGGAAATAGACTGCTGTGTCCCGTTAACGCTTAGCGCTCGATTACCATCAATGTAGAAAGTTTAAAAACCACGGCCTCCCAGGAACTCCATTAATACCCCAGACATGTGGAAGTTTTTCAAAATCTGCACGATTACTTTTTAAAGATCTTCTGTGACCATAAATCAGTTCCACGCCTTCATTACAGAGTCCTGGATTGACTTGAACGCCTCCTCGTACGCTGGCCTGTTGTGCTGGTTTACTATATAATACATGTGACTGTAGTGTTTTGCTCAGGATGGAACGTGTGTGGAATCTGTGTGTGGGTGAGCCTGCACTCATCAGGTTTTAGTCACCGGTTTATTTCAGGCGCAGTGGTGTCTGTAACACACACTTCTGCAGCCCCTTAAAATACACCAGCGTGTGTGTGTGTGGTGGTCCTTCATGTCTGTGTCCAACGGCTTTGCAGCGTTAGTGTGCGCAAAGGTCACATGTCAAGCGAACTGCTTCCAACCAACATGCTACAGTAACACATGTAATGACACTCCAGCGCTCCCTCCGATCCCACACACACACACACACACACACGGATGCACTCATTTCATCACGGCTTACCCGACCCCTCTTCATTTATGGAGAGCGTTCAGATACACAGTCGATCGTTTCCTAGGCTCATCGATCCTATCGTCCAGTCTCCTCCATGACGTCCTCTCAGGCTCTGCGAGAGCTCCCTCCTGTTTCTCTTTCAGCTTAGCGAGAACTTCTATTAATGACCTGCAGCAGAACAGCTGTCCTAAGCAGAAATATCGGCTCCCGCTGAGCTCGGGTTCATAAAAATAAAGCATGACTCAACAGCATCTTTTAAAATATGGTTTATGATGTAGAGTTTTATATCATGGTTATATCCGGCTTTCCAATTTAAAAGTAGACCAGAATCCTGGAATATGGAAATGTGATAACCCGGTCACTCAGTTCATCAACTGACTTTTTTTTCAGTGCCGCATAATGTTGCTGGGTCTAGACCTGAAGCAGCCTCAGACCATAACACTGTCTCCAGAGGATACGATGCATGATGGTGCGCATCTTCACTTCGTACCCCGATCGCTCTGGAACAGGATCAGTCTGGGCTCATCAGGTCACATCATCCTTTTCTATCGCTCCAAAGTATACTTTATAAAGTATATAAAGCCCTGATGCATGGTTACGCAGCTGTTTAGTCCCAATCCCGTGAGTTCTCGTCACATTGTGTGTGTTTGTATGGACACTTTTACTTCCAGTCCTTTTTTGTAATTATTCGTCACATGGACCTTCCTCACCGCATATCCCGGTTAGGAAGGGTTAAGGGCGTTACGCGAACCCCTGACCTTCCCATCAGTAAACTGGTAACCCACAGCCTTAACCATTTCGACTGTAAATGGGGGCAGCGTTAACTCAAGGTGTTAAGGCTCTGAGTTACTGGTCAGCAGTTCGAGCCCCATCTCAGCCAGGTTGCCACTGTTGGGCCCTTGAGCGAGGCCCTTAACCCTGTCTCGAATTTCCCAGTCTGGTGATATGCTATATTTTTGGTTTTGGTTTTATCAGTCTACCAGACTCTTTCAGGTTGCGTTTGGCTTATTTTGGGCGTGCTCCAGGTCAGATCGTGTAGCACACGGCCTCCGGATCAGTTCTGCTCGGTCCCAAGGAGCACACACAAGCTGAGCTAAGCAGACGCAGACATACATAGCAGAGACAGTACGACTAAATATGGGCCAGACACAGCCTGGGGCTATCCCAGATACACACACACACACACACACACACACACACACACACACTCATACACACGGTCAGTTTCTGTTACTTGCACCCATCCTTCATAGTACGTATCACTGACTCCATATAAACAAACAGATGTAAACAGACGTGCAAATCAACCCATGCACAAACACACACCAACACACACACACACACCCACAAATAGACAAGAGTTTCTGGGGAAATCTTTGGGGGAAACAGCGGTGTCACTGGTCCGTGTTGGTACAAATGACTCATATGCAGCTTGGCTCTGTAATACTGGGTTCCCCTTTAAATATAACATACACACCGCACTGCACAGGGCAGTGAAGCGCTCACACACACACACACTCACACACACACTCACACACACACACAGGAAATAAACAGAGCATGGTGCATGCTTAGGAGAAGAAGAAGAAAAGAAAGTCTTTCAGTTAAAATCCCGCTCAACGTGATAACAAGGCAGTAAAAGTCTGACTCGAGGGTTTTCCCGGCGTTAATCACAGAACCCCAGAACGCTCTTCTTTTTTTTTTTTTTTCTATTTCAGACAGCTCTTGGGGAATTCATGCACACGTATTTGTTTTCTTGCGCGCAAATGAATCACGCTTTCACCCCCGTTGAGGTTTATCCGGCTGAACCTACCACAAATATGCATGCGCTCGATATCTCCACCAATCCTCACTTTCACTTACGTTCACCTCATTTTTCAGTCAGAGTCACCCCGTTTCGAACTTTTTCGCTGAGGGCGAAAACGAGAAATGACAATTAAGAGCGGATCGCCGCGAAGTCAACGGTTCTTCCGAACGTGTCGAAACTGCCAGGCTTCTTATATGACATCATCAGGGATATACAGATGTTTGATGAGGTCAAAAACTACGTATAGGAGATTTTAAAAAGGAAGAGGACGTAAAGACTTTTCACTATTTATATAGTGTCTGTTTATGATCGTTGACATTATGAGCACCGCAAACTGGGAAGAACCAAAAAAGAAAAAACAATCCACTTCGGTGACTAGTTTCGTCATCGAATTCTCCGGCCTGCAGCCAACAACAACTTAGCCTTGTTGTTTTTTTTCCTCCACGTTCTTGATCTGTTTTGTCTGTCAGTCTGGGCCGCGTTAAAGCGCATGGCTAATTCGGAACAAGCCCGAGCGAACCCGCGTTTAGAAACGACGACGTGACGTTTCAGGCTGAAGGCTGTTCTCCTGTTCCTTCCTTTTCTCTCGGCCCACCACCACCACCACCCCCTCTCCCTCCACGCACGTTTTCATTCCTGAGGCGCTTGGGAATGAGCTGCGCAGTCACTCGGGTCCAGTCCAGCGCCGGAGTGGAAGGTATTTCAAACAATCAGCGGATTCCTGGGAAGAGGATGAGATCATGGCTTCACAGAGAGAGCGAGAGAGAGAGACAGGGCTGGAGGAAGGGTGGGAGGGATTGAGAAAAGGAGGGAGAAATGGAAAGAGGGTTCTGATGATGAGTGAGAAATGTTTCATGAGCGACTAAAGCGAACATCCCCACCGCGTGTGTTTGAAGGGAAACTGAGGCGCCCAAGTGAAATCCAAGACATGGCAAATCATGGAAGAATAATGATTGCTTATCGAGCACCAGAATAACGAATCGGACCCGTCTGATTACTCACATAGTTCTTCTTGATGTTGTTATCGTGTAGTACTGAGAGATCTGAGTTCTCTTCTTCTAATATCGCTGAAAGGCTTAATAAAGGTTTGTGCAGGTGTGTAGGTATGAGAGCTGAGAGCATCGATCCTGAATAGACGTTCATAAAAGCGTCGTCATTTCTTTCTTTTTTTTTTATCACCAAACTCACAAAGCCATTGACGGATTCTTTTGTTCTAACGCCTATAAAACATTCATGTCAAACTGGGACTTGTGAATGAAAACAAATGTAAAACCCGAAGACTTCAATGACTCGCTGCGAATAATTTATGTTTGTTGTCTCGAGTTTGGTTTAAGATTTTTTTTTGATCATGTCATAACACCATCATACCATCAGTTTCATCCAGCCATTTAGGAACATCTGTAGTCAGTCTAGGAACCTTTGAAGTTCGTCTAGGAAACGCTTAAGTCCAACTAGGAAACGCTTTAGTCTAATAATCCAACTAAGAACCTTTGTAGTTCATCTAGGAATCTCTGTACTCCATCTAGGAATTTCTGTGCTCCATCTAGGAACCTCTTTAGTCTAATAGTCCAACTAGTAACTTCTGTAGTCCAACTAGGAACCTCCTGTGGTCCATCTAGGAATCTCTGTACTTTATCTAGGAACTTCTGTAGTGCAACTAGGGAAATTGTCCAATAGTCCAACTGGGAGTCCCCTTTAGTCCATCTAGGAACTTCTGTAATCAATCTAGGTAACGATTTAGTCTAATATTCCACCTAGTAACTTCTGTAGTCCAACTACAAACCTCCTGTAGTCCAGCTGGGAACCTCTGTACTTCATTTAGGAACTTCTGTAGTGCAACTAGAAAAATTGTCCAGTAGTCCAACTAGGAGTCTCCTGTAGCCCATAGTCTAGGAACCTCTTTAATCAATCTAGAAAACTCTCTAGTCTAATAGTCCAACTAGGATCCTCCTTAGAACCTCTGTAGTTCACCATGTAGGCCAGTGGTGATTACTGTTGTATTTATTCCCATTTTACAACCGTGGTAGGACCTCCACTCAACATTCACACACTACAGCCAATTTGGGAACACCAATTAGCATGTCTTTGGACCGTTGGGGGAATTCGGAGGAAACCAACCAGCCAAACCAGACGCGGGAATCGAACCCCGACCCTAGAGGTGCGAGGCCACAGTGCTAACCACTACGCCACCGTGCCGCATATGAATAGGCTACATCAACCTCGTCAACTTAACGCTTTTAATCAGTTCGATGAGTCCTGAAATTCCCCTCATCGTCTCTGTTTCATTGGACGACACCTGTGCAAGCATGAAAGCCTACAGAGACATTTACAAAGCTTTAATGAAAGAAAAAAAACTGGCACAGTGCAGTCATAACAGGAATCTGAGTGTTGTTGAGATACGGTTGTGTTATGATGCGTCCTGTCTCTAAACAGCACTGTACTCCCGGGTGTGTCAGAGACGAGACTGAGCTTCTGTGTTCTATTAATATTCATGACACGGTAATGACATATTTTCACTTATGTTATATAGTTTCTCTGACCGGACATTTTTTTTTTTTTAAAGAGTGTTTTGAGGTTGGTTGAAAACAACACAAGCTCTTTATGACAAAAACACCTTAACATTAACTACGAGCAGAACTCAAAAAAAAAAAAAAAAAAAGTGTTGCTGTTTGACTTGACTCGATCGAGACTTTTTTAGAGAGTGTAGAAGATTAAGGTGAAGCGCGCTGACAGTTTCCTTAGCGTCGGGTAAGCTAGTGATTTCTGAGGCGATGAAACAAAAACAAGCGCGATATGTGGTTTTACTCATGCAGCTGGAGGTGTAGGTGTGTGTCTGCAGGGCGGTTGTGTGTTTGTTTGAATGTGGGTGGGTTGATGATTGTGCACTGTGTATGTGTGTGTGTGTGCGTGTGTGTGTGTGTGTGTGTGTGTGCGTGTGTGTGTGTATGTTTGTGTGTGTGAGTGCATGCATCCTGTGGGACTTGCGCAGGTGGCACGGGGTTTGGGGAGCGGGGTGGAGGGGTGAGCGGTGGGCGTGGAGCTTCGTGACCACTTCCTGATTGACTACAGTAAGCTACATGGCAGCGTTCCAAGGTTTGCACATGTGTGTCTTGTTATGGCTTGTTATGCACATCAGTGTGTGTGTGTTTTTCTCGGTTACTGATTTCGATTATTGCCAATAGGGCAGTTATGCGTGATCAGTGACGTTATGACGTGTGTGTGTGTGTGTGTGTGCGCGCATCACTAAGGCTCTCATAGAGCTGATACGATAATTTAGTTTTGTATTGTATACTATATGGACGCATTTTATATCCAAATAAAATATTTCTTTATATACCTATATATATATATATATAAAGGTAATATTTGCATATATTTTATGAGTGTTGTTCAAGTCAAACTGGGACTTTTTTTTTTTTTAAACACTACAAAAACTAGTAAAAACTTTCTTTATTTTTCTGAATAATCACCAGCTTTACTTTAGCGTTTCACCAGAGCTTGGAAATATTTAATTATTTACAGACGTACATCCTTCTTTAACAAGTTTGCATTGTAATGGGATTAATGCTTTTATTCACGAGTTAAAAATTTCCTCAAAAGTTCCAGTTTGACTTGAAGATTTCACCAAAACTCTTATATTTTGAAAAGAAATCATCAATCACTTAAGAGTTATTACTTGTTTAGAGAAGTTCATTGTACATCTAATAATAGTTAAAAAGCTATTATTAACAGAAATAATCATTTATGATATATATATATATATATATATATATATATATATATATATATATATATAGTTAACTGTGCATCTGTGTTTTTCAGGTTTATCTATTTAAGGTAGATTAAAAGTAGAATTACTTTTATAACGTGTAAAATTAAACACTTCTGGGATATGTGTATGTAAAAATGTAAAACTCTCAAAATGAATGTATTATTATTAATATTATTATTATTATCATTATTATTATAATTATATAATAAAAATAATCGTATAAAATTATTATATTATAAAATGAGCTAAAATTCAGTTCATCGTTTTTCTAGGTTGTGCTTAAAAAAAGGATATGTCACTCTGCGTATATTGCGCAATCCTGAGCATTAAACTGTATATCTTAAAAAAGACAGCAAAACATATAATGGTTCAAGTGCTCTGAATTTGAACGCCAACAGAAGTGTCAGGGCTCTCGAATCCGGATGAAATCATTCGAACGCTCAGTGACATGCAGTTCTGTTTTTTCCCCCTTTCTGAACACGTCCTCACACGACCCCACCATCACTGACAAGACCTTTATTAATATCTACTGCGTACATGCTGAGCACAGGTTCAAATGAGCCCAAGACTGTATATACGTAGTGAGGGTCTGCGACCGGTTCAATACACGGTCCGTGTCAGAGTCTGCATGTGTGTGTGTCCATGTTTGAACTTAGAATGAGGCTTAACAAAGCAAATGAAATAGAAGAGGATTCTTAAAGCTTACAGCATCCTGTTTTCATTTGCCTGCCAACACGACCCAGACAACTGTGGTTTGTGCTCATTAGCTGCATCTTTTATCTTTGTTGTGTTTTTTTCTCTCCATAAATGATTCACTGGAGAGAAAAAAAACAGCAAATATGATTTTTCTTAAAAAAATAAAAATAAAAAAATAAAAATAAAATTAATTAGGTTTTAGTCAAGGTTAGAGTCATGGCTACTTCATGGTGCTGGAGGAATGTAAAGTATTAAACACCATCTCTCTGAATTCTCTGTCACATGCTAGAATGGAATGTGTGTGTGTGTGTGTGTGTGTGTGTGTGTGTGTGTGTGTGTGTGTGGAGTGATGAGGAATGGGTTTATTTACTGTCTAAACCTGTCCCCGCTATCATAGTTATCAGCAATAGCATCTGCCTGTAATCTATCCTGTACATTATCTGTAATGCTAACGCTCCGTTCGGAAGGAGAAATAACTAAACAAATGAATTAGGATTAAACAAAAAAATAATTACTAGACAGCTAACTTTTTAAATAGTAACCTTACTACATTTTTAAGTAATTATTTTAATAGTCAGCTTTGTATGTATGCTTTGTAAAGCCTAATGGATTGTAGATTAATCAGGTTAATTAGTAAATTGTAAACATAGCTAGATTTACTAGAAAGTAATAATCTTAATCCAAAGCTTAAGTTGAACCTTACAATATAGGTAGCTTTGCAAACAGTAATCTTAAAAGAAACCATTGTATTTAGTTTTATATGTATTAACTTAACAAAAAAACATACTACATATTTAGTTATTCTGAATAGTAAACTGAAAATAGATAAATTTGTAAAAAGTAATATTAAAACATAATAGTAATCCTTTGTAATAGTAATTCTAATAGTTTTCCTGCTAGATAGTAACACTTACAAATAATAATAAATAACTGGAGTAAAATGCAGTTTTTATCCCAGAAACTGCAGTTATTATTTTTAATGCTGGCTTTATAAATATTGTTTTTAAAAACCTAAAGAGTAAACATACTACATAGTTAGTTTTTTTTTTTAAATAGTAGACCAAATAGTAATCTTAATCTAAACTTTTCTATGTCTGAAGCTTTGTAAATAGTATCCTTGATTGTAACCTTACTAGAAAGTTAAATATTAAAATTTAGTTTTTGTAAACTTACTAGACAGTAATAACCTTAAATTGTAGCTTTGTAAATGCTGACCTTAATATTAACCCTAATTGTAACCTTACTAGATAATCAACTTTGTAATTAGTCCCCTAAATAGTAACCCTAATTTTACCCTTACTAATTAGTTGGCTTTGCAAATAGTCACTGTGATAGTAACCCTAATTTTAACATTCCTAGATAATCAACTTTGTAATTAGTCCCCTAAATATTACCCCTAATTACACCCTTTCTAGATAATCAACTTTCTAATTAGTCCCCTAAATATTAACCCTAATTGTAACCTTTCTAGATAATCAACTTTGTAATTAGTCCCCTAAATAGTAACCCTCATTGTAACCTTACTAATTAGTTGGCTTTGCAAATAGTCACTGTGATAGTAACCCTAATTGTAACCTTACTAGATAATCAACTTTGTAATTAGCCTCCTAAATAGTAACCCTAATTGTAACCTTTCTAGATAATCCACTTTGTAATTAGCCTCCTAAATAGTAACCCTAATTGTAACCTTACTAGATAATCAACTTTGTAATTAGCCTCCTAAATAGTAACCCTAATTGTAACCTTTCTAGATAATCAACTTTGTAATTAGTCCCCTAAATAGTAACCCTAATTGTAACCTTACTAGATAATCAACTTTGTAATTAGCCTCCTAAATAGTAACCCTAATTGTAACCTTTCTAGATAATCAACTTTGTAATTAGTCCCCTAAATAGTAACCCTAATTGTAACCTTACTAATTAGTTGGCTTTGTAAATAGTCACTGTGGTAGAAACCCTAATTGTAACCTTCCTAGATAATCAACTTTGTAATTAGTATAAATTGTAACCTTACTAGGTAGTTGGCTTTGTAACTAGTAACTGTGATAGTAACCCTAACTGTAACCTTACTAGGCAGTTGGTTTTGTAAATAGTTACTGTAATAGTAACCCTAATTTTAATTGTACTAGATAGGTAGCTTTGTAAATAGTGACCTAAATAGTAACCTGACTAGATAATCAGCTTTGTAATTAGTAACTTAAATAGTAACCCTAATTGTAACCGTACTAGGTAGTTGGCTTTGTAAATAGTGACTGTAATATTAACCCTTATTGTTTGCTTTCTAGATAATCAGCTTAGTAAATGGGGCTCTAAATAGGAACCCTAATAATAACCTTAATAGATAGTCAGCTGTGTAAATAGTAACTTTAATATGAAATGTATTAGTAAACTTAGTAGTTTTTCTTTCTAAATAGGAACTTAAATTTGAACCTTAAAATGTAGTTAGTTTTGTAATCAGAAAGTAATTAAACTAAATAGTTTGCTTTTCTGAATAGTAGTATTCTTAATTGTAAGCTTCATAGATGTGTAGAACATAGAACTGTAACCTTTATATTAACCAAACTAGATAGTTGGCTTTGTGAATAGTGATTTTAATAGTGAACTTAATAGTAAACATATCAGATTCACTACAGTTTCGTCCCAGAAATTCTTCATGCATAGCTGCAAAATTATGTGAGTCTCTGTACAAAAGTGCAAAATTACACCTTTTTAGCAGAAATGTAGCTTTATTTCAAAACATCCTCTTCTTTGTAAACAGACACCGAGTCGTGTCTCCCACTCATGATGAACTCGTGTTAACACATCTGGTGTTTTGTACGTAATTGCACTTCAAATTTATTCTTCTTCTGTCAAAGGCATTCGTCAAGACTCTGAAAAGAAAAAAATAATATAAAGTACGAACAATTTTTCAAAGCTATTTGGCTAAAAAGTATTAATTACGTCGATGTGTGGAGAATTTTTGGGATTTCTGAAAACTAGCTTAAATAGTAAGATTACAAGACAGTTAGCTTTTATAACATTTATTATAAGACATTCTTCGAATATTCTACGTAATTGGTAGAAATTTTTACACAAATTAGATTACATACTCTTTCTGTGTAATTTATTTGTCCTGTCTTTAATTTTAATTAGCTTCACTTCTCAATTTCAAGATGACAGTCATTACTGAATGTTAAGTTAAATGACATTTCGAAGCTCGGACGATTACGGAGACTTGTGCTGGCTGACGATATGCAGTTCGAATTTTGCCAGTGCATAAAGGTCATTGATAAGACACCGATATACAGGGTTCATTCGTTAGATAACATTTATGCACACACTTAGACACTGAAGGTCGGACTATATGGCAACCCTTTTCCACGTCTGTTGTCCCAGGGCAAATAGTGCTCATCTTTCAGGGCACGAACGATAACCTCTGCATGGTTACGTGTGTGGAGGGGTGTGTGGGTGTATGGGTTTGGGTTCTCATGTCAGATTATCCGTGTGTGAGTGTATGTAGATTTCCATAGAGTGTTAACACTTACTCTCTTGAATAAAAAATAATAACAATAATATGTGGATCATTTTAGTGTTTAATAATCTGACTATATGTGACCTTAAATGGAAATGAGGGAGAAAAAAAAATGTATATATGTATAATAATGGATGTCCACAAAGAAATCTTCACATTATTATATGATATTATTTTTTTTTCTTTGATCACATGGTCCATCAGCTGTACATATTCCTGTAAAGGTTCTTGCGAAGTGTTCATTCTTAAAACCTGTCAGAAATCGACTGTGACACTTTAAGAACGCAGATAAAGACATTACATTGGAATCTGAAATTCATAATCAGAACCAGAAATGCTCGTACCGACCCACGTGATCCGTTGACGTATTTAATGAACATGACAGGAAATATGATTAAGGTTTTTCGTTGATGGATAAAAAAGAGAACCCGGTTACACCAGGTAGCTGCCAGTCAGGAGCTGTAGCACACACTGAGCTTCGCATGAGTCATACACACACACACACACAAACACATGCTGTGGCACATCTCTACACGTGTTAGTGTTGCTGAAGTGCTGAGTGTGAGCACCGTACAGAGCAGCAGCTCATCGGAGGGAACTTCTGTCCGTTCTGTGAGTTACACTTATTTCACTTGCTGTTCCTTATTGACATCTAAAGAAAGGATGCTTGTTGTTTTTTCTTCTGAAAGAGTGTCTGCTGGCATGTCGAAGTGCGACAAAGATGAAACTGGATGAGTTTTATGTTTGTCATCCTGATTTTATTGAGAAGAACGCATCTCAAATCAGGGATTTTTGATATGAAAATCAATAGAGTTTGATGTAAGTGTGTGTAAGTATGAGTGAGTGTGAATGTTGTCTGGCTTGAACAAGTCATACGATCTTTAATTTTACTTCAAATAAATATCTTTAAGAATTTCATCTTTCAAAGTATCTTTGTATTTTTAGAGAGCTATTCGACTTTTTTTGGAAATCTCTGACGTTTTACGAGAGATGCTGCGACACCTGAGAAACGCAACCTTTGTCTTCTCAGGACGCAAGCCCTTGACTTTAGCTGCTCGTCCCGCGGCAGGTAGGCCTAAAAGTCAGATCAGATTAAGCATCGCTTCTGCCAGCGGCGTGTAAATCTTTAACGGGAGCCGCACAACCTTGTGCCACGAGCGACCCACGGAAAGCCGAGAACGAAGACCTGGGAGTCGAGCTATCATGAACAGATCTCCATCGAGCGAGAATCCTGTCCCAGTCAAAGGCGTGTCACGATCTGAAGCTGGTGCGTGGAGTGCGAGCTGAAAACTCGAGAGATTTTGCACAATAAAGATACACAAAAGACGTTTTTCTCACAGGAAATCAGGCTTCCTTTTCATGACTTCCTCTGCAGGTGCAACAATATCAACTATCCAAATAAATATTAACCTCTGGGGTAACTGAACTGAGCAACGGAACAAAGTAGTGCGACGGTTTGACGAATTTATAGCATGGGTAGTATACAGCCCAGTATAATGCCGCGTACTGTACTTCAAATGATGTATAACTCGTAACGCAGTTGCAAAAGAAATACTAAACTTGTTGATTTATCTGGAACTTCTTTATAAATGTGCAACATTTTCTATCAAATGTTCCTTGGATACTTCTCAAACAGGGGGCACGGTGGGTGCTTTAGTGGTTAACGTTGTCGCATTGCACCTTCAGGGTCTGGGTTCGATTCCCACCTCGGGGTCTGTGTGGTTCTCCAGAAGTTGCAGTTTGCACGTTCTCCACCTGTTTAGTGGGTTTCCTCAGGGTACTCTGGTTTCCAATGTTCTTGCTAGCACACTACCATGCTAACAGCTTAGCAACGGTTTACTGGTTCATTTTACCACTTAAGCATCTATGCTAAGTCTGAAATCCCTGCGCTGCTAGAAAGCCACTGTCTGATGCTCAATCGTCAACTTTTTTCCATTTTATACTTTGGAATAGACTCGGATGCCTTTGTAACTCAGCTCTGATAAAAGCACCTATCAGCTAAATGTAAATGTGGTAAAGATCCAGATCGCTAGCCTTGGCCTTAAACCTCGGCCACTCCGAGCTCTTCTTTCACAGACGCCCGGGAAAGTGCTAGTTTAATGGTATGCTGTGAAAACTTACTCCACTTGAAAGCAAACGCTTGCTTGCTCCAGTGTATAGACAGGTCAGAACACTTAGACTGACTAAAGATGGAGCAAGATGGAGACAAGGGGAAGCAATGTGGAGTGATCTACTGTCTCATCGGCATATGTTTGGCGACAATTACCAAAAATTATACGAAAAAAAAACTAGAAATTAATCATTTAAATAAACCTTTTGGGAAATGTGTATGACATTTTTACTTCAAAACATGTTTATGATGACTACAGTACATTACTCATAACAAATGACAACTGGCATACACGTCTCTAAGAAAACTTGATTCATAACAGCTGAGTCAAAAATAGATAGGTGTTATAGCACCCCTTTGTCAAGGTCACATAAGGATAATAAAGTGATATAACCTGTCATGTGACACTACATCATACAAGAACAGATATAGTAAAGATTTTAAAACTGACGGTCATTATACTGTAACAAAGCGGTGTATATAAAGCCCTGATAAAAAAAAATCTAACATTATTAGTTTTTTTTATTAATTAGTTTAAATTTTTTTTTTTATTAAAATCTAATTATTAACAACAACTGGAGTGAAAAAGAAAAATCTGTGAAATATTTACATGAATTTCTGACTTCCCCCTTTTGCCTTTTGGAACAGACTCCAAAAATTTGTGCAAAAAAACTTTATAATTAATTTTAGGGCAAATCCACCTGACTAAATGTGATTCGCTTTAACACATAATGTTAGACATAAGGAAAATCCGGGCTTTTGTACAAAGCAGTCAAGGTCTCCAGAATATTTTAAGGAACCTAGAAATAACGCAGAATTGTAAATATTAAATATTCAAGTTATGGATCTTTTAATTTTTTGTTTTTAAATCTTTTCAAATTCTAAAACCTTCTGTAAATGTCTCATTTTAAATAAAAAAAAGTACTTCTAGACTCCTAAAACCCTTCCCCCTCAATTTTTTTAAATAAAAGTTCTCATTAGCTTCCAAAAATTTAAGAACTACTTAAGATACCGCAATAACAGACTTATGTACATCAGGACTTTTATTAGTGCGCTTCTTTCTTTTTCTGTCTTAAACCGTTTACTTAATTGATTAACGTCGTGAAAAGTTTCTTCTATAGAAACTTTCTTTTATCTTTTATTTTCTATAAAAACCAATGACTGTACATGTTCTCTTAACAAATTATATTCCCCACTGCCCTTAGGAAAAAATAAATAAATAAACTCTGAAAATACTTTCACTTTGTTGATGTTTACCCGCACTTTCTTTAAGTTGTTGTTAGTACAAAACGCAAGGCCTTAGATGGATACTATGTTCATGTTCGTCTCCTTATGCGTACATATACACCATTAGTTAAATTTTTGTAACCATTTTTTATTAACTTTTCTGGGTAAATTTACAGAGAGTTTAATACGGTGGAAGTGAGAATTAGATAAAAGTGAAGTAAGAAATGATTGTGACTTTTACTTTTACTAGAAAAGGTAACTATAGCAGAGCGATATCTCATTAAATTGCTGTTTACGCCAAAGTCTTACACTCATGTAGCTTTTACACACTGATATAATGTCTGTTAAACTAAAATAAATGATGTACTTAATTCTATTTAATGACCTTAACCTGAACATACAAATCTTTTACTCTAATTAAATTTTTTGTTCAACTTTCTGCCCTTAATTTAAACGACTTGCTAGATTACTCAATTTTTCCCAGTGTTAAAATATAAACCAAGAGACAAAGCTATGCTAATAGTAACATACTTAAATTCTCCTTTTAACTTTGCCACATTATCTGAACGTTATACCTTAACTATAATAAAGGCTTTAAACTCCGCCCACATCATTGTGCTAAACATGTCACTTTTTTTTTTTTATTAACGGTCTACTCCATGGAGTGGAAACACAGTAATCTCCATTATATATTTTTTTAAAAGCATACAGTGGAACCTTGGATAACGAGCATAATTCGTTCCGGAAGCGGGCTCATATTCGAGGTTTCACTTTATATTTAATTTACCGGTTTGTAGAAGATCAGAGTTCATGAAGTTCTACTTGTCCATTCCTGTTCCTATGTAGAAGGAAATTACAGCAAATTTACCAAAATGTTAAAGTTAGATTTTTTTTTTTAAACAATCTAGATGATATTCTCTTAAACAACAAATGATTTCCCTAATGATTAACACAACACTTAAAGATGACATTTTAATGTTGAGACTTCTTCATTAAGACCTCATTAGAAACCTTTAAAATCTTTTAAAAATGTTTAGATCAGCTCACAAAGAGTCATTGTGGTTGTAGCTGTTGTTTTTTTCGAATACCCTAGTAACGTGTAATGTCTTGTGTATTACCTTATATGTAAAGATTTAGCTATTCGATGTAACATTTTTTCTTCTTTCATAATTTAATCCCCAATAGTGGATAAACTGTACTGAACAGCTCACCTGGCGGTGTCTGTACGAGTACATCTACTGATGTTTGTAGTTTTTATAAATGATTTTTGCAGACGGTTAGAATTCCACACAGACCCTTCCTGGCGTAGAGTAACTTTAGTCTCATAATTGTTTCATACTTTTCCCCCCAAGGTTTTACACGTGCACCTGGGTTGGGTACCGAAGTTGTAAGTAGTACCACATGCATGGGGTCACTCGAAACATGTGTCTCTGTAAAGCTGAAGTGACACGGCATGTATGTGAGCTCCAAGTATGCGGCGTGTGAGCTGTCCTTCTGTCTATCTCCCAGCATGCTCCTGGAGTGCGTGTGTGTGTGTGTGTGTGTGAAAAGGGGGACTTCATGAAAGAGGTCATTGTGGATGTCGTAGTGCGGCATGTTGCATGTACTTATAAGTCGGAGTGGGCGATTTTCCCCCATCATGCTGCAGGAATGTCTTTGAATGAGCAGATTGTAAGGCAAGAAAAGCAGCGGAGTCACTCGCTGACTTTGTTTTCCTTTCAGAGCCCCTCAGAACCTCGAGTCGCCGCGTAACCTTGAGAAGAACGCGCCTACTTGTTAGCGACGATGAATGCCATTTTCAGAGAGCCGCTCACGCTTCAACTGCAGATGGTTTGCGTTAAATCGAGCAGCTAGTGGAAAAAGCGATTTGCGCGGCGTAACGGCTCGGAGTCACTGAGGTGCAAGGAGAGCTCTCGGGGTCAGCCTGGTTCTCATTTCCCCCCCCCTCGCAAAAACAGTGGGGCGTTCGAGCTCGGTGACTCAGAAGGCCTCGAATGCGAACGACGCGTTAAGACCACCTCCGTAGTGTGATTCAGACCTCCGCGCTTCAATCCAGACTCCGGCTTCTGCCTCACAAACACAATGAGGTCCATTCAAGTCCTCTTTGCTCCATTCTTCCCGCTTAGATACCATTGATCCAAGAAAGTTCACCAGTAAAGGATTCCTCCAGCCCCGAGGGCTTCCCTGTCCGCGATGATGTAATGCTTTAAAGAGCATTAAAACCCGAAATATTACAGCATGTAGTGTTGCTCACTCTCAAGACTGTCTTTAAAAGCTTAAAGGCTTCTAAAGAGACAAAGAGGAAACGCCGACGTGTGTTTCATCACATTATATCCTGCTGAAACAGATCGAGCAGGCCGTCCAGACAGGTATTTAGCAAACTAAGCTGGTTCACGTGAGCATTTAAAGTATACGTATCTGTGAAAACAAGTTAGAGATTGTATGCCTTAAACTATTCCGTCAAGGAAAAGCAGCAACATGGCCAAAAGCTCTGCCAAAAGTGAACTCAGAAGCATCGTGTTCCGTCTCCTCAAGAGTGAAATGCATTTAGAAATTAAAGCCAGCAAATTAGCAATCTGGTCACGAAGCCTGCGCAGGTTTGCACTGTGATGTCAGTGTTTTGCCATCTGTATAAAAAAAAAAAAAAACATCCATCTTAGATGGCATTTTTATTGTTTTCGTACCCTAAAACAGCTTTCTTCATTTCTTTAATCGGATGGGAGATCGGAAATGACTAGTTTCCGACCTTTATTCGAATGCAGTACCTCATCCCCGAGATCACACAGTAATATTTTATAGCTGAGTGTGTAACATGACAACACACTTTGTGAGTTCAGAACTCTCCGTTTGTTCGGCGCTATTCTTTCTGTCTGCCCTGTGAGAAAAGAGAAGGACGTGATACTTCTCCAGCTCTGGGTGTGTTTCGGTTCCACTTACTATCGCCCGACCTCGCGGGCCGTAACAGGAGCTCGCATATCGTAGGCTATATTAAACAAAATAAGCTCCATCTGCCAAGAAAGGGAGCGAGAGAGCGAGAGAAGGAGAGAAAGGGAAAGAGCGGTGGAGAGAAGAAAGAGAGAGGTGTCTATTTTTGACCCTGCTGTATCATGTATCGCCTCCTGCCATTTTGGTCTTTTGTCAGGTCAGAGCCGAGGATATTTGTGGACGCTCTCGGGTAACCTCCTCGTTTTTCCCACCTCCGAGATCTATCCTCTGGTCACTACGCATGTCCATAAACCTTTTTCGTGGAGAGCTTACGTAACTGTCATTTAACCCAAGAAGCACCAGACTGGCATGGCTTGTATACAGATGTACTTACGAGTCTCCTGTAAATACGAGACTGGTGGTAAATTTAGCCTTTTGTTTCCCGTATTTAAAAAACGATGGCTAATTTTTAACACCTGATGTGATGTATTTAGTGATTGCGGTGCTAATTTGTTGTGGAGTGTTGTATTTTCATTATTCCCCAGCGGTCGTGCTGTGCCAGCTGCGGCTAGTTCACGATCTAAGAAAACAAGTGGATGTGTTGCTTTGCGCTTTTTTCTTCTCCATATGTCGCACTTGAGACATGAATTTTAAGGTACCGAGCGGACCTTCAGGGTCAGAGAATCCCTCCTTCCCCGTAGCCAGGGCATGTCTGTAACCCGGGCTGGAGATTCCAACACATCTGTAGCTGTAGCACCAGACTGAGGCCAGATGGGCTGCCGGAACGCGAGTACACAACTCGAAGAAGCTGACTGCACATCTGGAAAACGGCGAGGAAATATTTAAGCGAGATACGTAGTGCAGGAATGAGGCATCATCATCATCATCATCATCATCACCATAATCACTATGTGCACTCGAACGTGTTTTAAAGCTGGAGCTGTAGGCGCATACACACAAACACACAGCAGGACTTGCTCGGTTTTACTTGCTGATAAATACATTACAGTCTTAGTAGTAAAATAAAACAGTCTATATGTATTTTGTAAAAGCAGAGGAATAGTACAGGATGGTATCTCGAAGTCGAACATGGTGGAAAAACATCCCAGACACTACTATTAGACATTGCATCATTTATTTACAATAACAAGTATAAGAATAAAGCATTGAAGTTTGTAATGTGCTTTGATCTGGTCCTGGCAGTACTGCGGGTTAAAACAACCAAGTCAAAACAATTTTTAAAGTAAAAATTAGCAGAAGTGCAACCCCAAAGGCATCACCCATAAACAAGGATACTTCCCTAAGTACTGTGATTGCAAGCTTCTACCCTTTTACCCTTCAACCCAGGATCTTCCCACTACGATCGCTAACGTGTTGTGATGTGATTTGACCTGTATGAATTGGCTAGAGAGGTGTGTGTGTGTGTGTGTGTGTGTGAAACGCGAGATGGAGGAAGTCGAGGGAAAGACAAGGGATTCCCGCTCAGATCTTGGCCTCCGTTTGTTCATTTATCCCGTCTTGTTTTTCCTCCGCTCTTTCACTCGTCGTGCTCGTGCCATTGGGAGAACGGAGGAATTCGTTTCTGGAATGCGTCTCGTCCGTGCTCGGGATTCGAACGGCTGGGAAAACAAAAGGCGAGGTGCAGAGGGTGACTGTGGGGTGCAGATGGGGTCCCTGTGAAAGGGGTCCCTCGTTTATCGAGCCGTCGCGGATGCCCGCTTTCTTTTATTTCCTTTTATTCTCGGGCCAAATCCATCAGACCTGACAGGCGCGTAATCCGAGCTAACACTGAGCCAGTGCTCCAGAGCCCCCTCTACTTCTCTGTCTTTTTCCCGATCTCTGTCTATCTTTCTCCTCTGTCTGGGTGGGATGGAGGTGAGCCGTATCCCCCTACAGACTTCCAGATCGTCGAGTCATGCGAGTTCATGTACACTCTGCATTCCACAAGACAGAGCAAGAAAGTGTCAGATGAAGGCAAGGGGTGGAGTTGAGAGAGTTGGGGTCAGAGAGGAACGGACTGAAAGAGTGCCTGAGAGAGAGAAAGAGAGAGAGAAAGAGAGAGAGGTGGTCTGCTCCCTAGTGAGTCTTGTATAAGGTAATGTCTGGTGTGTGTAAAGGGGAGGCACCGATTTATTTTAACACGCACCAGCCATGCAGAGGGCATGGGAGGGGACGAGGTGACTGCCAGCAACTCTTTCTCTCCGTCTTTCTCTCAGTCCCTCGCTCCTTTCCTGCACAGTCCAGCGTTCACAGCAGACAGGATCATAACTAAGCAAAGCAAAGCCAGAACGAGCCAGAATAAGCCGAGCACGAGGCAAGTGTCCGTCCCCACTTTGACCTATTAACCCTGCATGCTGCTGTGCGTGTGATTAGCCGCGTTAGCATGGCCCGGCCAGTTTCAGCGCGCCTGTTCGGCGGGCGTCCTTAAAGCCCGGCGAACAGATATGGCCGTGTTACGCTGCTTCGGCTCGGCTGACGAGGCCACGCCAGAGCCCTAAGATGGCTGCGTGTCAGCCAAGCCGCAGTGTCATGTTTCCGTCCAGCTGCAGAGTCTTTTCCAGGAGGTAAATAAAGCGCAGTGTGACGAGATGAGTCATGCATCGCAATAACTGCGAGTTGATGCACATCAGATGTCTACAGCAGGTCATGAGGCTGAAAGACACGAGTGGTGGTGTACTCAGACCGGTCCTGTGCAAAACAGTTACATTTAATGATGCAGCTGTAAGTTTATCACTTGTGTAATATCTGTCTTTATCACCTATGCTAGGTCCCTTATATGTGTGTTAAGTGTTTATCATTCGGCTCCCAATGGAAACGGTTGCAGTCGTATATATTATTAATAGGTTAATGCACCAAAACATACAGCCACCACACACCAAAAAAATGGTTTTAGACTTTGTTTTAACTGAGATTTTTTAAGTAGTTAAAGATATGAGGAACGATGTTCTGATCTTTGTGAGGGGCGTTCAAGTCAAACCAGGACTTTTGATTGTACAGCGTGAAAACTATCTTTGTTTCTAGATATATAGAACCCCCTGCTACTCTAATGCATTTGGATACCATAAAACTAAAAACCTTTTTTGCCAGAACCATGATCAAACTTTGGTTAAACCGCTGGCCTCCCAGGCCCCCCCTGAATATGGGAAAATGGCTTTAAGTGAGGTCAGGACTGTACGTGGAATGTGGCAAAAACTTCCAGCCCGAGTTCCTTTAATGCCACCTCGGCCGGGATCGTCATTTACAGATGTACAGCTTTCTTTACAATGTTTGCATCATTTAAATCTGGTACTGTGGCTAAGAGTCTCATCACTGTACTGTGCTTAAAGAAACCTTATGGCTTTTACACCTCCATGCACAACAAATTTCAATTTAAGTTTGACTCGAACACCCCTGGTATATACAGTAGGTAAAATAGGTAAATGATATCCACCTAATGACTAGAGAATCAGTGATCTGCCTGATATTATGTTGTTACATAACAATCTTTCATGGGTCTTCATGGCTTGTTATTACATTCCTGGCTTTGCAGTCATTCCCATAAGGTTTATCTACGGAAATGGGCTTTTGATACTATCTTTTTGTTTTGTTTTGTTTTGTTTTGTTTATTATAATCGATTATTATTCGGACCACCTCTATATTTCCAGTCCTACAAATAAGAGTTGATGACATGCAACCGGTCTAACCCCGTACAGTAGTGAAACGCTAGTTATGAGTGGCTTTAACTGCAATAGGCAGGAAGTGTGTGAAGCTATTCCGTGCCCACTTCTGAGTCTGAGGTTCATTTGCCTCTGGATATGTCCTTGAAAAGGACATTATGCACAGTGTATGCGTGAGAGAGAGAGAGAGACAGAGAAAGAGAGAGAGAGAGAGAGGGAGAGACTTGCTTGCATTTTGTCTCTGGGTACACAAGGACGTAAAAGCAGGTTAAGGAGAAATGGGGCAGAGGCTCACAGCCCACTTTGAGTCTAAATTTGATCATGGCATGTGAACTCCTGAAAGTGGAGAGGAAGAACAAGATTTCCTGGAACCTTAGAATGATAATTTTACAGATGAGAACTTATCACAAATGTTTACGCGGTTATCTAGAGATTTGTTGCCATCATCATGTAAGCTAGACACTGTGACTCTGCACTGAGGAAGGCGTGTGTTTAAAGTAAAACTACTGTATGAAACCGCAGCACATCCAGAGATCACCTTAAAATCCACACGTATTCAGGATTAATAATCATCAATTAACCTTTGTGATAAAAAGTAAATAATGACAGGTCGTTTAATCACTGTTCATTTGTGCTCTTGGATATTCAGTGCTTTAATGGAGCTGGGACAAAGACGGTGTTGAAGGGAATCATGAAGGGAACTCTAACTGATAAAATTAGCTTGATCTTTTTATACGCGCACACTGCTTGTTTTGTACAAGTCGGTAGAGCTGAAGACTATACTGGGAATATGTAATGCACGCTAGGTGTGATTTGATGCAAACAAAAGACATTGAGAAAGACGGTAAAAATTTTTACCAAGGTACCATGGCACTGTACAGTACATGCACCATCGTATGTAGTCCCATGGTACTTATTTGACGATATCACACTATGAACTTTGAAACATATACCAGAATACAGTAAAAATACATGTGTAGCACATGCTACATGTGATATAATGGTAATATTTATATCCTATGGTTCTACTGTATGTATAACAATATTTTAAATAACATAATGCATGTTGTCATTCTTAATATTACAAGTAATAATATGATACAGCCTGTACTATACCATACCAGTAGTATCTACTGGCATACTAATCTATTATGGTACAGTATATAGTGTAAAAACATACCCTATTAAATACCTGCTGTAGCCACTGTTTTACCCAATATGTACCATGATATTCACCACAGTGCAGTGATGTACACCATAGCACTACCACAGTACCCACTGAAGTGCCATAGTGGTGCCTACTATGGTAATGGCTGAGGTGCCGATGTTGGTCTTTCCGGTGGTTTCCAAAGTGGACCATCTGATCCGCACACAACTTTAACACAGGTTTTACGCTGGATGCCCTTCCTGATGAAAACGTCCCATTTTATTCGGGTTTGGGACCGGCACTGCAGTGGATGTGGTTTGGGCATTGGATATGAATCGAACCCGGGCCTTCCCCCAGAAACCCACCATTAAGCCACCTGTTTCTGAAGTACCAATACCTTCTTATGGGGTTCTGGTCATAATCTTCATTTTGTATATAAAAACAATATAAGAATGCCATTATTTCTTTCATACTTGCTAAATCCTGTTCACTAAATCCTTTAACTCCTTCAAACCGACCTCATCCTTCTAGTCTTTGTAGCTTATTTCTATAACTGGGTGATGGTTAGCTCCTGTCACGCAAGTCAAAACCAGCTAGCAATGACACTGCTCTTTCTAACAAGAAAGACATTGACACAATGACGTTTTGGACCTTTGTTAATACACACTTTGTTTTAATGGAATGGAACAAACAACATAGCATGTTTATGAAATGCTAATGTAAAGTAAATTTTTCTGTAAGGACATTGTCAATGTGGTTAAACAAATATTTAGCATACTTGTAGCTAGTTTCAGTTCTTAAATAGCTTGATAGCTTAAACACTTTCTCTGTCGCTAGTTTATAAGAAGGCAAACATTAGCTAAGAATTAACTAGCAGCTTAGCTAATACTAGCGCCCTGATTGTATTTGTGATAAAATGTTGTTCTTGATATATCGAGTTTTATTTGTTCGAGGTTTTTGTCCTTCAGGTAGAAATATGGGCATAAAGTTATTGGTTTTAGTTATACACGCCAGCATTTCCCTCAGGTCATATTTACGGTCCAGCTAAGCTAAGCTTGCTTCGTCTTGTTCTTTTCATTTGCTGTATGAGCGATCTGGCCAGATGCCTATCCGACACCACCCCCAGCCCCCCCAAAGTATCGATCCTGCGTTCCTGCTGTTATTTGCACTTTGGTAAGATAAGGTTTGATTCAGCAGAAAGTGTGAAGAGCGCTGCTTGCACTCTGTTTGACGCTCATTTATTTGTTAATTATTTCACAGTCAGGCGCGTAACGAAGCACAAAAGCTGCTGGAGCCTCTCCAAAGGCATAATACGAAAAACTCGCTCAAACAGTAAGACCCGGAAACGCTTTACCATATGATTTTCAAACCTGTAACCGTATCTGGAATTAAGCTTGGAAAATAGCCATTGCCTAGTTAGCACAAATCCCGAGCTTCTTGCCAAACTGTTTGCTGTGGAAGTGGCCATGCTGAAGATGTCGCGAGCCTTGTCAATTCCCTACTGTGTGCTGAAAAGCCAAAGGATGAATGGATTCCCATGGGAAACGGGCTATAGGAGCCTCTGGGGACTTAGCCAACGTGCAAGGGCAAAGACAGCTCAACAAGGAACTGGGAATGTAAATATAAAGAAGACGACTAGAATACAAACAGGAGAATTCAGCAGAACTAGTACTGCTTACTGGAGATTTGTCAAGTTTCACCACACGGCACTGTGTCCAAAGTATACAGATATATATATATATATATATATATATATATATATATATATATTTTTTTTTTTTTATTCTTCTAGACTTTTCCTCTTCTGACGGATAAAAAAAGATGATGGAAAATATATACGTTCTATGTCATGACCATAGTTCCTCTTTCTTCTTATATCCAAGACCAACATGGAGATCTGCATTGTTCCTTATGTTTATCTTTAATGGCAGCCTCAGCTCCAGAGTTGCCATCGCCATGGTTACCGCTATATGCGGCAACCGGCGACGTGGCAGATTTCTCACCCGAGGATGTGTTAGCTGTCTCCAAAGCCCCCACATAGATCCTGTCAGACCTTCTGTGAGAAAGCCTATTTAGGTGTCATCTTGGTGTTAATTTGACTACCTTAGCATACAGGTCGAATAGGGCTGGACGGGTGGTGGCATGACAGAGAGTGAGGTGTACACATGGGCCCGTTGATTGGAATTTCGGTGCTGCATTCTGTTATGTTGTCTTGCACAAGGCTCATAATGCCTCATCTGCTTCCCTCAGGCTATGAGGTCGTGACAAAAAGCTCTGAACGAGCACATGCATTCGCGTTGCTCCGCGGCGCTCGCTTTAAGTGTCCATTCCCAGAATTAAATTAGCTTTATGGCCTGGAGGGCGAAGCTATTGGCTGTTGATGACTCAGTCTGAACTTATTGACTGGCGAGGGAATCGAATGCTGAAGCTTGAAGTCAAGGACTGTGTGCCCTTCTAACGTACAAATATACATGCGCTTACACATATGTACAGCTGAAGAAAGCCAGTGACCTCGAACTTGGATTTGTCCACAGGTTCACGAATGCCTCTAATTCTATTTATAAACCGACGACGCAAGAAAGCTGTCTCTGGAATCGATTACTTGTCTTCGAAAATGACAGAAAAGTTCAACAGCAAATGGATTGAACGCGCCGCAAAAACTAGCTTCAAGCAAATGTTTAGGAGGTGAAGAGAGCAAGTAGCGCCTCCCACCAACCCAACACCCCTTTAAGCTATGCTTACTGAAGATATGCAAAAAATCTCTAATACCCCATCTGGCTGAGGTGATTAATGAAAGCTAGGGCAGATGGCACTGCAGCTAGTTTCCTCATCGCTTTAGGGGTATAATGATTTGCAATCTTCCTCCCCTTATAGCCTTGCATCACCTGCTTTGTTCTGGAAGCTTTGCAAATCACAAAGCTTATATCTCGTATCGATAGCAAAGAACATCCTCTTTTTCTCACACCAAATTTGTGTCCCTGTTTCCGGCATTGGAGCCTGGGGCAGGCCAGGTCCCTAGGATGTTTTTGTTAGGGACCGAAAGAGAGGCTGTGAAACGTTCCCTCCCCCTCAATAGGCAGCCAGCGGGTGTGGAAATATTGACATTCAGACAGAGAAAGAGAGAGAGGGAGGGAGGGAGGGAGGGATGGAGGGAGGCCACAAGGGGAGTCAGGATCACCCTAAGAGGGGGCATGATGGTAGGGCAGCTTTTTGGCTCAGATACAGGGGAAGGAGGGTGGACCTGAGTCAGCGACTTCCTAACCACCACCTTAACCTTATTCTGTTACTCTTTTTTTGTCTTATCTCAACTTCATTCTTGTATTACTTTCCATCACTCACTTCACTGATCTTTTCGCATGTCATAAATTGATCTCCCAGATGAGTGCCGAAACAGGCCCACCCTTGCCCACACCCACCACCCCAGTAATCCCAACCACTTATCCTGTTAAAAAATAAATGATGGACTATCCTGACAGGCTTGTAGAAAGATGTACAAAGCAGCCACAGTAGGAGTCGGTGTTGCTGTGAAGGAGGCGGCACCATGGTAGGACAGCTTGTTGGCTCAGATGGAGGAAAGGAGGGATAGAGGGCGTGTCTGAGTCGGCAACTTCTTAACAGCCGCATCATCCTTCTCTTCTCTTTCCCTCTCTCACAATTCTTGCCCTTTGAATTGATCAGGACGTATTAAACGAGGCGACGTACATGTGGTTGTTTGATCACCTCCATGAGTATAAGAACAGCCCCATGCCAGTGGTGCCAAGTCCGGCTCATCCTGCAAGAGCCTTACAGCTTATTGACCGGAAGGAGCTATTGAGGATACTGTAAAAAAGGGGCGGTTTACGTAAAGATGATTCCAAGGGCCCCAGAGTGACAGGGTGCCCTTACACATGCAACGACGGTTGAGAAAGGGTTGGTTTTGTCAAGGTTGGGGGCTCAGTATATTAGGTTTCAAGGAGCCCAAAATCTCATGCATTATTGACTTCCTAACCACCACCTTCTCTCTTCCTCTCTGGTCTCACCATCCTTCGTACGGTCCTGTTTTTCTTGACTCCTACTGTATATCGAACGAAAGAGTCTCACTAATCCAAGTTCTTGCAACTGCCACTTGTTTGTTCTCCTGGATGAGTGCTAGAACAGGACAGCCCACCCATGTCCCACCACCCAATCCACCCATGTGACCCCTCCTATTTATCTTATTAAAAAAAAAAATTAAAACAGGTTACCGAGGACCCTAACAAGTTTTGCCAGAAATTGATACAAAGCAGCAGGTCTTCACTTCACCATCATTCTGAAATAAAAAAAAAAAAGCCCACACCCACATTTTTTAAGTCTAAGACAGAGCTGTTTTTCATCCCACATTGATGCCTGCACCACACGAAATGTCTGTACTGGATCCAGCAGCTCCATCTTCACTGAGATTGAAACGCCGGAGTTCAGTCTTTGTGAAGTTAATTAAAGACATTAGCTCGGGCTGCATCGCATCCAGATGTGGGTGGATGAGAGTCACGGCGGCGTAAAATCAGTGTTGGATCAACCTCTACGCTTCTTTACTGTATGCAAGAATGATAAAGCGCCTCCTGAGTTCCTCATGTGGTCTTAAATGGGCCAAAGTGGAAACCCTTTGAATGTAGGAGAACACACATTTGGCGCACACACACACACAAACACATATGCACATGTGCATGTGCAAGTGCATGTGTGTGAGTGCTTGTCTGTACAGGCACATACAGTATAGAGAGGAAGATGCCTATTTACTATCGTTTAACTAAACCCTGGTGATTCACCCTCACACGAGAGTACAGGATGACCGAGATTCTCCAGTCGCCTCGTGTAAAGATACAGAAGGGTGATCAGATTTCTCCATCCAAACACGCACAGAGACAGACAGAAGAAATCAATAAACCTCAGTGTTTCCATCACCAAGACAACTGCAGTCCAAATATAGCAGTGTTACATTGGTATACATTATTTCTATTTCAATCCTGTGCATGAAGTCATAGTGATGAGATCAGTGTTGAAACTCTCAGCAGGAAGCACAGAGAGTGTCAGAAACTGCTTTTTTTTTCTCTACACGGTTGCATGATGAAGGCGAAACGAAAAGTCTGGTTGTGTTGCAGCCTAATAATGTAATCAGACCTCACCGATATTAAAATGTTTACCATGATTCGAAGGTGTTTGTTTTATAATAGGAAACAATAAGGCAGAATGTTTAGTTGTAGGATCTTAATGATGACTGAGTCACAAGAACGAATGAATCAGTGATTGAGCGAATGATTCAGTTCTTTTTATTCAGTTGATTTTTTTTTTTTTTTCTTAAACCAGTTTTGCACGGAGTCATATGTTTGAGACACACTGAGTCATATCTGCAACTGTGCGTAATCCCGACCCGATTAACCGTTGTTTACGGTCAAGATTCATTCCTGTCAATTTTTGCTAATGGTTTGAATCAGCGATTCGATCAATGTGTGTCATACAGTAAGTGCGTACGGTTAGAAGTCCTGTGCAATGTGCATGTTGGTTGTTGGTGTAAACAAAACTGCATCTAAAAAAAAAAAGTGCCGCATCTTTGCGCGAAATTGAATGAATCGTTTAACTGAACTGACTCAGTTGATTCAAACATGTATGTCATCTCTACAGTATGTGTGTTTTTTTTTTTTTGTTGCATGAAGCCGGAATCGTGCGTTGTGCACTATTGAGAAACACTTTTGTATCTAGGTCTTTAACTTTCCACCTGTGTGTCGTGTTATGTGTGTGTGTGTGTGTGTGTATCTGTCAGGACGTGTTTTTGTGTTTGTGAGAAAAAGGTCAGAGAGAGGTTTGTGGAGAGGTAAAGAATGAGGCAGCATTTTTTTTTATTGCACACACACACACACACACACACACAGGCAGAGGCCTCCTGCTTCAGGAAGTCCGCTGCAAAGGAGACGTTAAACACTCAGTTCCTGTTTGGCATATGATTCCACTGAGACACACACACACGCACACACACACACACACACACACACACACTTACAATAAGGTGACTTATATGTCTCTCTTTCTAACTTTCCGTCTCTCTTTCCCTCTTTCTCTCACACACACTCATACACGGTGTTACGAAAAAATCCGCCACCATTTTCGGTTGAACTGCTCAGTGACCCGTCCCTCCCCCAAAACCCCAAATATTCGGCTGACGTGGTTCAGTCTTGAGTCTGTGCCCAGAAAAATTAAAGCAGTTTGATGGAACACACACACACACAGACGCACACACAGACGCACACCATCATGTCTGGATTATGCCTGACAGGTACGAGCGGATACACTAATCCCGGCAGAGCTTGAGGCATTTCAATCATTATCCATAAACGTAACTGCAAAGCTCTGGGAAAAGAAAAAAGAAAAAAGGGAAAAAAAAAATCAAACACGTTCTGGAGGGATTCCATGATCAGGGTTGCATTCGGGGCAATTAAAAACCTCTATCAATTTTCCGCATCTAACAAAAACACACCTTCGACCGTTGAAGCGTGGAACGAGATCGAAAGTAAGATCATGTTCTGTTTTTGGAACGAGCTGCGCCCATGAGAACGCTGTAAGGGTATGAAGAACATTTTGTTAATTTATTTAAGCCTTTACGATTCATTAGTAATACGGTACTTATAGCCTAATGATAATAATCATAATAATTCGATCAGTTTTTATTGTCCAAACAGTCTCAGAACCTGCACTTCTTAGAATCATGGAACCTGCTCATAAGTTGTCGCGTTTCAAATGCCTTTTACTTTCAGACGGAGAGAAAGTGTGTATCCGTGCGGCGCTAGGTTCACAGCACAGCAATTACAATCCCAGTGAGCGGTGCGTCCTATCCGAGTCCGAACCGGTGGTTAGAGTAATTAGATTTGGGGAAAACACACGAGGGCGGGTGCGTTTACTTTCCTCCGAACTCTTGCTGAAATAAAGAAGAGGCGAGCGGTGCAAATCGTTCCCGAGCTAAACACTGTAATCGGAAACGTAGCTCCTACGCCGAGTCAACCAAACGATACGTCAACCCACACGCTATCCGTATCAGCCAGGTTGTAATCTGTGCCCACGGGGACGGATAACTGCAGCGTTTACGCGTGAGAAAGCGGTTCCGGTCCTCCTCGGGTTTCTGGTGATGTCATCGCGGGCTCTGTCGCTCCATCGGGATCGATCCGTCTGGATCGTGTTTACCTTATTTTCCCGTTCGAGCCAGATTAAATCATTCACTTCTCAGGCGTCCCACACGCTCGTGCCCCGGGCTCAGGCGAGGTGTATATTTAGAAACCGGGATTGTGTGGCACGTCTGACGAAACACGAGTGATTTTGCTCGTAGTGCGCTTTCATTGAGATGAAATAGGAGCTGGTGATCTTGCACTGATGGATAAATGGAGGGAAATAGACGAGGGCAGGAATGATGTCACTCGTCAGCTCGAAGAAGGAGAGAGAGAGCACGGAGAGGAGGGGGACAGACGAACACCCTGTGCAGGAACAGAAGAGACGAGTGTGCTCGCACGCTGACGACTTCTGTAACGTTTACGGAGGAGTCTCCGGTGTCAGCGCTTCATAACAGGAAGGACCGGCCGAGGAGAGGCGGTTTACAGCTGCTGTAGTGTCAGTGACGCGAAGGACCAAGGGGCGTTCAAGTCAAACCAGGACTTTTGATTGCGCATTATGACAGAAAACAGTTATAAAAACTTTATTTCTCCATATAATCCTCTGCTACACTTATCTCAGTGTTTCACTTGTGCTTGGACACCATTAAGGTAGAAAGTTTTCTCAGGACGCTGGAACTATTGGATCAGACTGCCTGCTTCACATCTGGAACACTGGCCTCCCAGGAACTCCTTTATTTTCAAGGCACTAGATTGAACCGCTGTCTAAAAATTTTTCATAGAGCAATAATCGTAAATATGTACAAATTCAATTAGATTGCAGATGCATTGAACATGTTTTTACCTTTAAAAATTCTGCTATGAAATGATCTACGGAATGTATCGAAAATGTAATATTTTAGCGATTTATACGTTACATGAAGTCGACTGAATTCCATTTATGAGTCATTCACGCTGTTGTTGATTCCATATTAAAAAGTGCTACCTGTACAACTCCGAAGTTCCCACGTGCACATTTCTTTGCACTGACACACCCGTTCCAGACTAGTAAAAATAACTGGGGAGTTGACTCAGGAGTTTCTGAGCAGGAAATAAAAAAGTTTTCCGCGGGCATTGAGAAACACGCCGCCTTTTCCCAGCGTTCCTGTGCGCGGTTGTTTTGTCAGGACGTGTTTGCGGGAGGGCAGGTTTGTGCGTAAGGCGGTTAGAAGAGCATGCTCTCAGCCACGCTGCTGATTAATACATGATATGCCGAATGGTGCGTCTCTTTAAGGCTGAAGTCACGCCAATTAGCTAATTAATTCACTCGGACGTGTTCGAACCGGGAAATCGGTAAGCTCTAGCGGCCTTGAATTTATTGCTTTGGCATCTGGCTTCCCGTTGGACCGTGTTGGTCGATGCAGCTCAGTCCTGGATTGATTTATAGAGTGAACTTTTCTCTGAGTGATGGCACATCTCCTATTAAGCGCCTCCGCTTTCAGTCCAGAATACAGCGAGTTGATTTCCTTTAGAAAAGTCCAAATGTACCTGAAGATGCAGATCCATGCATACATCCATACATTATCTATAACACTTAGGAAGGCTGGATCCTCTTCCAGGGAATTTTGGGTACAAGGCAAAAGAGGTGCAAATCTATTGCAGGGCACTTGCACTTACACCCCCAATCATAAACTACAAGCAATGTGGAAGCACCAAGCAGCCCACAATCTGGAAGGAAATCCAGCGAGTAAATGGAGAACATGCAGACTTCACTACGAAGTGTACAAAAATAATATCGGAAACATTTAAAAATACAGTCTCTAATAGTTTTGATTATATAGTAGATGGTGCAAAGACCTTCTTATTATTAAATGTAATTAAATGATGGGAACAAATGATTTACTGCGACAAGATGCAATTGAAAAATTGCCTGTTTACGTAACAACCTCAGCAGCGACCTCGTTTCCCCTCTCGTCTGTTCAAACCGCTCAGCGTTTAGCATCACCAGTAGACTAATCAGCGCCTGATCATCACCCGCACCTGTTTTTCACTGGTTCATGCCTTACGTTAATCAATTTTTTTTTTATATTTGACTGATTCATAGGTCACTGTGTGGCTTATCAAACAAAAGTCATTCCATGGAAACCGCTCAGGTGCAGGGAGTGAAAATGGGAGACGAAAAAGCCGAGAACTGTTCCTGAAGTCTACGATAAAATACAAGAGAGTCTGGCGCTTTGGAATAACATACATTTACATTTAGGCATTTGGCAGACGCTCTTATCCAGAGCGACTTACATTTTTATCTCATTATACATCTGAGCAGTTGAGGGTTAAGGGCCTTGCTCAAGGGCCCAACAGTGGCAACTTGGTGGTTGTGGGGTTTGAACCTGGGACCTTCCGAACCGTAGTCCAATGCCTTAACCACTGAGCTACCCCTGGCCCTTTATATGTCTTAATAACATATAAAGAAATGTGGGGGCTCAAGACTTTAAACTTTTGCACAAACAAAAAATACAGTCCTAAAGATGTTAAATGTTTAGCTTCAGGCTGTTACAAATCTTTCATTTGTTGTGCACACCTTTTACGACCTCTCCGCTCCGTGTCATAGGTTTGTAAATGTTTTCGTTCTGACATGGCGACAACTTCTAAGGAACATGATGACTTGTGAAGACGTTGTTTTTTTGAAGATTAATGGTGACTTAAACAGCAAATGTAATAACAGGAACTAACTGGATCTGCAGACGTTCCTCAACATTAAGTCTAACTATGAATGGATTAAAAGAATAGTGAATAATATATTATTATTATTATTATAAAGAAAATATGGATACATTATTCTTCTTATTATTTTTATAATAATAATTATTATTATTTCTAAGCTTTATAAATATTTTTTTTGTTTGGCAAGCCTCCCATACTATAAAATAACTTCATGCGTACAGGGTGCACAGTAATCTTTTCCCTTTTGCGTGCGATATTTTCGTGATATATTTTATAGATATTTTTAGTTCTGACAACTTCTGAAGAACACCATGACTTGTGTCATACTTGTTAGAGAAGTTCATGTATCATTATCTGTGTGAGGATTCTCCAGTATCACTGCTCTGTAACAGTGTGAAGCTGTAAAGAACGTCGTTAGGGCTGGAGTTTTGCAGATTAATGGTGACACTAAGCATTAAAAATGAAGAAGGGATGACTGTTTTGTTTTGTAATAACAGGAACTAACTGGATCTGCAGACGTTCCACAACAGTAACTGTAACTTGGATAAAAAAAAATGGTGAATGATCTTTTTTAAATGAAAAGTCAATAAATATCAATTAATTTTATATATATACAAAGTCAGCCAAAAAAATGTATACACACTTCAGGGAAAGAAAAACTATAAATAATTTAATACAAGATTTTAGAGACATCGTGAGCCTGATATAAGTTACGTTTGGTTTACGTTTAGTATTTCTCACCAGTTTTCTCATGATTTCATCGAATTTAAATTATTTTTGCTTTGTAGGAAATGCAAAGAACTAATCATTTTTCTTTATTTTTAATAAGTAGCTTATATTTATTGTTTATATTTTTTAGGGTTTGGGAAACCTCTCATGCTGCACTGAATCGGGCCGAGACCCGACCCCTACACGGTGCACAGTAATCTTTTCCCTTATGCGTGCAGCTGGCAAAGTGTTTTTTTATTTTTTTTGCTTTTTTTTCACCGCTCTCATGGAAACACCGAGGCTGAGCTGCAGCCCACACTTCCTCTTTGAGTTATCCTCCTTTTATTTCTCCGTTTATTAAATGTTACCGAGGGCGGGTGCAGAATTTCCGCACCGTCGCGGTGTGCCCCGGTGCCTGAGGTTTGACTCATTTGTTGCGTGCGTGCATGATATTGACTTCACTTTTCGACAGGGATGAAAAGAAAAAGCTTCTCGTCATTTTCAGACAACTGCTGTTTTTTTTTTTTTTTTATTCCCGTAGAACAAATGAGCAAAATTTTATGCGGCCTTGCGGAGTGGGTTTCTGAGAAACTCGAAATTTGCATTTCCATTTTGCATTCCATGTGTCATGCTGATTCTCACACTCAAGTTCCTTTTAAGACACTTGGCACTGCTTGATTTCATCATACACGCTTATCGATGTGGAATGATTCCTGATCGCACTATATGAACATGGGTTCCTTTTTTAAATCTGCTTCATCTCCAGGTTTGTTTTTTCTTCTTGATCTAAAATGCTTTGCGACAACGTCTGTTCTTTAAGGTGCCGTAGAGGTAGTCGGATGCGGGATGGGTTACGGCAGAGGGTTCTCGTTTCTGGGGACTCGGGTTCCGGTGGAGGAAAATTTCTTAAGGCGCGATATGATTAACCGAAATGAATGTGTTAATCACGCCATCTTTATTAACAACTTAATGCAAGTGAAATCGTTGTGCATGCATGAGTGGTATATAGTCTTGTTAGCCCGTAATAAAACCCCGTTTTTTTTTTTAACAGCGCAGTTAACACAAGTTACAGTGTTTGTCGTCGTAGTGTTAGATTAAGCACAGCCCTCACTTTCGTGATTTTTGCTTTGGATCGCTAAGTCTAAGATAAGTCATGCGGAGTCACATGGGTAAGTCGTACGCAGTCCCTACGCATTGAGTTTTCTGAGCATGCTCAAAGCATCAGGAAGGTATCGCGAAAAAGTAAGACAAATGGTCGACTTTAATATTTTGCACCATATAAGGTGGTTTGGTGGTATAGGGGTTAACACCATGGCCACGCACCTCCAGGATCAAGGGTTCGAATTGTACTATTCCTTCAACAAGTCAACACCGGTCTCAGTGTGTGTGTGTGTGTGTTTAAGCTCCAGCTGAAAATCCCTGTCGGATATTGCATTTTTATACCTCAAACTGTCTTTATTTCACTCCTCCTGCAAGCGCAGCGTTTTAGTGTCTACACTGCAGTGAGGTCCCCGTTAAAAGTTCAAGCCCTCACACTGAGTGTAAAAGACGATTTTGTGATCGTGGCATATTATAAGTACTTGTTACACATGCTTACGATTACACTTGCTGCCGTTACATCTTTAAAGTTAAAAAAAGCATCTCATTTCTGTAATAGAAAGAAAGACACCACGCACTATGAAAGATACCCGATTACTGCGGATGCAGCCGGCTCGCTGGAATGATCTCTTCATTTCGGTTGTAAATGGATAATTTAGTCGTGTGTCAGGTTGAATAAACGGATGAGGCAAGAGATCAGACTCCTTATCTTGGAGAGAGAGACGAGTCCGATGTGATCCATCAGTCCATCGGTCCCTGTCTCTTCTGGAGCTCCATTGTGTTTCCTTGTCCCTCCTGACTCTTCCTTAAGTGTGTGTATATATATATATATATATAATGTGTGGGGTGCGTTTCCAAATCAAGTGACCTGAGCCACGACCCGGAGCCGGAAAGCGGGAGCACCGAGGGCCACATTCACACCGATCACACGTAATAATGGGAGTGTGGTGTTTTACTGCATCATAAAATGAATGTTTTCCCTCAGTCAGCTGTTTTGTGGAATGTAGTGTGTGTGAGGGCAGGAGACGGTCGGTGTGCAGGAACAGGACGTTCCACAACATTAAACATAGCTGTAAAAAGTAGAAACCGACGTCGTTTAATAACTTTAATGATAAAAAAAAAGAAAACCAAGTCATCTGAGCCATGAGGAGAGTCGATGAGTTGTAACTCTAAGTCGATGAGTTGTAACTCTAAGTCGTTTTCGGTGAGTTGTATCTCTAAGTCGTTTTCACCGCTCGCGTTTGTTCGTGTGTGTCCGCGTTCAGCCAGTTCAGCCAGTTGACTGATTACGGCTTTTAGGTTTTTCACTTTTAGATTTCGGGAATGCCCTCGCCGTAAGGCACAACAGAGAACAGCCCAGCACGCGCCCGTGATTGCTGCATCTTTACTTTAAACGAAAAGCACCTTTTTTGTGCTATCGCTCCTGGTTCAAGAGAACCTCGAGGAAGGGCCTGCGTAGGGTTTGAATCATTCGAACCTCAGACAGTTCCTCGACCTCAGCTACATCTTCTCCCCTTTTAACACAAAGGCAAATTTGCATGATTAACAGGTGGATGAAAGCAAGGTCTTTCTTTCGTTCTGTCTATCTCTCATTCTCAGCATCTCTCTCTCGCTCTCTCTCGCATCTCACATTTCAATGAACCCATCTGTACGAGTCTCTCTGGCGTCCTGCGAGCGCGTTGCCGTCCGAGCCAGAAACCTGACTAGACATGAGCGAGATACGGCGTTCTCATCAGAGGAGCGCGGGAAAGCCTGCTCGGATTACACGCCGCGCGCCTCTCCCGCTCTCCCTCCGCCGCCCGGGCCGTGTCATTTCAAAAGATTTCGATTAGCGACGTCTCCCGGCTTTGTTCCGCACGTGTGATGAGAAGTAGGTTAATGATGTAGAAACTGAAAATGCATTACCTTTTGTTACAAGTGCAGAATACAGTGCTAGAATATGAGTAGCGTAGCTGAGAGGATCATTCATGTGGTGCGCTTGTGAATACATCTCTGCGGTTCTGGAACATTCTCTGACTCATCTCAAGCATCCGCTGCAAAACGATGACTCAGAGCAGGAGACCAGCATTTCAGATCTCTCTTTGATTCTGCATTCTCTCCATGCCTGTGTGTGTGTGTGTGTATGAGAGTGATTAAGGGGGGTGGGTGAGAGACTTTGACTGTATGTCTATAGATTTCCATCAACATCTTTGAAAGATCTTGGAAATAACGTGTTCCTGAACATGACTTTTTGTTTTTTGGAAGCCCTTCTGATGCGTTTCGATTTCTTTCTTTTTTTTTTTTTTAATATTAGTCAAGCCCGCAGGGTGATCACCTTTACCTCACTGTGTGTGTGTGTGTGTGTGTGTATTTGCATGTGTGTGTGCTTTTTCCATGCATGCTCGTGCGTTTATGAGTGGGCTCATTCCTGCATCAGCTCAGTGTGGGTGTGTTGGTGTGTGTGTGTGTGTGTGTGTGTACTGAGTTTATGAGCTGCTTTGAACAAGAGCTGTGGTCCTAATGACTCCAGAGACCCTGCGTTCCACATGCTCCATGCACTCTATCACTTAGCCTTAGGGAATCTTTTCACTCCCTACACCCTAATCCCTAATACCCACACTCCTCCACTATTAATCCTTTCTTCCATGTAAACAATAGGAATGTGTGTAGCTACAGTATAGAAATCAAAGTAGGTAATCAAATCAGGAATAAATATGGCAGCAATGCAATAAATAATGTTTAGATTAAAATTCCTGCTTTTTTATTTTTTAATGCATAACACATGCATATTCTTCTGGAATTTAGTAAAAGTGTAGTATCATGTTTAAATAATACATGTAATATAATTAAATGTACATGTAATAATTCAAATTAAAACATGTTATAGTAAAATAATTGATATGTGTGTATATGTGTGTTTATTATACAGGTGTATTATTAACAATATAAACATGATACTATACTTAAATTAATTAAATTAATTAAAAAACAATATGTGTTAATGCATTTTAATTATCATTTTTATATGTGTTAATGCAATGATTTTATAGTAATGTATACATATAAATAATCCGTTAATAATATATATTATAATTACAATATATATATAAATAATAAACACATATCTTTATATGTATAAGCTATATACATTAATTATAGGTACATTAATTATAGGCTAAAAATATGTACAGAAGTATGAGGAATGTTCAACTTAAACTAAGTCTCTTGTTTTTTTTTATTTTTAATTTTTGCGATATATATTTAAATTCCCTTTTTTTATTACGTTTAATAAAAATAATAAATAATAAAATAATAATTGTAAAAAATACTATATATATATATACTGTATATATTTCTGTTGGTTAACTTTATTAGGGCGGGGCTTTCCTAATCTCTGGCTTGTAATAATGTAAATTCTAAGCTAAAATTAAAAAGAAACTGCCCACATTAATCGATTATTATTACAGACCTAGAGACGTGTTTAAAAGATGCAATGCCAAGCTGCACCTTGAAGCTAACTAACAATTACGCTGCATGTTTGCAGGTCCGTGCGTTGTTATTACAGGCATGTGAAAGCCGTAGCAGAAGAAAAAAAAGAAAAAAGAAAGCTGCACATCTGCTCGGCAGCAGCACAGCCCGGTCGTGTGCAGGTGGTTCTGAAACACAGCTTATTCATCACAGCTCTCCTCAGGCGACCTCAGATTCCCTGAGACTCATTCAGGGAAAGTGTAGCATGACTCACCGTTCAAACGCTTCAGACAGGTAGAGAGGTTAAAAAGCGTCGCTTTTAATAAGCGCCTTACAAAAACACCTGTCATAGCCCGTTGGAGGATGAGTAAGAGTTCACTCGTCGTGCCAGTTCTCAGCATTCCTTTCAGGGACACGCGCATGTGTACACGCACGGGCTTTTGTTCCAGAACGATTTATGGTTCTGGATTTCTAAAGGCGTTCTGGAGGAGTCCTAGCTTAACTCCGGTTTGCCTGATCACATGCTAGTGATAGGGGTATGTTATATAATGATTGCAGAAAACAATCATTACAGAAAACTGTGAAAAGAACTGCTGTGACTACTGCTAAAAAGTGGCAGGTGTGTTTTGATTTTTTTTTTTTTTTTTAAACATCGTTAGCCACGCCCCTCAGCTTAACCTTAACCAGTGATTTCCCAGGAATTTATCACTTTTTGTTTTAACCAACGTGTTTAATGTCTTTTGTGTTGCAATGCATTATGACCATGCGCTTTTGAATCCTAGTCAGAAGGTTTATACTGCAGCTTATTCTAACACTTTATCGTTTCTAAAGCAACAACTCACTCAGCTGTATAATGGATGCGGCATCTAAACAAATTTGCATTAAATGTTCATTATTTTCTATAAGGAGACTGTCCTCCGTGCTCATTTCAGTGATTAATTATTGCTCCCGGTCTTGACGATTCCTACTGTGGGAATTCACATCCCTGTTTAATAACGGGCTGGTTGATTACGAGAAAGTTATCCGAGTGGTAGAGTCAAACGTTGAACCTGTGACCGTGGCACAAATTCAAATCCTTTAAGGAGTATTTACTGCTAATTCACTTCAATGCTTGTTTTATTGTTTTGATTTACGAAATTGGATTAAAGCAAGCCTTCACTTTTTAGGATTTTCTTAATTAAATAAATGAAAAGGTGTGAAAGGATTTTCTAAATAATCAGCAAGGATTTTATACCTACATGCACATTATGATTCAAACCAGTTTAATTTGATCCCATTTGAATGATTCATTTTCATCTGATTCCACTTAATTCGGTTTCATTTGATTCCATTTGAATCACTTTTATTTGATTCCACTTAAATCAGTTTGGTTTGATCCCATTTTATTCATTTTAGTTTGAAAACATTTGATTAATTTTGATTTGATACCAATTAATTAAGTTTGGCTTGATTACATTTGATTCAGTTTAATTTAATTCAGTTTGATTTCATTCCAGTCGATTTGTTTTGATTCTATTCGATTGAATATTTTTCCATTAAATTCAGTTTGATTGTTTGATTCAGTTTGATTCACTTGAGCTGGCCGCAAAATATCATTTGAGGAAACGATTCATTGTGCATCTTTATTGCGCTGGATTATTAATTTCCTTAAACATAGTTTCATCTTAGAATTTTAGGGGACAAAACATGTTTGGTAAAGGTTCCTCAGATACGTAGCTAAGGGTTCTCTCCTTCTTAAAGCAACTCTACTTGAAGCTGCATTTGATAAGGAAATTCTCAGTAAGAAGGACAAACCCAGAAATTCTTAAATATCTTCAAGGTTCTTCATGAACGTTTAACATTCCAAAACTTTTCTAAAAAGGAAAAAGACTGTTGAAGGAATCTGCAAGGAACCTTTAATGATTGCATGACAGCATGTGAAAAAACAGAAGCCAAACTAATAAAAACCCTCAAGCAAGTTAAGTTAACTGTTAAAAAAAAAAACCAGGGGCTCCCCTTGGAATAATGGTTCTAGCTTCCTAAAGCAGCTCTAACTGGAAGCTTGTCTGTATGGGAAACCCACCCACTGTATTGGGGTTCTACATTAAACTTTTAAAGGTTGAGAGTAAAGAGTGGACACTCAGGCCAAGACATACTGTAGGACGTTCTTTAGATGTTTACGGTTTCTAGCATTTTAAGTATTTATTACTTATAACTATTTCCGAATATCAACCCACTCATTCAAAGATCTTAGATGGACACATTTACCAATTTGTAGGGTTCTAAAGAGAACCTTTAAGGGTTCTAGCGTTCTAAAAGTTTAATTATAAATGGAAAAACCTGTGGTATGGTTCCTCATAGAAACCTTTAAGGCTTCATCCAGAGGACGAGCTTTGTTTTAAAGTTCTACACAAAATGACTTAATGGTTACGTTTAAACTATGTAAAAATTGTAGCTTTCTATAGCAGCTATAATTGGAACTTTTTCTTGAAGGGAAACTATTTATCATGGGTAATCTATTCCTAAAGATTCTTTACAAGTGAACGAGTTCTAGCATTTAAGTAGACTCCACCTGCCCTATAGTGATTCCCTCAGAGGAACACGTCTTTAAAGAGTTACACACAAAACCTTTGGTTTTCAATTGATAAGATTTAAAATATCTACATTTTCTGCGTACATTAAAGCTTTCAAAAACGTTTCTAATGAGATGCAGAGGGTTCTTCATAGACCGCTTTAGGGTTCTTCCTGAGGGACATGCCAAAGAAGCAGCGAATAGTCTAGATTTTATTTCTTCTTTTTCTTCTTCTTTTCGCAAGTCTAACTGGTTGTGTTGCACATTTAAGTGTTCAAGCATTCAACCACTTCTGCTTCCACTTAAGACCTTTTCTGAAAGTGAATCCGATGAACAAGTAGAAATCTGTACTCTGTGCAAGAGTGAAAGAATGGAAAAGTGTATAATCTGTATTTTACATCCATAATGATTTTAATTCTTGGCATTTCCGTTGGAGATCTTCCATCGTCTTGGAAGCTTCACTGTTGAACTCTTAAAGCGAATGAAACAGATTTTCCGTTTTTTTTCTTTTCTTTTTTTTTTTTTTTTAACGTACAACCTGTTTGGAAGATTGTAATTATCAGCACCTCTTACTCACCAAGCACTGTGCCATTGTGGTAAAAAACGTTTCCATTTTTGTGTCTCCATTTTAATCATTTCAGCGTTCCTCCTGTGTCGCTTTTTTTCCCCTGCCAGAACGGTTCCCCATTTGCCCTGAATGACTGTTACTCCCTCTCATCCTCACTAATCACACCCCTTGAGCAGATTTATTCCAGATAATATGATGCTACAAAGCTAAATTTGACATCGCCTTTAACCTGAACAAGCCACTTAACGTAGGACCTTCTGCTCCACCCGGATATTCCAGCGCCGTAAATAACGGCGGATTAGATAAAAAACCTCTGGCATGCGTTTTGCATCATGCTCCCATCCCCTCCCCACTCACCTTCTATCTGGCTATTTCTCTTATTAGTTTTCATGTGTTTTGTCTGAATCATTGGAAGGATTTAGACGGCTAAAAGCAGGAGCTTACGCAGCGCTCTGCTTCCTCCACAAACAAACGAGTGCGCACGTGTGGACAGCGACTCGGCCATTCCGTCTGGCTTTAGCTACAGGGAATAATTTGTGGCCTGCGGGAGGCTGACCTCGGGCGGACGCCCTGGATTCAGCACTGGCTGCTGCTGAAAGTCCTGTTCAGTACTGATTTCATGGCAGCACTATTTTTAACACAGTGTTACACCACTGCGCTGTTGAAGTTTCTAGAACAGCAGATCTGACAGCAGCGAGAAACCACGGGCTTGTATTAACGTTCTCGTCGGGTTTCTATAGCAACAGCTAATTCATAGGGACCTGTCTACAGCATGCATGACATAATCTAAAGACATTTATATACTGTAGGATGTATGTGCAATATGTCTAAAATGCTGATGTGGTGAAGCTTTCTGTATTGAGGATTCGTGAAAGGAGTCTAAAGTTTTAGAGGAACTAGCCTTACGACATTAAATATACCTGTGAAAAGTATTACATTTAGACCTTGTTGAGTAACTGTTACGGTTTAAGAAGACTTGTATATAATGGTATAGGGAAATAGTCAGCTCTGGGATGGTGTTGGTGGAAGTAACATCACACTGTTGGTTATTTTCCTATAATAAAATAAAAATAAGTTGTTTGGTAAAAGTGTACAGCGTATGAGAGTCAGTCAAGTTGCAGAGTTGCAGGATCGCATGTGGACTCGTGTAGGGAACGGACGCGGGTGGAGACAGGGCTGGCCAGATGTACTGTAGCATCTCAAACCGCTGCACTGCTGGTTCACTCGTCCACAAATAGCAGCGGAACGCGTCCGTCAAACGAGATGCGTCCTGCCATGCCCCGTCCACACCGTGGGCTGATTTTTTTCTTTCTTCCTTTTTTCTTTTTTAATCCATGTCATAAACTGAGTTACCACACACACACACACACACACACACACAGAGTGATAATGAGCTAAACTATCGAGTAATGACCTTCCACACACGCTGAAGGGAAAGTCCAAAACGTGTTCAACCATTACACACACACACACACACACACCACATGCAGGTGTTCATGCACAGTCATTTTAACACAGTCCACACACCCATTTACATTTAAAAATGCTTCTCATGTCTAATCATCCTGAGGCAATGCTAACAACGCTAATAAGATTTTGCTATCATACGGTACGTTTCGCCACGCGATAGCTGCTATTAATCTGGCTGTGTGAATTAAAAACACCGCAAAAAACAAACTAACATCTGTGGAACAGAATGCTAATACATGATGAATACGAGAGCCTGAGTGATTCAGAACATTCCTGGAGGAGATGCTAGCATTAGTGTTAGCAAACATGAGTCTAAACCTGATTCTGACTCTTGCTCTCATCCTAAAACTATTACATTCATTCCTTTTATGTTAGCTACACTAATCCAATTTCAGTCATATTCTGTCGGCTTACGTTTGCAGCGTTTATAAATGAATCGAGCTACACCTTGAAGGATTGTTTTCGCACCAAGCTCTGAAGCGTAGCCTGATAGCTCTGAAAAACAGCAGGCTTGTCAGGAAGTGGTTTCTTTCAGCTATGAAGTGAGGAGAAGAAATACCCCTGTGTTTCTCACTGAAAACACTGTTGCTGCTGGCTGGCGCGCGCAGCGGCTAGCGGTTAGCCTGGTTCGCTCGGTTCTTTCGTTTTTCAACGGTGACTAATTCCAATGATCAATTATTAGCATCTCGATTTTCACAAGCGATGAGTCACCATGAGTGATGGGCTATGATTCAGTTCAGACATCTTTAAATAACTACTCGGGATTTTAAAATCACTGCTTCATATTAATAATCTGTGTTTTTTTTGGATCAACATATCTGTGATTTTAGGACTGAATCATGTCATGTATCGGTATGACATGTCAGCTCCATGGCAAAATCACTCGTTTGCACAGATTTACTGTGTTATTACTGTATATCTCCTATTTTTAATACTTACCGCACCTTCTGCACATGAGACACTCACACCCGTGTACTGTACATATCAACCCATGACCTTAGATTTGACTACATAAATATTTGGGCTATTACCCCCAGTGAGCTATATACCCCCCCCCCCCAGTAAGAACCCAGTGTTAGGATCTATCCAGTCGCTCTCGGTATGAGCTCCTGCCAAATCCCCCAATGTAAATGTTATACTGGAAATAGTCCAGTTATGCATTTCCAGTTAGATAATAACTGCATTTAAATGGCTTTGTATTTGTACTTTGCACCAAGTTGAATCTAATCTAGTGTAAACTAATCTACTATAATCTAATCTAACCTAAATACTGTGGCGGTTATTGACGCCCAAACCACTTTGGACACTTTAAATCTCTACAGTAGCTTTTCTTGTTACTATAATCCTGTATACTGTATATAACAAATGAGGGTATGAGTTCATACAGTATGTACTATATGGGCGGTGTGAGTATATTATGTATAGTAGGATATCTATGGTAGTATATATATATATATATATATATATATATATATATATATATATATATATATAAAATAAATGAAACAATTAGGACATAACTTCCAATTCCTGAGTTTTTATTTCCTCTCTGCTCTGTAAAGCAATGCTGAAGGTGCCCAGAATGTGCAACATCTGAACAGTTGATATTGTCTTCTACTTCTGTTCTGAAAAGCCTTCATAACGGCTCGAATCCGAGGTGCTGGTTGTTAATTGGTGATTTCCGAGGCTGGTGACTCTAAATGAACTTCTCCTCTGCAGCAGAGCTCAGTTTTGGTCTTGCTTTCCTGAGAAGGTCTTCATGAGACAGTTTCATCATGGTGCTCGATGGGTTTAGTAAAGGCGTCGAGAGAGAGTTACAATACTGTTCTCGCAAGAACTGTTCCAGAACAGCTGACTTTCGTGTTTTTATATTAACTGTCGTTGTTGTTAGTTGTTTATTTTATAGTTTTGAAATTCCCAGTGCTGTTCTAGAATGTAGAAAATAACTCCAAACTTTTGACTGGCACTGTACTTTCTTGAGTTTCTTCGTTATTATCACCAGCCCCTACAACAGCATAGTCGTAAAAAGTGTTTGTCTTCCTCTTCTAACACATCATCAATGTGGCATCATTAACAATATTTGATTCATCACAGATATCACTTACATTATAGTCAACTGCTGTATATCCAGTGGTTCCTTAACAACGCTGTGTTAAAATTCTGTTAATTGCACCGAGGTTGTTATGTTTCTGTTTAAGCAAGACGTTGTGTTTTTATATCACGTTCTGAACACATGTAAAGTGTTTAGGACGACTTTGTACAAAAACAGCGAGAGCGCTCGACTAAACTCAGCAGGAGCAATCCATGAAAATTAGCAGTGAAGCGTAAAGGTATCTTTTCGCAGCAGACTCGGCTTCATCTGCATATTGTGTGTCATTTCTTTCTCTCTCTTTTTCTTTTTTCCTCTTTTTTTTTTTTTTTTTTTTTTTTACTGTGCAGGTGCGTACTCGCAAGTCGTGTTCCTGGAAAGCATCAGGAGTAATGTAATTCAGCTTGGCTGCCTTGGTCAGGCGTTTTAATCAAGATATATTCAATATGCTGCCAGATACTTATCGATTTCTCAACACCGAGAGCGCTCCCAGGTCATTCCTTACATGTCTGAGTGGCTCTGCGTAATGACTCCTACTGAAATACCGTCAGGTGTAAAAAAAAAAAAAAAAAAAAAAAAAGTCTGGGGCAATTTCAATTGTTGATGCTTATTATTTAGGAATAGTGTTAGTCAAGAATTAACACCAATTATTGATGATTGATGATAATATATCATTAAGTTGTCTTAAATTTATCTTAATTTCATTCGAGATTCGTGTTTTGCGCAAGTTTTTTTTTGGAAGGAGTCTCCAGTGTTAGTGCTTTGTAACAAGCTGCTAGTGAGTAAACTACTACTCTACTGTTTATAGCTATCGCATGCGAAAGTACTCCATTTGTTATTTTTGTCTTTTGACAAAAAAAAATTGCGAAGAAGGACTTTTGTTACATTTGCATTTGTTTGCAAATTACATTTGTTAAAGTTTTTAATTGAGTGCAAAAGTTTGTGCGCCCTTAGGAACAAATACATTTAGAAATTTGTATTTATTTTGTGTTCCTTTATAATCATTTAAAGAATTTGTCAGCAAAATGAAATAAACACCATATTTTGTACTTTTTTTTCGCTTGTTTTGGGAAATTATTATCCGCAGGCAATATGGAATGTGGTTGACAAATTTTTTGTTGTTGTTGTTGAATATCTCTATATATTCTTGAAATATCACTAGCACTGGGGTTGCTGCATTTGCGAGCCTTGATGCACTTCAGTACTTCAGTAAAGAAAGCTATGCAGAGAGAAAATCAAACCTAAAACACGTTGCACAGTCGCTTTGTGTGCCAGAGGTTTGAGATCCATGTGTCATGAGGCAGGGACGATTAGTACCCCTGGGTATATCTCCAATGGGGATTTCAGTACTCTTTCTGTAATAGCTTTACCCTTATGGAACCACAGACATATATGCAGTGCGTTAGGCGCAATCTGATGTTATACAGCGCATCCCTGTACTATGATAATGTGCTGGCTTAAAAAAAACAAAGTGAAACTGAAACTGGTTGAGGAAAGAACCTGATGGTGTTAACACTGTTATAGATCTTAGAGATGGAGGAATTATAAATTGAGTATAATGTGTCATGATTCTTATGTCATGATTTCAACTGCAGGTTGACTTCCCCACTGGATTAAACTCAAAATCATGCAAGTTTCACACTCATAAAAGTGAAACAATTCAGATGTAAACGTGTGATATTTTTAACACCCTTGTGACCCTTGTGAGAAACAATAGAGAAAAAGTTTTTGATCGGCTTGTAATACTTCTTTTGAGTAATTTTTTTTTTTTTTTTTGTCCTGGAGATTTTGTGTGTAAGAAAAATGATTGATTATTAACTTTTGGAATATTAAGATCTACTTTATAAATTAAAAAATTGTGATTTTTTTTATGTGGTTTTATTTATTTTATTTTATTGGTGAATTGTCATTTTTATATGTTATTTATTAGGTTAAACTTGGGAAACAAATACACATCAGAAAAAGAAAAAACATAAATATTTTATTACAAAATTTATTCCTATATTAATATAATATACATCATACTATTTTCCTGAAGTGCGTATACATATTTTTGGCTGATTCTGTGTATGTATATAAATTTATCTAGTACTTTCTATATTTTTATACTACAAATTTTTACCTTAATAATTAATACCCCTTTATACTGTACAAGCTTTCGTTCTTTTTTTAAATCAATTTCAAGCTTGATATTTTTATTTTTTATTTTTCAGCATTTATTGCTGGAAAGAAAGTGCCAATAGAATAAAAAAATTATCAGCATGAAATGAGTAGCATGATATAAAAACAATAAGCTTTAAATATGAACTATAATTCTGGTTTTCCCATATTGTAAATATGTTACATTAATTACTTTTTTATTTATCTATTTATTTGTTTATTTAGTAACTTATTTATTTATTTGTTTGTTTGTTTGTTTGTTTGTTTGTTTGTTATTTTAATGCCTACACATGATATATCATCTATTCTGAATGAGCCATAACCAATACCGCAAGTTTATTAGTACCTTGTGCCAATGTGAGTCAGTGTGTGTGTGTGTGCGTGTGTTTGCGTGTTTCTCACCTTCGCTAAGGAATTTCACAAGCTGAGCATGAACTGGGTCTTACATTTGCATAACCCAGATATAAAAATAAGGCCATCTCCATCACTTTCGTCCCAAACGTCCCCCAGTGAACCGGAAACACGCACCATAACAAAGCTGGTAGTGGGCCGAGACCTCCTACATGAGTGAGGCACTCGATAAGGTTATGCTTATCTAAATATTTCCATTGTGCGTACATATATAAAGAAGTGTGTGCGTGCGTGTGTGTGTGTGTGCATTTGACAGAGAGAGTTTTCTCCTCTTGTTATGACTCATCCATAACTCTCGTGTATGTGTGTGTGTGTGTGTGTGTGTGTGTGTGTGTGTGTGTGTGTGCATGCTAAACCCCAAACCCACAGTGTTTCTCAGTTGCGCAGGTCGGAATTCTAACCTTTAAATTGGTGATGGTGTTCACTCTAGGCGTGCACACACACACACACACACACATACACACATGCAATTAAAGTAGGTTTGATTTTTTTTGGTATTTTTAGAATAGCTTTATTCAAATAACAGTATTTACCTCACCCTAGGTTTGGGTGGGGGGAAAACTGGCTGTACTTATGCTAGAAATTCTGCCCCTTTAACGTGACCTTTGACGCAACCTATGACGTAATCAAGGTGTCGATGCGTGACGTATTTGTAGCAGATTTTAACCTTGCTGTAATTGGTAATTTTGTCCGATTTCTGTCAGACGGCTGTGAGTCATGCTGGAGGTATTGGCTGAATGTCGGTGTGGGGAACTTATGCATCACAGTGCATTTATCAGCACTGAGACATCAGCACGGTTATTTGATTCAGTATGAAAGACTGAAAAATCAAAACATCCAAGAAGGAGAAACAGGACATGATATTTTGGTGACCATTTACAAATGAGAACTTTAATGGAAGAAACTTTCTTGTCTCTCTTATCTAATCTTACAGGTCTCCTTGAGCTCTTCTACAATCCCAATTCATTAAAAAAAAGAAAAAAATTAATAATTGGCACAGTATGGAAACTGGCAGTAAAACCAAAAAAGTCATCTTCACTTTGTCTTGTATTGTAAACTCTACAACACCTCATTATTTGATGATTTGCCTTGTGAATTTAATTGTTTGTTCAAATTATGGACTCACTTCAAATGTGGTGGCTGCAACACCCTCGGAAAAAAAGTTGACTGCGTACCAATTTGTAACACTGACCCTGCTGTTACTAACGTTTTTTAAGCATTTTGGGCATTTGGTCAAGTTTAGCTAGTGGCGTTCCCCCCCCATTCTTCCATTACGCAGGCTTTCAGCTGCACAGTTGTACAGGGTCTCCGTTGCCATATTTTGCACTTTATCATGCACCACACTTTGTTAATTGGAGCAGGCAGGCCAGGCTGGCACCCTGTACTCTGCGTGTAGCAGGCGTGCGTGTGTAATCCGAGCAGAATGCGGTTTGGCGTTGTCTTGCTGGAAAATACAGACATGACGGCATATTTCGCTCCAAAATGAACGTATATTTCTGCATTAATGCTGCCCTTACAGGGATGCAGTTTACCCATGGCACGGGCGCTGGCACACGCTCATGGCACATGACCGATGCTGGCTTTTGGACCTGACGATGATAACAGCTTTGATGGTCCTTTTTCATCTTTGACTCAGAAAACATGAGGGCTGTTGTTTCGAAAAAACTATTTGAAATGTTGCCTTGTTGGAACACAAAACACGTCCCAGTGTGCCAGTGTTCGTCTCAAAGAAGTCTTTAACTTTTTGGACAGTTGCATTTGTAAAAGCATCAACAATTGGTGTTAATGGACAAAGGTTCACCAGCGTGTTCATCATGATATCCTCTACAGAAATGTGACGTTTTTTTAACACATGATGTCTGAGTGATCGGAGCTTACACACGTTCAAAAATAGTTTCCTTCCCTTTAACGCTTCAAGATTTGATTGCTTTTCTTAAATTTCTTGATGATTTTGTGTACTAAAAACTACAGGATTATTTGCTGTTGGCAAATCAACGAGCCTCGCACCGTGGTTGTTCTAGAAGGACTAGACCTTACTTTGAAACTCCTTGTATACTATAAAATAATCGGTTCACCTCTTGGACAGCACCTGTTACTCATCACCTTGTAATTTCTACTTGTCACACTGTTATTCATCTTAAATTGGCCATGCTGATGCTTTGGTGCAGCAACCAGATTTGAATTAAGTCAAACAATTAAACTTACACAGTAAATGATTAACGTTAAATAATGAGTCTTTGTGGTGTTTTTAATACAGTACAAGCTGACAAGACTTTACAGATGACTTCTTTTGATTTTCTTTTTCCCAATCCCCATATTGTCCCACATGTTTTTTGGAAATGGGGTTGTCGCTGGTTTTTGAACATGAGCTTCATGGCAACATTGTTAATTGTGTCATTTCTTGCTGACTTTTGATAGGAAACTTTGAGCGTTGTTCTGCCCTCTTGTTTAATTTTCAGTTTCTTTGTGGACTGTTTGACTTTTTTTTTTCTTTCAATCCGATTGGGTCTTCATGATGTGGTCCGTTTAAAAAAGTTCTCTCCAGGAAGAGTTGTAATGTAACACTTCAGCTGAGGTTGGAATGTGATGGAAACTGGTTGCTCCAGAACTGATTTAGGGCTTTCCCAGGAAGGGGAGTGAATACTTATGCAACCTAACAGTAATTGAGCATTTTTTTTTATTTTTTTATAATGCTTTAATATTATGACATGGTAATCCATTCTAACACTACAATAAAATGTGGGAAAAAGTTGAAGATGAATACTTGAGCAAAGATGCTTTATCAAATCAGCCAATCAGGTTGCGGCACATAAAACATTCCGATGTAACCATGGTGATGTGGCATCTTTGTCGTTCTTCCTGGTTGTTGGTCTGGTTTAGGTATTATACAGCTCTTCTGCGATTATATTCTGAGCGTACAAGACTATATTAACACCAATAATCACTTTTTGCATCTGTGTTAAACATAAAAGCAACTCAGAATCCGAGCTTGAGGCTGATAAGACACACCTGGTGCCATTCTTATATGTCTTTTTATATATATGATAATATTATTAATGGTATTTTTTTAATATAATATACATCATACTATACATTCTTTTCCAGGTATATATATAATATACTGTATATTTTATTTTATTTATTTTTTTTTTACAAAAATGGTAAAGTATTTCCCGATTTCACATGACGTTAAGCGGGAAATGATTATTATATTATTATATTAGTAATTATAGTATTAGTAATACTAAACGCGTTTTTTTTTTTTTTTTATGTTGATGGGAACAGCACCAAGCTTGGCACTCGAGCAATCGGACTCGTCTACCCCGTCTAAAACAAGTTGTGTAGTGGGTGTGACGGGGTGTGCACTAATCCTGTTGGCACTTTTGTACTAATTCCACCGAGGGCAGGGCATTGCCAGCGATCTCAGGCCTCTTGTCATGACACGCTGCAGCCATGTTGGGCTAAGTCCTGCGCTTTGCAACAGCTTTTGCGGCCCAAAGGAAGCTTTCTAAGCTTAAACTTTCGAACGTTTAAATGTCGCTAACATTTCCATATAATGTGGAGTTCTAAAAAAAATGTTTTTTTGTAAAAAAAAAAAAAAAATGTAAGGGTTAACGAATTTTTTTTATCATTTTTTCATTTATTTATTATTTTTTGCTGAGAATTCTCTGAAAGCACCAGGATGTTTGAGTAACAACAGATTTAAGGGCTTACTAGCTGTGCTAAAGCTAAAGCTCAAGCCTCGCTGTGAGACAATTCCGATCTTCAGACATAATAAACCACCTTTCGCAAACAGAGGAACTAGACGCTACATCACTAGCGGCAGTGCAAACATAACTGATATTTGACTCATCACCTTTTCCGAAAGGATTAAAAGGACTTAACGAAGGTACACACTTCGACAAACACCACATTCCAGACAGTGTGTACGGTTTTATAAGCGACTGATTGCTAAGGCGTGGTGCTGGCACGGGCTCCCGTTCCAGCACAGGGCTGAGAGGTTTATTAAGTCTGATCATGGCTGGGATTGGAATGAACTCACGTTCACTTTTCAGTCTGTAGTGCAGAGTCATAACCCAATTAAGAAGTCTCTGTCAATCAGTTGTTACTATAGAAACGATAATCCATGCATTCTGACCAATCGGATTTAAGAGTTCAGCGATAGTGATTCTTGTTGCTGGACCTGCAGTTATGAACGTGATTGTTTCATTTTGCTGCACGCAGTCATAGACACACACACGCACACACACACGTGTGGGAGTGTAGTAGTGGGCGGTTTTATGTGTCACTTCTTTCCTATGGGGAGATTTTCCATCAGTCTCTGTTTCCTGTGCCGGGGTTTTGAGGTTTGCTTTGTATATGCAGGAAAATGTTATTACTTTTTATGCATCCACGGTAAAAAAATAAAAAATTTCCCTAGCATGCCTGAAACATGCCGGGGTTGAAACTCATGCAATAGTCGTGCAAGAGCAAGTGCAACCCTTAGACTCCAGTCAATCACTGCTCATCTCTTTGTCCTACCCTTGGAGTCCTTGGGTATTCATAGAGAAAGAAAAAATGTTGCTGATGTATGGTTTATGCAGGTATCCTTATGCGTGTGAGTGGGTGTGTGGGAGGGTGTGTGGGTGGCTTGTGGGTTGGTGTGTTAGTTTTTGCAGGGGAGGCTTAAAAAAAGAAAAATCATGCTTGAGGTAAGGATTAGCTTTGTTGATCGCTGCTGGTTTTGAAGACCCGATTAGACCGCTTCCTGAATGCTCAGCCTGAAGGCAAGAATTTTAAAGGGAGTTTGTTGTTGTTGTTGTTGTTGTTGTTGTTGAGTTTTTTTTCCCAATGTAGTGCATTTCTGTCGGATTCCGGATATCTGAATACATCTGCCATTTAAGAAGTCAATCAATGAGTGGTGTGACTGATAGGTCATGTAGTTAAAGCGGTTGTATTTATGGCCTGTGTGGTCCTAGAATTAGTGTCTGGTGGTTAAAAATTCTTGTGTGACACAGGAGACTTCGCTCAGCCCGTCTCTCTCTCTCTCTCTCAGGCAAGTCTTTTTATAAAGCCCAAAATCCAAGTATGTCTCCGTGGGCTTTACAGATCCTTAGCGATTGACAAGGATCACCCACAGAGATGAAATTCCACAAAATCCATTTAAGGAAAAACAAGGGAAGAAACCGCTGGGAGGGAACCCACTTCGGGAATGTAGGGTGGGTGTCAACAAAAATTGGTGATGGTTACAAAAACAGTGGTGCTTTTTTTTTCTGTCAGGCACTGGGTGGCATGGTGGTGCCCTGAGTAGTGATACCGCCTGCTCACAGCTTTATAATCTCTAGGTTCACTGAAGTCACTGTTCTGAGTGTTTTCCTTCCGAAATACTTAGTGAATTGGATATTCCTAAAAAGCCCCTACAGTAGGTGTGTATGCATGTAATGAACATGTGTCCAATCTCTGTTGGTGTGTTCTCTCGCCTCATAGTTGCCCAAAGGTTGTTCCGGGTATAAGCTCCTGATCCACCACAGCTCCACCACAACCAGGCTAAATCCTGGTATGGTGGTGTCACGGCTCTAAATCTAAAAATTATTCACCACTTTTTGCTCATGCCCACCCTACATTCCTAAAGTTCCTTAAGGTTCTCTCCCAGTGGTGTCCTCCATATAGGCTTGGGATCCACTACAGAACACTAATTTGGATGGAACCACAGGTATGCAGGTTCAAACGTCACGACTTCCGAAGAACCCTTAATCAAGACTTGAGGTTTGAACCTACATACCTGTGCTTCCATCCATCCATCTAGGAAACCCTGTAGTCCAACTAGGGGCCGTGAAGGCCAATGGTGATTACCATTGTATGTAGTCATATATTACAACTGTGGCATTTCACATTCACACGCGCATTCGCACACTATGGGCAATTTGGGAACACCAATTAGCCAATAATCTGCATGCCTTTGGGCTGTGGGGAAAAACCGGAGTAGTTGGAGGAAACCCACAAAGCACAGGAAGAATATGCACACACAGACCCTCAGACCCTGGAGGTGCAATGCAACACTGCTAACCACTAAGCCATTGTGCCGCCACATCTGTGGTTGGAACTTAGCGTTCTGTAGTGGAACCCGAAGCCTATCCTGTGAAAAAAGTATGGAAGACACTGCTGGGGGAGAACGTTTAGGGAGTTTAGGTGAATATTGTGAATAATTTTTTGATTTACACCAAGCACTGAGTAGTGATACCAGCTTACAGCTTAAACTCCAGGTTCACTGAGGTTCTTGTAAGTTCTCACAGTGTCCCCTAGGTTCTCTGTTTACCTCCCGAAATACTTGGTGAATTGGCTGTTTCAAAAAGTCGGAAGGATAAGGCATTTACTTTGACCCTGAAATGATATGAGTATAGGCTCGTGATCAAGGGATCTCTGGAACAGTCCTGAGATTTGAACCCACTTACCTTCGGGCCAGACATTCCGAGTTTAGAATCTGCACCAGCTCCAGAACCTGTCCTTGGAATACTAGGTGAGATGCAGGAATACACTCTGAATGGGATGTTAGTCCGTGACAGGAGACAGATTGAATGCCATTGAATCCTCAATCCACCTTGTTTTTGGACTGGAGAGTCCGTGAAGAACATGAGCTCAGGGTTGAAGCTATGAGTCAAGTGGGTTGTCCCTCTAATGAATTCATTCTTAATTCTATCTATCCTTGTCACTCCCAAAGAGAACCTCAACATCTTCAGCTCTGCTACCTCCAACTCTGCCTCCTGTCTTCTCTTCAGCGCCACTGTCTCTAAGCTGTAGAGCATCGCTGGTCTCACCACTGTCCTCTACACCTTTCCTTTCATTCTAGCTAATACTCTTTTATCGCACAACACACCTGACACTTGATGATTTTGTGGATGCTTGCTGATTAATGCATTCAAAAGATAACTCGACAGATAGGTGCATGTGGCTCGTGTGCTTGTGTGTATGTGCGTCACATGTTCTGTCTGTTACCATGTCAGTCGGGCGTATGAGTCATGCCGCTTTCTGACCTACAAATGTGGGAAGTCATGATTCACCCGAGCTGCTTTTAACCTTCCTGAGGCCAACTCGTCTTCCTCCCCACACACACATTCACACACACAACACACACACACACAACATACATTGTGACACCAGCAGGCTTTTCATCATTCACTGTAGGAGCTATAGCGTGCACGCTGCTGCTCGGGTTGACTAAGGGGGCAGCATGGACTTTTTTGTCACTCACATCTGGAATGTCTCAGCCTGTGCTTTAACCCGAGTGCCTGTGTAACTTTTTGAGGTAACCGCACATCTGTCTGTCTGTTTGTCTGTCTGTCTGTCTGCATAATTATAAAGCTAACAGAGGAAGTGGCCTTGCTTTGTGTGATATGTGTGTATACTGAAAACGCATTCGCCTCGATGCCATGTCGACTGAAATCTAGAAATGTTTTGCGTAATGCTTGGTTGCGGGAAGGAAAAATGATGAACGTGCAGAGATATATACGAAGTGTTTTCACGCTGTCAGGATATCCTAGAGTTGCACGTGATGACAGAGATAACATTTTATAGCCGTACTGTACCATAGTGCTCATATTTCAGATACCCTTACTATTGTATCACCGCCTATTTTATTTTGCACTGATCTGTTTAATCACAGCTTTGTACTTGCCGTAGAGTTTAACATGCTGTGAACTGCTGCGTCTTTGAGACACAGTGGAGATGCCGAGGCCTTTTCTGATGACTAATCCCGTGCATGTATTTAGAGATAATGTGTTTCATTTAGAGAATAGAGCGTATATGGTACGCAGGCTCTGATTTAAAGGACGTTGTTTGTGGTCGGGAATTTTTTTTTTTTTTTTGCATGACAGCATACAATAATGAAATACCTAGTCTTGTAGCAGAGTGATGGCATAAAAGTGAATTCTGGTCTTTCTGTCTATCTGTCTATCTGTCTGTCTTTATTCGTACTGACTCATAGTGGAGTGGATTTATACATTGTAGTATCTTTCTTTCCCTGTTCAATCCAGCTTCTTTGTCTGACCTGTGATTTCTCAGTAAAGCGAGAGCAGAGCCGATTAGGCGGACGACTCAGACCCTTCTAGTAATTACACAGCTTTGATATGGCTTGCACAGGCAACCGGGGCCAAATGAAGCTTCACCGATGAATATTTTATAGTCTCAGGAGAACTGGTGCCTGCTCATCCAGATCACAGAAGTGCAGCCAGACGATCCGATTGATTTTTCACCCTAGGAAAGGGGCACAGGATTTGTTTCAAGCTAAAGCCTGGGTCCAAGAGCAGAGGTGCTTTATTAGCAGCTTCTTCTTTTCTAAATCATGATTATCGTTACAGCCTTAAAATGTAGGCTCGGTCAAAGGAAAACTAAAGACTTTATCAATATCAGTAGCTGCGAGGGTCATCGGGTTCGATGGTGCGAACTGAAAATTAATCGGACGTCATGTTTTCCTCTAGAGCAAGTCATAATAATTAACACTTTATTGCTTCTCATTTCACCTTATTGCACAGAGAAGCTTCTCTCGTATTTCCTAAATATAATGTCACAAACTTTCAGTCACTAATGCAGAACACTGACCACTAAACCACCATGGTGTCTGAAGCTACAGCTCAGGAACTTGCCGTCATCTCCGCCACTAAAAATAGCCAGCTGCTGCATATTTACTCTCTCTAACAAGAGGCCTGAAATGAGCTAGCATACACAGTTCACCCATAGCATTACACATGCTTGTTTAATATTGTGCAGGTCCCACTTACAGTATGTCAAAGAGGCTTGGATTCCACAAGATCTCTGAAGGTGTACTATGTTGTCTGGCATCAAAACACTTGCTTGGCAGCAGATCCTGTAAGTCCTTAGTAAGTTGTTACTTAGGGTCTCCAAAGGTCTGACTTATTTAACCAGCACATGGCACGGATGCCTGATTGGATTGAGATCTGAGGAATTTGAAGGACAAGTCGACACCTTGAACTTCATCATGTTCGTCAAAGTGATACGGAACAAGTTGATTATGCTGCTGAAAAGAGGCCACTGTCGTTAGAAAACACTGAGGCAGTGTAGGGGTGTATGGATGTACGCGGAACATCCACAGGAAGAGTTTCACAGCAGAACAATGCTCAGGGCATCACACTGCCTCCACCAGCTTGCAATATTTCCATAGTGTAGAGCATCCCAGTTCCATCGCTTCCCCGGGAAAAGAACACACACACACACACAAGCACGCAGCCGTCCATATGATGTAAAAAAAAAAAAAAAAAAAGTCATCAGACCAGGCCACCTTCTTCCACAGCCCTATGGTCCAGCTCTGATGCTTGAACATGAGCCCTCGTTGGAGTTTTCTATGGTGGACATGGGTCAGCATGGAGCTCTGATCGGTCTGAAGCTACACAACACCATACATACTTTCTTACCCCTTTCTATCAGATCTAGCATTCACTTTTTACACACATCAGGAAGCCTTGGCCGCCCATGACCTTATCACTGCCTCACCAGTTGTCCATCCCTGGCTCGTTTTTGGTAGGTACTAAAGTCTCCTACATACAAACAAACGTTTTGAACAAACTTTTTAAGAAACAAACATGTGTTCGCGCAAAGTTAGATCACATATCCGGTGTAGATTGTGATGTGCGTGCAGCGTGCGATCCAGGATACAGAGGCGATGAAGCTGGTACTGCTAAGAAGCGGCAAGTGATAACGATGGAGACAAAAGTGAAAATAATTGAGAGAATAGAGCGAGGTGAAAAGATGGCAGACATTGCTCGTTCTTTTAACCTGAATCGTTCAACCACTGGCACGATTCTAAAGAACAAGGACAAGATCATTTAACGTTAATTTTATACGGTGTGTAGCCAATTGTGTTAGTTTTCTAGTAGCTGGACAGTGTTTGTTAAACTGAACGGAACTCGTTCGTATGTTGTTGACTCACTCATAATTTGGTCCTAGTGAAAGTCGTTTATGCTTGCTCATTTTTCCTGTTTCCAACACGTCAAATTCTATAACCTTTTGTTACTTAACAAATAAACCAAACCGTCTATTGTATTCCCCTCCCAGTGGCTTTAACGTTATGACTGTTCTGTATCTACTGTATGTACCTGATGGATAGTTTAAACATGGAAACTGGAGCTCAGCCTTCTTACTTTATCGCAGTATGCACTAATTTTGACAGGAAGATCTTGACATTACCCACTCATCTAACAATAAGGTCAAACAGTAGCTTCTTTGATCAGAGATCCCACTTACGTACTTGTGGTTGACTATCGTGAAATATCGCCTGGGGTTTGAGCTGATAAGCACTTTTCAATTGGCACGCACTCAGCTGGTTGTGCGTTCAGCACACAGGAAAAGAGCACGACGTTGATATACATCACCTGCTGATCAGCACTATGACGCGAGCCGAGGAACGCCCACATGCGCACGAGAAAAGGCTGCTTATAAGCACAAAATCACAAAAAAAGCGCCAAATCAGAGTGGTGACTCTGCGTAGCTCTGTGTAGATAACCTAAACACTGACATCATCTGCTGTTTCTATGGCCAACATGGAAAGTCCCAATGAAATGTGAAATTCAGTAGCAAATTCAATCAAATGTGTGCTTCTTTTTTTTTTCTTTCTTAATGCTACTCTGTCTTCTTATTCTCACTTCCTTTAAGTCTTTCTGCAGAAATAAAATATATTCATTACATAATAGTGTAGCGTATGATGTTATGATGATTAATGCATAACTGTTAGATAGCAGACTAGATGATGTCATAAAAACATCCCTACAGTTACGTACAGAAAATGAAAAATGGTACATTTGCATAACATTGGTCTTTCTGGGTATCTTGTCTGCCTATCCATCTGTCTATTCTATATTTGTCTTTCTGTCTGTCTTGTATGTCTATGTGACTGATCTGTCCATCTGTCTAGCTGTCTAGTTATCTGTTTGTCTGATTTGTAAAAAAAGAAAAAAGAAAAGAAAAAGAAAAATCCATTTGATTTTGTTCTTTTGTTTCGAGTGCTTATTTGCTGTGGTGGATTTTCTTTGACCCACAATGTCGCACTGCTTCAGCTACTGAACCACAGCTGTTTATCACTTCCCGCAAACACAGCGCTTGACTTCACACATGCTTTACTGTAGTCACTGCTGGCTTCTCTGTCATTTATCTAATCCAGGTCTGAGCATCATAAGCAGAAATCACTGCACTTGGCACACTGACTGATTCTGAAACAACAGCAGCTGTCTTGTCGACAATAGCACTGCAAAAAAATAATGAAGCCATTAAGGTGAATAATAATCTCCGTCCCTCATTTGAGTCAGCACCGGTGCTCGCGTGTGTGCCAAGACACTGCTTCAGCGTGGCTTTAATGTGATCGTTTGTGAATGTTGTACTATCATAGTGCCTGGTCAGTTTAATGAAGCTTTGATTAGTCTTTGAGTGGATTTATTGAGGCATACTAGATCGACACCCTGGCATTTGTGTCAGAAAAAGTTGTTAGGGGAAAAAGTATCTGAAGGCAATAAATGTCAATGTGTTTTTTTTTTTTTTTTCCATTTTCTTGTCCCTGACCTTGTAATCTCTCCTGACCTTTATGAAAACGAGAGCGCTGGTTTTGAAGTGTGGGAGGCAAAGCTGCAAAAGAAAGCAAAACAATGGAAAAATTAAAACAGCCATGATGAGTTCCCTCCTCACTAAAGTGAATTTTCTAAGCTGTAATTAGTGTTAAACATCGTTTCCTTAGATTCATTACACCCTGAAACATGTCTCATGATTTCCCCTGGCAAAGGGCTGCTTAGCTGTAGAACAGTTACCCAGAAAACAGGAAAATGTCCAGTGAGTCTTTTTAACCTCGGGATTATTGCCTTTAAGAATCATGTCAGTTCATTAGGCATACACTGAGCAGAACGATCACACTATCATAGTACTCTGGCATTTTATTTTACAGCACTGCATGTTAAGCTGTTGCGAAATGAGCTATCTATTTATCTATCTATCTATCTAGATATAAGTAGCTAGCACAACAGTAGTGCTACTGTAATATTTCCTCAGGTTTGAAATATACATGAGGGGTGATACATGAGTCAAAGCAGGACTTTTGATTGTGCAGAGCAAACGGAAAACAGTTATGAGAGTAAATGCTCCTTTTATTTCTCTATATGATCCCATGCTGCATTAATGCACTTATCTCAGCATTTCAGCCATCCTGGCCTCCCAGGAACTTCTTTAATATCCCATATTTATGTGGAAATGGCCTGGAGTGTGGTCAGAACTATACGGGGGACGTGGCACAATCGATAGTCCCAGTTTGACTTGAACCCCCTTTGTATTTTGCACTGAAAAAAGGAACAGAAAAATTTTATGATTTTAAATATCCACAAACTATTAAGACTTAATCCAGTGTTTGCAATCAAAATGTGTAAACATTAATAAACAAATAAATAAAATGATAGATAAAGACACACACACAGTCACAGTGTTGTCTTATTGTCCAGCCCTGCAAAAAAAAAAAAAAACTCTTGTTTCTACAATTATTAATCTAATTTAAGCAGCAATAAATAGAACTAGTGTCGTCTTAGTAAGTAATGAGATGGAGAAAAAAAAAATCATTACTCATTTAGTGCATAATTAAAGATATCTGACAGAAAGCTCAAAATATATGTGGTCGTGATTTCTTCTTGGGGTATTATTTGCTTACAGGATGACACTAATAAAAGCACTAACATGAAAGCCTGCTGAGAATCTCATGCTCATAATTTGTCCACGATTTTCCACACAAACCCGACAACATGCAAATTGTGACGCTTGAAGGTGAGTACACCTTCCTGAAAAAAAGAGAAATCTTTAATATATGTGCATACGTGCCGTGCGTTTCAGCACTGCATTTAATGAGGCTTGATTCATTACCTATTGAACCCATTAGGTTGATTTGTCATCTATTAATAAATTCAGCATTTATTTATCATTTATTCATCCGACAGAAGGTTTTCACGCAAAACATCTCCATGCTCAACATGTTTGTTGCTCACAAACTTCCAGTGGTATTAATTGCCTTTTTAAGGCTGGTGCATTTAAAATTAAATTCCAACTTTGTGATGTTCCTGCTTGAAAACTTGTGCGTCCACATCTTGTCAGACTTACCATAATTATGAGACTTAAAAAAAAAAACATCTTCATCAAACATTTAATATTTACTTGGGCTTTAAAAAAAAATATTTTATGTCATGACTTGACAGTGTTACGGTGCATTCTGAACAAACGAGATAGGAAGAAAAAAACTAGCAGCGAGACCTCAGAAGTAATTAGGAGTGTTGTATTAAAATTTAACTCCACATTAGTCTGTTAAATATTCTCTATCATTTTCTAGTGAGACATTAATTACAGATCAATAATTGAGTTATCGAGCTGTAAAAAAAAGTTGAGATGTTGTCTTAATTTCTGTGTCTAATCTTGGCATACAACACGATTTCTGTGAAGAAAAATTATGTCGAATTTGTGAATATACTACTAGTTAAACTAGTTATCTAACTAACCTGAGCTAGTGAAACACAAATTCTGAACATTTTTTTTTTTTTAGGATATCCATAAAAGTTTGAGCTAGCTAGCTTACATGTGCTAATGTGACAGGAATATTATGTATGCTATCCAGTGCTAGCATTAGCCAGCTGTCTCTGAGAGGATTTCTCAGAGGATTCTTTTTTATTATTATTATTATTATTATTATCATTTATAAATGCTAATAATCTTAGTCATATTTATAATTATCTATGATTTTTTTAAACAAACAAACAAATAATGCTAGCTAGCCTCAGCCTGCCTGACTGAGTGAATTACTATCATTTTTGCTATTTTCCCTGCTAATACCTGCTAGCTAAACTTAGCTCACCTGACAGGAATTCTGAGGAGATTTCTTTCATATTTATTATTTTTACTTCATTTCCTGCTAGACTGCTAGGAATTTGTCATATCAATAAAATTTTTTTTTTTTTTTGCTAATAGCTCTTAAAGCTATAATGTTAACAGCTAGTCAGCTAGTTCAGCTAGCTTAATAATGCAACAACAAAAAAAATCCACTGCAAGCTAAGCTAACCTAATAGGATTCCAGTGAGGAAGATTGTTTTATTCAGATGCTAACATAAGTACATGTTGTTGACTGGAAAAAGGGTTTGTAGAAATAGTTCAAAGGTTAAAGTTACAAATAAGCTGAGCTTTAATGTAGTCAGTAATATCATTATTTCAGGTTTTAAGCATTCATCGAATTCATCTGTTTGTCTTCGTGGACGGCAGAACTCTCTGCATGAAGATTTTTTTTTTTTTCAATCATTAAATCCGGCATGACTGTTTATACGTTTTACTCAATATTTTGATTTCAGTTATGTTGCAGGTAAACTTCAGGCAGATATCCTACTACTGCAAAAGTTCAAATGACTTCTGTCCAGCGGTCGATTTAAGACGCGCCCACAGTTTAGTGAACAAACACCATCATAAGACCTCTTATTATACCAATAAAATGAAGTAACTCCTTTGCTGATACATAACTATGAAAAATCTGAATCTCTGCATCCCTGCCTCCCTTTAACTCTTTTCTGTAAATTAGTCCTAAATTATGGGGAAAAAGTGGTACTTTCACATATATTTACTGTAGTGAGAATACGTCACATACAGTATAAATCATATATTTGCAAAAGCAGTTGAAAGGAAAAAAGTAAGACATCATTTCTTTGGCATACACACACAAACACACTCATAAAAAAATTCATAGAGTTATAAATAAGCAAAGTTACATGATTTAAAGAGGCGGATGAGGTTACGGGGTTGGTTTAGAAGAATGAACCGGTTTAGAAATGGGAAGCGAGGTGAGGAAGACGTCCAAGACAAACACTCTGTCTAGACTGTAAACACTGGAGCGCTCTAAATAACATTTACCCAATATTATAGACCTACTGTTTAATTCACTCTGCGCTCTAAAGCGATAAAAACTGATTGTGTATGAGATACCATGATTAGAAAGCTTTCAGGCCTATTCACTCTCCACGACATTTGTATGTAAACTAATAGCCATGTGCATAGAGGCACGATCGCGTTTATAATAATCATGCAGCGGCAGCACCAACATTAGTGAGTGAGCATTTTAGCCCGTGTGTATCTGTGTGAAGCACAATATGACGAGCCATTAAAGAGACTTCAGAGACCAGAGAGAGCTGAGCTGCAGGACGCCCGGTGCCGTGTGCGTCTCTGGATCGCATCACTACACACCGCAGGAGGGCTGCACTCAAGTACTCAGAGAGACTTATCCAAGGAGGCTGTTGTCATGGCACCCCTGATGGGGGTTGGGAATCGAGTAAGAAAGTGATGGCACATGCGTTTGATGTCGGTCACGTGGGCCGTGCGTGAGCATCGGCTGCTTTGTTCTGTCAGCATCGCTCTGCTCAGTCACACTCGCGGCCCGCCGGGGTTGGGGGGGAGGAATCGTATCTCCAGGCGCATCAACATTCTGTCACACACACTCTCGCTCCTCAGGAGACGCCTCGCTCTTTACGGGTGCCAGTTCTGCTCATCAGAAGAGATTTAAGCCCCAAATAGAGCAGAGGGAGTTTCAGTTTGCAGTCGCAGCACCTTCAGCCTTTAAACACACCCTCAGAACACTTTACACGCACACACACACACATACATACAGCATAATCTATTTGAAAAATCTATTTGAAAAATGTGCATATAATATAGTGTAATTATATTATATACAATTTTATATGATTATATAATATATGTACAGTGGAATACAAATATCATGTGTGTATGGTTTCTTTACATATATATTTATTTAAAATAATTTGAAAAAGCTTTATTAAATATTGAAATCCTGTTAGCATTCATTGAACTATGATCGTTAACATGTATTAATAATGATCAGATCCTCTACTACTAATCATTTCTTTAATGGGTTGTAACTAACAAGAGAACATTAAAAATGCCATTTAAAACTTTCTAGATTATTTACTGGTCTCTGTGGAAACCATTAAAGAACAAGACCGCTACTGAAGGCCATGTGCATCAATAGGCATCAGATTTCTAAAAGCCAAATCCATTAACAAGCATTCAACAAAAGAGAGCACCCATGTTCGCCTCACACGTCATTAAGTGTTACACCTTCCTCTCCATGAGATTACTGCATCCCCCCCGGAGCGAGAAACACGTAATGCTGTTCTCAGCTGCTCAGGGTAGCAGGGAAGGAAAAGATGCCCCCCTCGGCCTAAGAATAAACGGGATGAGCGAAAGAGAGAGAGAGAGAGAGAGAAGGGAGCAAGAACAACATCTTTGCGCCACTCAGCACTTCTGATCAGAAAAACTAACCCCAAACCAGTCATTTGTGGCGAGAGCGTGTGTGTGAACGCGTTGTCCTCGCGTTCCTCTGGAAATGCTCCGGCACGGAAAGTGCATTCCGGAGTCAAAACACTGTGTTTGGGCTCAGACGAAGCCTGCAACCACATCTGGAAACATTATTCTTGGAAGGCAGGTCATTATGTGTTTTAAACAACAGAGCGAGAAAAGCACGAGGGGAAAGGAAGACAACGGGAAAAAACAATAATTGGAGAAATTAGACGAGCAAGTGGCCACAACAACAACTCCTTTATGTGGAGGAGGAATTCATAACAATAGCTGGAATCAGATCAGTGCTGAAGGCAGTAACTAGTTCCGTAAATCTACAATGGGTGCTCAAGTCAAAGCGGGACATTGATTGTGCAAAATAATCGAACACAGTTATGAACACAGAATAAAAACTCCCTTTATTTTCTCTGTATAATCCCCTGTTACACTAATGCGCTTATCCCAGCGTTTCACTGGTGCTTGGACACCATCCAGGTGGAAAGTTTTCTCACTACGCTGGAGCCGTGAATGGACTGCATGCTTCATGTCTGAAACGCCGGCCTTCCAGGAACTCCTTTAATCACCTAAACATGTGGAAATGGCTTGGGGGGAATGGGTCATTGTCATGTTCATGCATCGTCCTGAAAAAACACAACATCTTTGGTCATCAAACTAGGCTGATTTAAAGTAAAAGGGGCAATGAATAAGTTCCTGAGAGGTTGAAGCAGACAGTCCGATCATGGCTCCGGTATACTGAGAAAGCTTTCTACCTTGATGGTGTCCAAACACTAATGAAACAAAGCATGCATGATGTTTAAAACGCTGGCCTCCTAGGAACTCCTTTAACAGCACAAAGATGTGGAAATGGCTGTACAGGGAATGTTTTGTCTCCATTAACGTGTTAGAGGAGTTCCTGGGAGGCCAGGAAGCAGGCAGTCAGATCATGGCTCCAAACATGTGTTCTGTTTTTCGGCACAATCGGAAATCCCGGAAATTTGACTTGAACACCCCTCGTAGTTAGTTCTTAGACTGTAAACTGTACGCAGCGCATCCACCATATATACAGTACACTCCGTACATGTGTAAGGTGTTGCCATAGAAACAATAATTTATTATGAAGTCATGAATTCCATAGGTGATGATGTACAGTAGCATTTCAAAACATGCTTTACACTGACTTTTATTCATATAAAAGTTGAAATTGAGAATGTGATTATATATTAGCTGTACAAACACATATTGCGCTGCGACTATCACACCCACTATCTGCCCTTTATACAGCATGGTGGATCATTTCTGAGGATCATATAACGTGATTCGCCACACCGGAAACCCAGCTCAGACAGGAGCAGCAGCCGTGCGTTCGCTGAGATGCGTTTTTTCCTCGGTATATTAGTCAGCAGAAACGTGCAAACAGTTCTTATCTCTTAGCTTCTCTGCGTGTTTGTCTAGTAACGCAGTCAGCTACAAGCGCAGCCACCACAAGCTTTCTGCTTGTGTTTGTCCTACATCAAGAAACCACATTACTCCAGCTCACATAGCACACACACACACGCACTCTCACACACACAGAGTGCAGCTTGCGAGCTCTCAGCCCTGTGGTTTTGGGGTAGACTCGGTGAGAGAGGAGAGACTGGCTCGTGGGCCTCTGGTTCCATTTCAGCAGTGCTGGAGTTTCCGTTAACGCATGGCCCGGGTGCGAGTTTCCGCCCCAGCGTGGTTGGCGTGATGTGGTGGATGGGGCGGATGGGGCGGATGGGGCACCAGTGACCCTGCGACCCACCTGCTAGCTCCTGTAGGCGGGACACCTACAGCCAAATGTACCAAACGAATCTTCTGGGACGTCAAGTGCTTGTGGGTGGGGCTTAACTGATAAGCCACGCCCACAGCACCCCAAGACCCAAACTCAACTTCATGTGATGTTTGTTGTCGTTTTGTCTTTTTCTCTTCCTTTATCTCTTCACCCTGTCCTCCTTCTTCTTCTCCTTCTTCTCGCCGTTCTCTCATACCTGCTCGAGGATATCTCGTATTGCCCTCCTTTTCTCTCTATTTTCTCTCTTTCTCTCTCCCTCTCACTCATTATCACTTCAAATCTCTCTTATATTTCTGTCCTCTCTTTATGTAGTTTCTCACGTTTTTCTCACCTTTTTCTCTCTCTCGCACGTATGCACTTTTTTATTCTTTCTCCAATTCTTGTTTTTTATATCATGACACCGCTCTTCCCTTACTCCTCTTTGTTATTATTCCTTCTCTCTCTCTCTCTCTCTCTCTTTGTGAGTCTTTATCATTCTTGACGTCTCTCTTATTTCTCTTCTCTTTGTGATTTCTCTCTCCTTTTTTGTTTTTATCTTATCTTTTCTTCATGGCTTTATATCTCTTTCATCTCTCTCTTGCTCATTCTTGTCTCGCTAATTTTTGTCTCCCTTTCTCTAACTTTATCTTTTGCCACCGCTCTTCCCTTCATCTTTTCTTTCCGTTCCATTCTTGTTCTCTCTCACTCGTTCTTCTTTTCTTCTATTTCTATTCTTTGTCTTATTTCCCCATTTCTCTATCCACAGTCTCATTTTTTTCCTCTCTTTCACTTCTTTTACGGCTTCTTTCTCACTTTTCTTATTTTTCTTCTTCTTATCTCTCTCTCTCTCGCTCGCTTTTGCTCGTTTTTACTTGCCTTCTCTCTCTCTCACTTTTTCATTCTTTCTCCCATTCTTATTCTTCTCTTCTTTCGTTTACCTGTTTCTCTTTAATTCTCTATTCTTCTTGATGCCTCTTCTATTTCTCTCCTCAATCTCATTCAATTTTCTTTTTCTTTCTAATGGCTTGTTTTTTTTTACATCCCTCTCTCTCTCTTTGTTTATTCTTGTCTTTTTTGTCTTTTGACATGGCTTGTGTTTGTCCACCTTCTTCTCACCTTTCACTTATTCTTTCTCTCTCCAAATCTAATCATTCTTTTGATTTCTCTTGCCAGTTCCTCTAACACCTCTTCATCCCATCTCTTTTTTATTCTTTCTTAATGATCTTTCTTTCTTGTCTTCTTTTACTTTTTTCTTCTCTGTTTTCTTTTTTCTCCTAAAAAATATATAATAATAAATATGAGAGTGCATTTCTTCTTTTAATTTTCTCTCTTTTTCTCTCAGTCTTTCCCTCTGTTTTCTCTCCTTTTCATTTTCTTTCATTTTCTTTCACTCCTCTTTAGTCTCTCACATTACTTTCCTAGCTGTTTATTTTTTAACGTCTCGTTTCTCAGTTTTCTTCTTGCATCTCTCCTTCTCTTTCACTCTCTCTTTCATTTCCCGTTTCACTTTATCTTTGTCTCTTACATATTTCTTCTCTTTTTCTCTCACTCACTCGTTATTTTTAATATCGCCTCTTTCTCCATGGATTTATCCCATCTCCGGTCATTCTTACTTCTTCTTTCCATTTTGTCTCTCTCTCTCTTTCTCTTTCTTTTCCTTTTTTCCTACCCCTAGTCTTCTTTCACTATCTTTTTTTTTCTCAATTCCTTTTTCCATCTGTCTTTCTTCATCTGTCTCTTCTCTTCTTTATGCTCCTTCTTCTCACATTTATCTGCACTTTCTCTCACTCTTTTCTCATACTTTCTCAGCTTTTATTTCTTTTATTTCCAACCTTCTGTCAGTCTGTCACTCACTTTTACTGTCAATCCTGTGTCTGTGTGTGTGTGTGTGTGTGTGTGTGTGTGTGTGTGTGTGTGTGTAGGCCAGGAGCATGACTGTTAGCAGAGCAGCACACAAGGAAACAAACAAATACACACACACACACACACACACACACACACACACACATGCATGCTGAACAACTCACCATGTTGCCATGAAAATAAAAATGAAAAATAAACAGATGTTGTTCCTCAGGTTGTGTCTTTGATACGTGAGTGTGAGGAGATGTGTGTGTGTGTGTGTGTGTGTGTGTGTGTTCTCACATAGAATCAAAGAAAGCACAGTTATCTTTGTGCTTCATGAGTCATGGTGCATATTTATACACGTGGGTGTACGAGTGGGTGTGTGTGTGCGTGTGTGTTTAATTTCATCTGTGTGTGGTGCAGTTGATTGACCTCATTTTATTAAAAAGTTCGTTCAGTAATTAGTTTGCCACTGTTTACCTCGTTACCGGCTAATTATTACGCTGCGAGTAAAAAAAGAAGAACTGTTAATAAGCAGCACATTTAGTTATATGAGGAATAGACCAGCTTTAAGAAGGCTACTACAGTGTGTGTGTGTGTGTGTGTGTGTGTGTGTGTGTGTGTGTGTGTATTATTTACACAATTTGCATTAGTATGCATTAGTTTGACTAAAGGTCATAATTTAACAATCTCCAACTAGGACAAAACATTTTTTTTAATTCCGCAGCGACATTTCTCCAAACTTTTAAAGGTCCCGTATTTGACTATGTCTTTAACAAGTTAACACAGGCCTCAGAGCTCCGCCAAAGTGTCCTTCTGTTTACTCCTTTGCCAAACACTCCATTTTGGTGTCTATGTAAATAAGGTACTGCTGAGCCACGCCCCTTCCGGGGGATCAGCAGAGGCAGGGGGAGGGGCTTTTCTTATATGATGTCACAAAAGTGAGGGAACATCTAATTGGCTTGTTTAAGCCCTGAGACAAAAAGAAAGGGAAAATTTTAACGTCAAAAAAGTAAAGTTTGCATAATACGTGAATGTTTTAAAGAAAATCGAGTTCTTTTTTCTCTCTCTTTCTTCCGCTATCTCTTTGTCTGTTCAGTGATTATACACTGCAATGTAGAACCAACAAGGTGTATGTGTATATATATATATATGTGTGTGTGTGTGTGTGTGCGCCTCGTGGTGTGACAGTGAACTGACGTTTCTCACGTGTCTCTCTCGCAGGGTGTGTGCGGTATGTCCGTGGATGAGCAGCCGGAGGGCCCGATGTACGTGTATGAGTCGACGGTGCACTGCTCCAACCTCCTGCTGGGCCTGAACGAGCAGCGCGAGCGCGGTCTGCTCTGCGATGTCACCGTGCAGGTGGAGGGCAAGCAGTTCCGTGCCCACCGTGCCGTGCTGGCAGCCTGCAGCGGGTACTTCCTGCAGGGCCTGGTGGCACACGGTGACAAAGAGCTCATCCTCACCATGCCCGATGAGGTACGGCCGCACACACATACTGTACTCATATGCTTAGGCCAAGTTTATTGGTAATTACCAAGGAATAAGGACGGTATGTGGATTGTGTCGCGATATTTTAACCAAACTGGGAAGATTTTATTTTGTTGCACAAAAGTACCTTGTACAGTACATACAACGCTCTAATCCAGGAAACACATTTCGCTGGTGTTTCTGTGTCGCACGAGTCTGCCGAGAGCTCATTAACATGCATAGTTATCACACAAAAGACGTCTGTGTTGCTTTTCGTCGTGCTGCTAACAAGGAGGTGGGAAAGGGGGGGAAAAAAATCCCTTAATAAGATTCCTCCTTTTCTGAACGTTCGAGATGCGTTCGTCATCTTGCAGACGTAACCCCGGGGAGGCGGATCCCAGTGAAATATCCTTTCGGTTTCTCTGACGCCCAGGTGACGGGCAGGGCGGGAAGGCTCTAACGGAGACGAGCGGAGGAGATCTCGTCCTCCTCACCTACAGCACAGAGTGAGATCTCGAGGTTTCAAGAATCAGAAAGACAAGAGCTTGTCAGCTCTAACCCTCCGTAGACTCGGGTTGAAAAGCGCAGCCAGGCGTTCTTCCGTTATCACCAAGTGTAGGAGATTCATGATTCATTAATGCTGAAAGCTCAGAGGTTCCTATGCGTGGAAAGTTTGAATCCCTGAGCTGCCGAGAAGACACCGCCGAGCAAGATTACTGTGTAGTTTCAAAACTGAATTAGCACATGTCTTCTGATGATTTAGGAAAGTAGTAATCAGTGAAGCGGAGTTATTGACTGGTACCGCTCTTTCTTAGAATACTGTGATGTCAGAAAAGAAAAACTCAATTCAAAAAAGTCGTGAGATTTTATTTTTTGCCGACCCTGGACCTGAGCGACAGAAGCAAGCCCAGATCATAACAGTGTCTCCAGAGTCTTGTGCGGTGGACACTATCCATGATCGCGCACATCACTCTGGGACAGGGTCAGTCTGGACCCTTTTTATCGCTCCAAAGTATGATCTTTAAAAAGTGACTTTTTTTTTTTTATATGTCTGATCACATTTCTTCCAGCACTATCCTTCCAGGTTTTAATAATGCTATAGACAGTCCTTAACCTAATCACAGTCATTTTGGCGATATCCCTAGTTGTTTTCTTTGCTTTATGCATGTCGGATTATTTGAGTTGAATTAAAGTAATATGTTAGCAATAGGTGATAAATGACTACATGATATTGTATGTTATAAAACCAGATTTATCAGCTGTCGATTTCATTATTTATTTTTATTTTTTTACATTAGAAAGGGGTCGCTTTCAATTCAAGTATAGCTTTTTATTTGATCCTATAATTTCATGTGTTTTGTGTTAGAAATTGTGCATGCTTTTTATCCCTTTTCGGGATCATGCACACAAACACACACGCTCCTTTAAAAATGTATACATTCAAAGATGTCTGTATTGCACGCAGACTGGCAGAAAAGCCCAAGTTCCACCGAAAGCTGGGGGAGAAATATTTACTGCGGATGAAATGCGAAACAAAAGACCAAAGACCAAATGCTCCCCTCCCCATCATCATGACCTACTGAGCTCTCTCTCTCTCTCTCTCTCTCTCTCTCTCTTTTTTTCTCTGAGATGACCTTGTTTATTGTTGAACGGAAGGGGCCGCATTGGACTGGTGACATCATCGGTGTTAGCCAGAGTGCGTTAGTGCAGAGAGAGAGAGGGAGAGAGAGAGAGGGAGAGAGAGAGAGGGAGAGAGAGAGGGAGAGAGAGTAAGAGAGAGAGAGGGAGAGACGCTATTAACCAGCTCTTTGTTCGAGTCTCAGCAGAGGCCTGAATCTTCAACAAAAGAACATAAAGGCATCCATATGGATTTCCTTGGAATTTTTATCTGATGTTACACAGCCAGGTTCAACAAACAAGAGAGGCTGTTCAAGTCAAACCGGGACTTTATATACTTCAGTGCAGAATAACAGAACACAGTTATGAGAGTTAAAAAAAAAAAAAACCTTTATTCCTCTATATGAGTCGCTGCTACAGTAATGAGTTTATCCCAGTGTCTCACTAGTGCTTGGACACCACCAAGGTGGACTGCCTGTCCGATTCATGTCTGGAACACCGGCCTCCCAGGAACTCCTTTATATTTCCCTACAATTATGTAAATGTCTTGGAGTGAGGGCAGGACTATATCAGTGATGTGGCAGTAACCCTCAGCCGAGATCCTGTAATGTGCAAGTGAATGTGTTGCTGAATGTTTGTGAGTTCAGTTCCCACAGACAGATGCATCACTTCTGCAAGTTATCCGTCGATTTTCAGGGATCAGGTGTTTTACTCGCTGAATGTCCGGCCGGGATCGTCATACTCAAGAGTCTCATCGGCGTACTGTGATAGAAGTCTTGTCCGTGAATTAATGCCTTCATTCACGAGGAAAAACTCATCACAGGTCCTGGTTCGACTTGATCGTCCCCCATAAATCAATATTTCATATATAAACATGCTTATATTACTGTATAGCATGGTTATTATATTATAGCATTATTCTGCATTCTGCATTCTGTTTAGTCAGAAAGTTTAGATTATTTAAAAAAGAATAATTTATAGCATCAGCAGCAATAACGGTAATAACAGCTGCATTATAATTAGAGATTGAGATTGATTGGGATCGGGGCGAACGTTTCTCCAGTTTCAAAGCTCTGTAACAGTCAGATGTGAAGCTTTCCTGGTTTCCAGCATCTCTGTAACCTGACACGTCCCTTTTTTTTTTTCTTCTTTTGCCTTACCGTGTCCCAGAAACCCTATAATGCACCGTTTGCAGCTGTTTTCCAGATGTTCTACAGCATTAAACATAACAATACACGGATTAAAAGAAAGTCTGACCAGCTTCTGTTTAGTAAATAAAACATTGAAATCATCGTGTGGTGTAAGAGCAATAAAACACTTCAGGGTGTGCCGCGACGCGTACATATTCATGAGGCTTTTGCTCTTAGATAGAGAAAGAGATAGCGAGAAAGAAGTGTGTGTGCGCGCATGTGTGTGTCTGTGTGTGTGTGTGGTGTGCCGCAGTCGAAGCTTCTTGGCTAAGCTGTGTCATTATGATTCAGCAGTGTTTGGGGTGTGTGTTTGTGTGTGTGTGTGTGTGTGTGTGTGTGTGTGTATTTGTGGTGGTGGGAATGATTCAGCGCTGGAACTCGACATACAGACGGCCACATGGATTCCATCACCACTCAAACACGCGCACACACACACACACACATACACTAGCGCACACACACACACAAACACCATATTGTTTGGACAAAGGGTTCAGCGTTGAGCTCTTGTGTTACTGTAGTAAAAGAATGCGGTGTCTACACCCAAGCCTGAGTTTAACCTCAATAACCAAAAGGAAAAATTTGGCCACTTTTATATGTTTTTTTATCTGAATGTAAATCATATTCGGCGAGGGGGGGAGGTTGTTTTTGGACGTCGGGATTTTCCTTCCTGTCAAAAAAGAGAACATTCTTCATCAATTTAAAGGAGTAAAACACGCGCCCGGTTGCGCCAACTTTACCCTGAACCAATTTGTATCTTCTGTAATTCTGCACCGCTAGTACAGCGAGCAAGTCTGCCTCTAGTTTAGGTTTAATCTGCATCACAGGGTTGATCGGTATCTCGAACTGGCTCAGTATGAAGAGCTCCGAAGTCTCGAAACACTTTCTTTCTCAGCACTTATATCGGTCATGGGTAAGAGTGATGCATTAGCGAGGATTTAAATTATAATGTAATTCTGTAGTTTGCATAACTTAAATAGTCGCTGAAGCTAGACTTGTACGCTATCGGCCAAAACGCAGTATACAGTAGGGGCTGATTTTATTTGATTTTTTTTTTTATGTTATGCTTATAATACAGACAATGTGTGTGGCCAAAAAAGCTACTGTTTATGTAACATGGAAGTGACTGATCTTAAATTCCCTAAAAAAATGTAAGTTGCTAACTTCAATCGTTTTGGAGGGATGATTCTACATGTGCCCCAAAAACAATAATTATAAATAATTATTTAAAATGCAAATTATTCATATTTTTTGGAGTATTGATGCTTAAATTGGTGTAAGCTTGTAGTAGCCTGTAAAATCCTCCAAAAAAAATGTTTTTTAAACACATGTAAAAAAAATTAGGGGCTTAAATTGTTTTTTTTTTGGATAAAAACTTAAAAAGCAAAAAATCTGTAGTGTCCGTAACCCTGTCACATTCATGCTGCAATATCTTAACAATTTTTCATTTTAGAATAATACACTTTTTTCAGGTTTATTTATCTTTTTATGTGTAATCTAAGTTGGCCAAGTTTTATCTAAATGACAGTTCAAAAGATCATTAAAAAAAGTTACGGACACTACAGACGTAAATTGTATTTAGCAAATCTGTTTCTTTTTATCTGATAAAAAATATAAATTTGGATGCATACTTGCAAAAAAATAAGGCGTGGATCGGGAAATAATAAGCATTAAGCATTATGAAACATGGCAGCGATACCATGTTTTGGTCGTGTATTAGCGTACTGGCTCATAGCGTAGTCTTAGCTAATCAGTTTCTCTAATGCACACCAGTACGTCAGAGCCGCAACATCGAATAAATTGTTATTAGTGTTGAAACGCTCACGCACTGAGGTTTGGAAGTGTTACTTCTCACTACCAAATATTCAACACTCGAAATCTCAGTCAAGGAAAGTTTTTTTTTTTTTTTTTTTCAATTTGTGCCATGTTGAAGTAATTATCGCAACCCAGAGACGTGTTTAGTCTTTGCATATTTTACCTCCTGTGGGTGTAAAGTGACTGAGAGGTGCACGGGAAAAGGGGGAAAAAGCAACATCACCTTTTACATTAGCCCTAAAACTGAACTTTTTTTTCTTAAGGAAGTGGCAGGATGAGGTCACACCCACAGTCTTTGATTGAAGCTTTGGTTTTAGTATTTCAGTTGGGCTTTGTTTTTTTTCTTTCTGATTATAGACGTGAGGCAAAATAACCCTGGAGCCGAGGCTCAAAAATAACTTGTGATTTAATCGTACATTTTGAGATTTAATTCGATCGAACATTGAATTCGATCAGATTTGAATCGAACGTCTCATGACTGATCCAAAGGTCTTATTGAGATCGCCTTCTACAGTATGTGTGCTAGTCATTAAACCGAAGGATAACTCTGAAAGTTGTCCGCTTGTCAGTTTGGCCCGAAGCGCCGTACGTGACTCATTGGCTGAGGTATGGACGTGATTAGCGCCGCTGGTGATGACGAGCAGTGGGTGTGTGGTTTTTTAGAGTAACCCGAGGCCACGACTCGGTCAGAATAATTAAAGACTAATCCTTTTCTCAAGTCGCTCTGACAGCCAGGCCTGATTTGGATGAGAAGTAGTAGAGGCTAAGGATTTAAGGAGGGATGAAAAGGTAAATGGTAGGCAGGTATTAATGGTTCATACACACACACACACACACACCAACAGGTTTCTTAGTGGGTCAAGAGCTGTAATCCTCACGACTGAAGCACATACTTTGCCACTAAGACACTTACAGTGAGTACAGAAGGTGATTTGGAACAGGCTGCCATGGTGCTTTAATAATATAATGTGGATATCATGTCAGATTATTAAATCATGCAAATTTGTCATGGCATACTTTTCTGAAATGTTTTGGTTATTGGAAATCATTTCCAAATATTTTTTTTAACAATAAGTGTAAAGTGACTAGAAAAGTAAGTGATGTGGCAAACTTTTCTCCTACAAATTTACGTAAATTAATACTACAGCGGTACCTCGGCATACGAACGCCTCTAAACGCTTATAAAGTTTACCTTAAGACCTGAAACTTTGCCCCGCCATTTTTGCCATTAAACCGATTATGACCAACTGAACCAAACACCGGCCAAGATGCAACCTGTTTCATTCTTTGCAAGAGTTTGTAAAGACAGCACCATGGGTCCCAAGAACGTTAGCAAGGATAGTAGCAAGAAAAAAAGGGAGCCGCTTTCAGCTTGGCTTTTTAAAGCAGCCGATACCAAGAGATATCATACACTAAGGTTAAGTGAGGTTTAATGTCTGTTAATTTCATATTTCACTTCATTTACATTTCTGTTGAGTTAGAAATGGGTAATATTGGTAATATTTTTGGTTGGCTGGAACGGATTATCCGCATTTACATTATTTCTTATGGGAAAATGTGTTTTGCAATATGACATTTTACCTTAAGGACTTGCCTCTGGAATTGATTAAATTCGTACGGTATGCCGACGTACCGCTGTACCAGCCTCCGTTTCATGCCTTCTTCATTATCTCTTCAGCCTGGCACTGCCTCAGCTCACCAGGTTTGTGCCATCATACCTGACACCAACGTACACACCCCCACACTTAAATTCTCCATTATTTTTTTAATAAAAATCCTTTAAGGTGAAAAACTAAATGTATGAATAGTATACACACCTCAGGAAAAGAAAAAATTTTTCCCCTTCTAGTGCACCTTCGCTTTAATAAAGCATTTATTTTGTCTCTCGAAAAAACAACAGTACAGCTCTTTGATGGAACCCTTTTGCAATCATTTACCATTTTTTGTTTCGTCTGCAGCACTAAAAGTGAATAAACAGTAATAAAACATAAGAACGTCCAGGTGCTGAAAAGCCTGCAGTGTTTATTTACAGAGCGAGTTCAGTAGACGGATAAAGAACGAGTAAGAGACACGGGTGACTGGAGAAAAAAGGACTTGGGTGGGGGGGGGGGGAGGCAAAAAGAGAGGGAGAAGGAGTCTTTCTTTCACACACACACACACACACACACACACACACACACACACACACACACAGTAAGCAGCTGTGAGACAGGAAGGACGCGTTCCTTCGCTAAAACAAAAGCAGTACCCGCGTGTTCCTCAGAGTGCGACCCCTCGTGAGGTCTCTGGAGACACCGAGGAAGTCCTTATTTTGGCAACGCCGAGGTCGTGACCTCTCTCCGTCTGTAGCGCCGCGGTAAATCTACAGTCTGGAGGGATTATTTATTACACTCTGATTTAATCCACACAGCCACCACCGGGGCAGTGTAACACTGTGTGTGTGTGTGTGTGTGTGTGTGTGTGTGTGTGTTGTGAACACTTCATTAAAAGGGAAATCACACTCCTGAGAGAATTGTAGCATGCGGTGCTGCGGAACATAAGACATGTTACCTGTTTGACCAGAAGTGAGAATATTAGCCAATAAACAAATTTAAACATCAGCACCGCAGAGACCCTGATCTGGTTCCACGGTTGATCCGGGTTTATTATTACCGTAAGTCTAACTTTAAATTGAATCCCCTGCTAATAAATAAAATATGCGAATCTGAAGAACAAGTGACACTGAAGGCGGCTTTTAACCGGCTTCGTGCAAAAGCTGAATTAAAATTTTTTTTACATGGTATGTGGGCATCAGCGGCTTAGTGGTTGGTTTCTCACTTGCCATGCCGACGACCTGGGTTCGATTCCCACCCGATGCCCAAACCCCAGCCACTGGATGCAGTGCCGGTTCGTTGGCCAGATAAAATGGTTGCGTCAGGGAGGGCATCCTGCATAAAACCTGTACCAAGTTGCCAACCTGTGGCAACCCCTTGACCAGAGCAGATATGTACTATAGTAAAGATATATCCATGGCATACTATAGTATTAGCGTGGTTCCCAATATTTGCCGTGGTGTTCACCAAAATACAGTGGTATACACCATAGTACCACCACGGTACCCACTGAAGTGCCACAGCACCTTCCCTGGCACTCGAAGGTGGTAACGTCTGAGATATCACAGTCATACCATAGTATTACCGTAGTGCATTATAGTACATACAATTGTAAAAATCCACCTCAAGTTTGACTTGTTCTTCAGATTTTATATTAGAAGGATATTCGAATACTTACTGTAAGGTAATAAACATCTTGGATCAACCATGGAACCAGATCAGGACCCCAGTCCTAATCAGTGGTGTTATTAATCACCGGCGTTGGTAAATACTCAGGTCTGATTGATCAGATCTTATCCTGGTCAATAGGGTCAAGGCAGGCATGAAGCCTATCCCAGGGCACACAGTGAGGTATAGCCAGGCTGGCGTGCCAATCTATCACAGGGCACAAACACTCACTTATACATAACAGGAGGAAACTGAAATACCTGAAGGAAACTCACCAAGCACGGCGAGATCATGCAAACTCCACGCACACAGACCCTGAGGCGGGAATCGAACCCGGACCCTGGAGGTGCAAGGCAACAGTGCTAACCACTACGCCGCTGCGAACAACATTTATTGTGTTATAAACTGTAAGCCTATCAGCTTCTAGTATTTACATTTTGAGATGGGAATTGATCCAGATTTGGTATTGGATTCATCCTGATCTCATAATAAAGAGGTCAGTGTGATCAGATAACATCGTATGAAAAAGTCTGAACGTAAACTGAGCCTCAACTCCACTAAATTTAAACCTTTATACCATTCTATGCCTTCTTTATCTATCCTGCTTGTGGTGTGTAGGGTCTCACGGGTGCGGAGCCTAGCCGAGGGTGATGGGGCACGAGGTGGTGGACATCCAGGATGGAATCATACAGCACACATAGTCACAACACTATAGGCAATTTGGAAACGTCAGTAAACATACATCGCATGTCGGAAAATGGCAATCCCGGCAACATCCAAACTCCAAATGGAGGCAACCTGAGCCATCCCATATATTTTCTTTTCCATATTAATCCAAACTGTTTCCTGATGGAGGAAGTGCCATGATTTCTTAATCTAACTGTTATAATAAAATAAAAAAAAGTGCATAATTCAATAAGAAGAAAAATGGTGTTTACGTCCATACAGCATTTCACTTGCAGTATCGATTAGTTATAGTCAGTTTGCTCTAACTATCGACGGCGGTACCAGAGCTGTAAGCTAAACGGATGTTGCTCTTATCTTATACGATAGACGTAAAACTCTTATGAGACTAAAATAAAATGTCGACTCGATATAATTCACATGCAGTTTCATATTGATTCCAGTAAACGCTGCTCGCTTCCAATAATACCTGTACAGTACAATTAATGCAGTACCCCTCAACATTTTGGGGTTTTGTGGCGTCGACTCGGGTCCAGTTCGTCTTTGAAGCGGATGCGGAAACGAGACATGCTTTATTGTGTCTGGATTTAAAGTCTAGTCAGGTTAGTCAGCAGATTTCATGTCTCAGACATCTCTCGGTTTGTGTGTATATGTGTGTGTGTGTGTGCACATTTAACATCATTGTCATGCGTGGCGCTTCGGACTCGTTAGTATTCATGACATGCAGGAATTCGCCCGAGCGCATTTGCATCTATTAGACGTCTCTGCTATAGAGGGTTGAAAGGGTGATGTAGGAGAATGGAGGAGTGCACGGGTAGCAAGGGTAAAAGTATGTAGAGTGCCCGGGAGGGGCGAGATGATTGTGAGCGATTTTTGTGTGTGTGTGTGTGTGTGTGAGAGAGAGAGAGAGAGAGACCTGAGGGTCGAATGCGTTCCATGACCGGAGTGGGATTCCTGCTTGTTTTGTTTTATTGTGAGATCATTTTAGATTATTTCCTACTATGATTTGACCACTTAGGGGGGTAAAAAAAAGACATGACCAAAAAAAGAGAAGAAGAGAGAGAGAGCAGGTCTAGATTAGAATAAATGACCCAAATCTGTCATGCTGATGTATGGGGGTCTTTGTGTACGTATAGTACTCGCTGTTTAAAGAGAACGCCGCTTCATATGTCAAAGTCCTTCTGTTAATGAGCCTCGCTTCCTTAATTTCCCCCACTTTCCTTCGGTAATCGTCTTTCATTTCCTCATTCTCTCCATCTCTCTCTCTCTCTCTCCCCTATAGCGATCTGTGGCTGCCTTTGTCTCTCTCGTGTCTCTCAATCCTTCTTTCCTCTTTTATCCCTTCTCTAGACCTTCGTTACGCATCTCTTATCTCAGTCGGTGCATCTGGATAGGAAAGGTGGAATGTGTGTGTGTGTGTGTGTGTCACAGATGGTGCAGGCTCCGTAGTGATGTGCTGATGTGGGCTGCAGCTGCTGATGTCAGCTGAAAGCAGATCCAGCATGCGCTCAGCACTTCTGCTCACCAACAAAGAGAGATCGGATAAAATATATATTTAAAAAAAAAAAAAAGACAGAAAAGGGACAGAGAGAGACATGGACTTTAAATGAATTTGAATTTATCTAGATTTTTCCATCTCCATTTCCATCCTTGTTTTTCTAGCACCGTCGCATGGTGATGTGCATCCAGTCGGAGGCTCTTCCCTGCCCCCTTTCTACACTCATGCATGCACACACACACACACACCACACACACCACACACACTTCCATCCCCCACCAGAGATTACGAGTCAGCAGCTTCCTCTCAACAATGACTGATCACTCCTGCTGCTTTCTCCCTGTCTGCATCTCTCTCTCTCTCTCTCTCTCTGTCCCTCTGCCAGCTCCTACAGTTACCTACCAGAAGCCAGACAGCCCTGCCCGTCTCGCTGCTCTTTATTGCCCATGATATGTGCTTAAGCCTTATAATTGTCATGTACATCGGAAAATCCTCCGGCACGCCGCCGCCGCCGCTGCGATCTCTAATTTCAGGAGTGAATTTACAAACAGGACTGAATGTACTATTAAAGTCCTTCCATAATGACATCATCCCAACCCACTCTGTTCCCTCCCTCAGACACCCACACACACACACACACACACACACATATTTCTTCCACTCCACTGTTGGTATCCAGCTTCGCTTCACAGATCTGCTTTCGAAAACAAGTCTGTCTTCATCAGATAACATCGCACACACATGTGCAAGGCGTAGAACACGTGTGTTAAATGGAATCACGTGGAGATGTTCAAGATGCAAGATAACAGTGTTGGAAAGTATGTTATCGATGTGAGCACTTGTAGTATTAGTTAGTTAAGGGATTGAACGCGAAGTTAGTTCTTGTTACCGCTTATGTTATAGCAGCGATAAATGTTCTTAAATAAAATCTAGACAGAAAAAGACAGCTCAGTGGTTAGCAGTGTCGCCTCGCACCTACGGGGTCCGGGTTTGGTTCCCGCCTCGGGGTCTGTGTGCATGGAGTTTGCATGTTCTCCCCGTGCTTGGTTGGGTTTCCTTCGGGTACTTCGGTTTCCTCCCGCTGTCCAAAAACATGCAGATTAGGCTAATTGCCGTTCCAAAAGTATCCGTAGAGTGTGAATGTGTGTGCCCTCACACTGTCCAAGGTGTACCCCTGCCCGATGCCCCAGATCTCCTGAGATAGACCCTGTATACAAGTACACTTTCTAATTTTAAGGCTGTACATTAGTGCTATTTCTTATTGAGGGGTACTAAAGGTATAAGCTCCATAACTGGTAGCAGGTGTCGGTTTAACTTAATACTTAGTCACTACTATAAATTAATTAGTAACTAAAGCCAAACTGCTATAAAAGTCATGTAGATATAGTGAGGAATTTATGGTCTGACCGATATTAAACGACCGAAAAGGTTTATTTGGGCTTTTCTTTTTAAGCATTTCTAAGCAGAATTTGTTTCTCATAGCATCCTCACAGCATCTGGTTTGCCCCGAGTGTGTGTCCTGTCCTGGTGTAAGTCATGTTTAGACACATATCTCTGCAAATAATTCACCAGGTTTAGGCATTCTCTTCGGCCTACATCTGGCCTTGTACTCCATCCAAATTTGCATCTTTTTCCACATGGAAAAATTCACACAAGGCAACCGGTGCAGTTCATGGGGCCTAATCTTTCCAGATTCAGGCTCTTGAGGACAACCTCTTCGTCCAGAGTATGCTTGTAGTGTTCAGGGAGCTTTCCCATGCACCGCTATCTGTGCAAACAATAGATCTAAACAGTGAATGAAGACGGCTTTCTCCAGCACTATTCGGAACAAAGTGTTTCTCCAGTGCTCTTGAGAGTCTGCGCCGAGATAAGTCACGTTGCCAGATTTTATGTCACCCCGGCAGAAAAAAAGGACCGCTTTGTCCATGGAAACAATACTGGCCCAGATCAAAGTTGAGTCATTGCAATACTCTGTGGAGTAGAGAACACCTAGTAGTGTGTGTGTGTGTGTGTGTGTGTGTGGCTCACAGGAATAACCCTTGGGCCAAAACATGACTCACAACTCAGACAGCCAGGGCCAATGTCAACTTTATTGTCATATAAATTGTACACATTTTTAAGTTTTAGTATTTTTCAGTTTCCTTATTTTATAAATTGTTCCCGATGTTATGGTGTTACACGAGATGTGGACGAGTAAATTAAATTACAAGAATCAATAATTTACCTTTTAAAGTGGCAACAGGAAGGAAAAAGGTGGAGAGCAAAATCCAGAGACAAAGGGACAACTGCTTTTGTGAAGCCTGAGTCTTAACCCAGCTTCTCATTAGTTCTATACATAGACAGGTACATTGTACTGTAAGGCATCAGACTCCGCTAATTACACTGGTTCAAAGGTGTAGGCTTCAATCTCAGTCCTTTCCTCCCTTCTGTTTATCCATCTTTCATGCCCAATGCATTTGGGCTGACAGTGCCCAGACAGTCCCATATGGTCCTGTGCTCCTTGCACTGTCATACCACCAAGTCTAGGCAGGGGGCACCATCTGTTCAGCCAGTCTGAGGATGAAAAAGGCCAGCCCAGGACAGAAAATAGTCAGTCTGGGACAAGAGGTGGAATTTGGTTTATTGTTACCTGCTGGTCTGATGCTGCTATTTTTGGCCTTTTTTTATACTGTAGAACATTCAGTGCTGACCCAACGTAAGACGACATATTTGGTTATGGTCATTAGAGCTGTCAGTAAGCCTCGGCACACTCCAAGTGCCTAGAACAATGGCATTGCTGATGGTATCGTTAACATTTTCCACTGTGTTTTGTGTGTATGTGTGCAGGTCACTGCCAGGGGCTTTGCTCCATTGTTGCAGTTTGCCTACACAGCCAAGTTGCTGCTCAGCCGTGACAACATCCAGGAAGTGATACGCTGTGCCGACTTCCTGCGCATGCACAACCTGGAGGATTCCTGTTTCCGTTTCCTGGAGGCACAGCTGCGGAGTGAGGAAGATGGGGCACTGCCCTGCCCAAAGGTGGCACCAGAGAGCAACCATTCAGAAGATGAGAACATGCAAGCTGAGGCATCGGCCCTGACAACGAATGCACCAGCAACTTGGGCCGCTTCTCCACGCTCTCGCCGCCATCCAGATGCCCTCAATGCTTTGCGGCGGCCAGGCCACGAGCGCCTGGTACCCAACGCTGACTTCCCAGATGGCCAGTTGGACTCAGATCAGCAGGTCTCCTCGGATTTGCCACGCTGCCCCAAATACAGGAAGTACCAGCAGGCTTGTAGTAAGCACAACACCAACGAGAGCTCCTCACATACCAGTAGTACCTCAGGTTTCCCAAGCACATTGCTCAGCGGGCCAGCTGTGACTCACATCAAGCAGGAGCCGCAGGAGGGCGAGGACGAGCCCATCACACTGGGTCTGTCAGGCGATGAGGATGACGGCAGGGATAAGGACAATGGCACGACCGACATGGAGTTGGATGGTAATGGACTGCATGGCCTCTTGAAGCGCGGCATCTCGGACTTATCCAACACTTCCCAGCAGCTTAACGCCAGCAGACTGGCCTGTGCCCAGGTCAAAGAAAGCACTCAGGGAGAGCACAAAAAGGACTACCGGCCTTCACAGGTGCCTGTGGCCTTCCCCAAAGATGCTGACAACTTCTCCACGGGACTGTCTCTGAGGCCGGCATCATGTGATGGTGTGTGTAAACAGGAAGGAGAGATAGACCGGCGCAGTGTCATCTTTTCATCAGGAGCCTGTGAGCAGCTGCCCACACCTGCCCATTCCTATCCAGGCAGCAACTCCCATGACAAGGAGCTGTCTGACCACCTACCCAAAGGACTGTGCTTTGGTGGCAGTCAGTCGCTGCCGAGCTCACAAAGTTTTTCTTCCGGTGCTGCTTCCGGCGAAGTGCCGACACTCCTCTGCCGCCAAAGGCCCAACACCAGCTGCCCTGTGCCCATAAAGGTGTGCCCACGCTCACCGCCCTCCGAGACACGCACCCGCACCTCCAGCTCCTGCTCGTCGTATTCCTATGCCGAAGATGGCAGCGGTGGCTCTCCCTGCAGCCTGCCACAGTTCGAGTTCTCCTCATCACCCTGCTCCAACATGACTCGTTGCATGCCAACTGACCCTCCAGAACTGGTCCCTGGTACTGACGGGCTGTTCGGCCCAGCAAGGCCAAAAATCAAATGCGAGCAGGCGTATGGAACCAACTCAAGCGACGAGTCTGGATCCTTTTCTGAAGGAGATGTTCAGGAGCAAGGAACAGAAGTAAGTGATCTGACTACTACTGATTTAATCTGCCAGGCAGACTGTGGGAGCAGCAAGCGGCTCGCTGCTTAGATTATGGTTTTGCAAAGGTCACTGTTGTTCTGTTTATCATTTCTGTTTCCCTCCTGCTGAGCAGATGATTTACCAATGTCCAGCGCAGTAATTTACGATGTGGCAGTGAACGCAACAATGATAAGTGTGTCTGTAAGAGATCCTGGTGAAGACGTGATTTACAGTGGTATTGTGAGCGCCTCGATATTTATCTGCAGTCTGCGAGGCAGGTCATGTGCGCTGTAAAAGCCTGACCATGTGATGGAGTCAAGCGTAGGCTGAACGAAGCTCCTCGCGAGTTAGAAACTAGAAGGAGGGCGGCTTCTCAACGAGTGCTCCGATTGGTCGAGGCGCCATCTTTTATCCTGAGAGCCTGGGTATGTCGGATAGAAGATAGATCTGTGATATTTTTCATAGCTTGTTACTGAAAGGTCTTATATTAGCGTATCTTTTGTCCATACACTCATACACCACTCTCTCTATTAATCTGGAGATTATAGGATTGTCCATGTGTGTGTGTGTTATGGGTATGTGGGTAGCACCTTTGTTTCTTTTGGGACTTCGTCAAACATGGCATTGCCACTTTGCATGGTCCCTAGTTCAATCCTGAGCTCATGTTAATATCTGCGTGGAGTTTCTCCAGGTGGTTTAATTATGCACAATCACGTCTAATTGAACGAAAGTGTGAATGCATGCGTGGGTGTGACAAAAATACCCCCACAAGGATGCGAAAACGTTTCAGATTTAAACATGTGTCGGTTTACGGCTGCAGGTTTTATTTTAAAACTAATGTATGCTTAGTTTTTGTGTGTAACGTACCGATAATTAGGTCCTCCTAAGGCTATGTGTGTGTTGTGGTATATTAAACATGCCATGTTTTTTTCCCTGACTGATGCCAATCACACACACAGCTGACTCACTATAAATGATAATAGTGGTGCTTGCTAGTATTAGTGAGGATGACAGCAGCAGCCTCTCTCTCTCTCTCTCTCTCTCTCCTTCTGTTTTACTTTCTCTCTCCTCCTGCTCTCTATTTTTGTCTCTCCCTCTCCCTTCTTTTTTTCCTCTCTCACTCGCTTTGCTGACACAGATGGATGACAAACCAATCCTCTCATTTTGCAGTAATCCACCTGACCAGACACACGCACACACTAGCTCAACCCTGTTAAGACCTCTAACACACACGCACACACATCCATCCATCCACACACACTCATCATCTAAGTCATATGGTTACTTTTCATTTATTTATCAGTTCATCTGAATTCTCTCATTGTGCCTTGCTGAAGAACAGACGCTTCGGGTCAGGACTGAACCTGATCGATCAAAGCGTTACGCAGACGATTGATTACAGAAACGAGACACGAGACCAGATGAGTCTGTCCTGTTAAGGAAAGGATGAATTCCTGCAGTCTGAATGGAGAGGGGTTTGTGAATAAGAGATGGAGCAGAAGAAAAGGAGAAAGAAAGGGAGAGAGAGTGAGAGAGAGAGCTTTCACATGATCGGACCTCGTGTAATCGTACGCGTAGCAGGGGGCTGGGCGGAAAAGCAGCTGGCACGTTGCCACGGCAACGGGCGCCCGTTAGAAATGAGGCAGCTCGTTTTTTGTCAGGGTGACTCACACACTTACACACACACACACACACACACACACACACTGGGGTGATGACCAGAGCAATAGTGCATTAACACCACTGAAGGAGGAGACGTGAACCTGGAAGTAATGTGTAGGTATTAGGCTTCGTGTTTTTGTACCAATTCTATCTATCTATCTATCTATCTATCTATCTATCTATCTATCTACACGCACATTGTGTGTATACATTCTTTTGTCTGACTCTGTGTGTGTAGATATATAGATAGATAGATAGATAGATAGATAGATAGATAGCTTATTTAAAGTTGCTAATGAACAAAACACAGTATTAGTGGTGATTTTATTATTTTATGTTATACATATAATACAGTAAATGTGCGTGCCAAAGATTCCAAAGTTTATGCAACATGGAAGTGACCAATCTTGCTTCCCTTAAAATTTCAAGTTTCTAACCTCAGCTGTTCTGGAGAGATGATTTTCTATGTGCCCCAAAAATGCCCCATTTTTAGCATCTAACATTATTCTAACAATAATCATTAAAAATGTAAATTATTCCTATTTCCTTGAGTATTGATATTAAAATTTGCGTAAGCTTCTAGAAGCATATAACCTGTAAAAATGTGTTGCTTAAATCGAACCTTTCCATGCAAAATGAAGTATATTGTCTTCCTCGAAAATATGTAGTGTCTGTAACCTTCTCGAATTCACGTCAACAATTTTGCGCTTTAGAAGAACACACTTTTAGCCAGTTTATGTCTCGTTTATGTGAAATCTAAATTGTTTCATCTGAATGACAGTTAAGATCGTTGAAAGATTTGAATTTAAAAAAAAAAGTAACGGACGCAAAAACATTAAAGGGCATGAAACTGTATTTACAGTAGCAATTGTGTTTCTTTTTATCTGATAATAATATAAATGTGTAAGCGTATTTACAAAAAAAAAAAAAAAGTATGGATCGGGAGATGAGAAGTGTTAAGTGTGTACTCTAAAAATGCTTTTATATGATCCTATCTGTAAATGGACTTTTTCACCCATAGGTCAGACACTTTTTAGCACCAACATCATGTTTTTGGCTGTAAACAAATCCGTTATCTCATTAGAGCAGGTACGTACAGTACAAACACCTCCCTCACCTCACCATGGTCTCCTGACACTGGAGACTCCTTCCATAATAGCATCCCTATTAATGATTAGCTGAAACAAATGTAAGAATTCTGCCAGTCATGTACTGTAAATTATGATAATATTGTGTAGGTGAATTATACTTGCTGATTGTTTTTTTCTCATAAATAAATAAATAAATAAATAAATAGGTAGATTAATCTGTTGTTATGTTCTAATCTCAGAGGACCGCATTGTTGCACATCGCTGTGACCTGTCTCACACACTCGCTCTCTATCATCTCCCGTCTCTCTTGCTCCTACACACTCACTACCTCACCTCTGTCACAAAGCACGTCTTGTCTAATTAACTTTAATCAAACGAGCATAAAAGTCACTGTGATGTGTACGGCTTTGTGAGGAAAAAAATAAAATGAACCTTATGTTCCCTAGAGGAACCTCTCTCTCTCTCTCTCTCTCTCTCTCCCTCTCTCTCTCTCTCTCTCTCTCTCTCTCGCTGTTTCTTTATGTCTCTCGGCCTACTTTTCTTACCAGGCGCAAAAAAAGCGTTCACACTGCCGCTGTGTGTTTATATCGGAAATAGCAAGAGAGAGAGAGCGAGAGAGAGAGAGAGAGAGAGAAATCCTGAGAGAAACTGGGTGAAACGTGGCTTTAAAAATAGCCCCGCTGGAAACAATGAACTTTAGCGAAGGGAAGGAAGGAAGTTGTTAAAGTGTAGGCTCATGGGCACGATGGTCCTAGAGAGAGGCGAAGCGCAACACATTTGCTGACTAGTTCTCGAATTCAGCGTTTTTCATACTTTATGAAGATGATGCACTGACAGAGACTGATGGGATCAGTTTACATGCTGCTGAATACTAGTCAGATGTATTTCTTAATAAAAAATAAAAATAAAAAAAATATATATATATATAAAATTGAGATAGGATCTTATAACCACTATTTTTATAATACGTAATGCTTCTTATCTCCTGATCCATGCATTAGTTTTGATATTTTTGTAAATTTGCATACACATTTATATTTTTATCAGATAAAGAGAAACGCATTTTCTAAATACAGATTCATGCCCTTTTATGTCTGTCGTGTCTGTTATTTTTAAAAATTTAAATCTTTAAATGATCTTAACTGTCATTTAGATGAAAGCCAATTTAGATGTCACAGGAAAAGACGTTAGATGTAACCTGAAAAAGTGTTTTATTCCACAACGCAGCATGAATTTGACATGGTTACGGACACTACGTGTTTTTTTATGTGGGTGGGCGGGTGGCGGTGGGGGGGGTCATTCATTTTGCACAGAATGCTTTCAAAAAAAGCGACAATTTTTACAAGTCAATTTTTATGCTTGTTGCACCAAGTTTAGTATCAATACTCATAAAGAAATAGGATACCTCTGAAGCGAGACAGTTTTGGAGGCACATACAGTATACTGTATAAAATCATCTCTCCAAAAGAGCTGAACTTGGGTCACTTCCACGTTGCGTTAACTTCAGAAGTAGCTTCTTTGGTGCGCACATTTTCCGTATCTTATGTATATAAAATCAACACCAACGTACGATTCTGTGCAGAAGTCTCCTTGTGGCACCCTGTGTTTTTTAGTACATACTTTATCATAGATATAAAACAATATTTTGTACGTCAGAAAAGAAAGCAGAATAATACATAAGTGATCACTTTTAAGACAAAAAGGATGCTCGATAAAACTAAGTAACCGTTTCCTAATTAAACTGCACAAATTGTCCCTGAGACTCGAGGGTCCTCAAAGCGTCGTCACACCACACACTGACTTTGCTCCATTAATTACACTTTACTGGGTGTTAAAGGGGTTTTTTGAAGACAGCATTGATTTGCATGTGCAAATACTAAGACTTTCGCACAGTACTGTAGATGCAACAAATCAGTAATCATACAGTCAGTCCACTGGAATTAAACTGCAATCCGTATCGCAGTAAAATGCTTAAAATACAATGCCTAAAAAAAACAGATGTCAAACAAACAAGATAAGTACGTTTATACTTATAAACGTCTGAGTGACATTTGATCAACTTTCCGTTTGCTTCACTATCATTTCTCCTTCGCCGGAGCACTTTGGCGTAGGAGGCGTCCGAACGGCGTTGTAGTAAATCTACACGGCATCGCAATCCGTTTGACAATCGCACTGCGGTAAGATCGAATTAGTAAATCCTGAGTTTGTCTGTCTGCGCCTCAGCCCGTGAGCAGTATCGATATCAGCGCGTAGGCGTGATCAGAAAGTGCTCTTCTGGCTTGCAAGATAATTTAACCCCTTAAGAGCTGCTCGGAGGAAGTGAGCAGTGAAGTCGATACTCAAATTGAGCTTGACGACGTTCTCGCTATGAGCCTGCTGTGGTCTCGTTATTATTGTGCGACGGCTCTTTTGGTTAAGAAAAGTCGGAGAGAGCTCAAATTTGAGATTTCAAATCCCAGGCGTTGTCTCGAGATTGTCTAGACTTAACCGCACATATGCGAGCTGATTTCAAGAGCCGGTAGAGGATGTAAGTGATTGAACATACTGCAGAGTGAAATGCTTTATTCTTTGCATATCCCAACTCCTTGTTAGTCGGCCTGGGTCAGAACGGGGAGTCAGATCCCTCATACAGGATCGCTCCTGGACCAGACAGGGTTAAGAACCTTGCTCAAGGGCCCAACAGCTGTAACATAGGGCTTAGGGCTCGAACCGCTTACCTTTCCGAACTGAAGTTCCAGTAAAATAAGACCAATCATACATGGTGCTCCCATTAGTCCCATTAGCCCGCGACTAAAAAACCAGGACAAAATCCGCCCACTTTCTATCCGTGTCACAGCGAGCCTCGATACTGAAACCTGTGTACAGAAGCGAAACGCAGCTCATCTGTTACAGAATCCCAGGCTGGAGAGACTCCTGAGCCTCCGACAGGTGTGTTACTCACAAACCTCATGACCTTCCTGGTCCGCCATCGCATTCCCATAATCCCTCATTTGTTCGAGCTGTAAGAGAAAAATGGGCCAAGATGCTCGGAGTAACAAACGAGACCTACTTTTTTTTTTTTTTAAGTCTAGACCCATTTCCAGAGCAGCGGTCCTTTGAGAGAATGGTGTAGGAAGTGTGCGAGGACATGCGGCAGGTCTGAATTTATGAGCGCCGCTAGTGTTCACTCTGTCATCTCTTGAACTAAATACAGACTTCCCTCTGACACATGGCTCCCCGTTCGCTTTAACGATGCGTCTCGCTACGGAGAGGCTCTCCTGTTGGAGCTGGTGCATGCTTATTAAAATAAAAATTTTAAAAAACAGTGAGAAGCGGCCGAGCTTCAAAGCTTATTACGGTTATTACTGGTTACATTTTCATACCTGGGAGTAAAGAAAAGAAAGGAAAATGAGTTCTTTTAGTCACGAACAATTTATCCTGTCGATTCAAAGTCTGTTCTGACCCAGAGAACACTTGTCCATCCACGCTCCATACAGACGTTAACTTGGCGCTTTGATCTCAGCCTCTCCTTCTCTTCTTGTCTATCTTCTGGTGTGGGGCGTCAAAAGACCTGCCGGAAACATATTCATTCATCTTCTATACCCTGGACAGGGTGGCCATCCATCACGGGGCACACACACACGTTATATAACCCTGGGATTTTATTATTATTATTATTATGATTATTTTTTATGTGGGAAATGTCACTTTGGCCTTCTAACTTTCATGTCTCTGAATCGAACCCTCGACCCTGGAGGTGCGAGGCGACAACACTAACCACAACTTACAATACGGATTTTATTATATTTCCCAGTGTTTTGTGTACGAGTCTGCATGGATGCCGGTGTGTGTGTGTGTATGTGTGTACGGATGTGAGTGTTTGTCATATGGTCAGACAGACTGCGCCGCCAGCCCCTGTAGCCCCAGCTCGTTAGCGGTACGAATTTGCATACTCATCCCTGCTAGTAATCACCCAGCAGGAGCGTGAATGAGAGACGGAGGAAGAGATGAGTGAGCCAGCTGTCTCTCCGCTTCCTGTTCCCGGCTGCTGTCTGCCTCAGTCACACTGACAGATGGAGAGATGCTCACTTTTCTGTCCTTTCTCTACCTCTCTCTCTACCTCTCTCTCTCTCTCTCTCTCTCTCTCTCTCTCTGTCTGTCTGTCTGTCTCTCTCTCTCTCTCTCAGTATCATTACCTGTAATGGAATTAGATGATTAAGGTGTGATGATTCAGTGTGATCATCACATGTAATTTGTGGATCACTGCTGCCATCTAGTGGTGGGAAAAGTGATCTGCAAGGGATAAGCTTTTACTCCTTGTAGTTGGATTCGAGTTCTGACCCAATGTACAGACCGAGTCGTTCTAGTATTTATAAAGATGATTCATTGTCTATGGTTTCACATCTCTTTATCCAGCTGAAGTAAAAGTAAACCGTTAAACTTTTTTCTGAGTCAAATGAGTCGAATCGTTAATAAACTGAACCAAATGAGTCGAATCTTTACAGTGCAATACACAGGTATAGAACTGGATAATTCTGAATAAAGGCTAGGGCTGAGAAATCTCAGCTTTGTTTAGGTTTGCGTGACGTTACGACACATCATACGAGTAACCCAGGAGTGACTAACCACTGACCGCATGTCTCGTTGCAGATCAAGCTCCCTTTTCCCGTAGATCAAATCACGAATCTTCCACGCAACGACTTCCAGATGATGGTGAAGATGCACAAGCTGACGTCAGAGCAGCTCGAGTTTATTCATGACGTGCGGCGACGGAGTAAAAACCGCATCGCTGCCCAGCGCTGCCGGAAGAGGAAACTCGACTGCATCCTCAACCTGGAGTGCGAGATACGCAAACTGGTACATGAGCATCCTTTTACTGTGGTTTTAATACCTAAATGAATAAAAGTCATAGTAACATCAGAGGTTCACATGTCCTATACTTGTGTGTGTGTGTGTGTGTGTGTGTGTGTGTGTGTGGTCAGGTATGTGAGAAGGAGAAGCTTCTCACCGAGAGGAATCAGCTGAAGGCCTGCATGGGCGAGCTGTGGGAGAATTTCTCCTGCCTGTCTCAGGAGGTGTGCCGGGACGTCCCACTGAGCCCCGAGCAAGTCCAGTCTCTCCATCACTACTGCCCCGTGTTACGACCCACCTCCGACCCCGCCTCTCCCGCCCACCCGCCGGCTCAGCCCGCCAGCATCGACCTCACCATCCGCTCCGGGGCCGGCACGCCCGAACCTGAATTCCTCAACCCGCCCGCCGCAAACGACACGCACCAGACACCAGCATCGTCCCAGTGTCACTTAGGGAACGGAGACGCGGAGGAGACGACGCCCGGCTCGGGTTACCTCAACACGGGCCGGTCTTTAGAACAGTCCAATCAGACGGTGACGGTAGACTTCTGTCAGGAGATGACCGATAAATGTACAACTGACGAACAGCCGAGAAAGGACTGTACCTAGTGACAGTGTTTTGTTTTTTTTTAAGTTAGTTTTTTCCTTTTTTATTTGTGTTTTTTTTTTTTTTTTTACCTTTTTTATTCATTTTTTAAAAAAATGGTTATTATTTAATTTCAATTCATCTTCTGACAAACCCCTGGAATTTCAAGGGGTGGTTAAGATGGTTTCTGCCAGTGTTCTTTGAATCTTTTTTATTTTTTTTGTTTGTTCATTTGGTTGCTTTTTTATATATTTATGTCCTTTCATTTTTTTTTTTTTTTTTACGGTTGACACTACAGTTGTCTTAACAGCAGCAATACTGTTACTCCAGGTTCTCTCGGGCTCAGCCACAGCTGAAGAAAAAAACAAAAGCAGAAAAAAAACCCTCTCTCAATGGTGCTACACATATTACACCCCCCCTCCCCTCCCCCCTCCATCGTCCCCCACACGCTGTCCTCACCGGGTCACAGTCCAGTTCAAGGGGGTAGAGATTGGCTCCAACCACATCTCACATCCAAGCCTCTACGGACCTAGCAGCAGCTCGATATCCCTCTCTCTCTCTTTCTCTCTCTCTCTCTCTCTCTATCCGTCTATCCTTTACTTCGCTTCAGTAAGATCAGCAGTGTTAAACGAGCACCTACAGTGTTACAGTGTAAAGCCTTCACCACTGTGAGACTGATTTATACGGTGGCCGAGAAGCGCAAAATAACCAAACCAAAAAAACGAAATACCAAATGAGAAAACACAACGACAATTCTGACCGCTGATTAGAAGAGACATCTGTCACTCAAGACACAGTAACACAGAAGTGCTGCAGCCTCACGGCATTTACATGTCCTGTATTTTAACTTCCTGTACAGTTTGAGTGACAGACGTCTCGTCCAGTCAGCGGTAAGATTCAACGAAGCGAAAGAGGTAGATGTGGTTTGTGAATGATGGTTCGTTATTTTGCTCTTGAATTTGTTATTTTGTTTTCAGTTTTGTTATTAATTTTTTTGTTATTTTGTTTTCATTTTATTTTGTTTTTGAATTTTTTATTTTGTTTTCAATTTTATTAATTTCTTTTTGAATGTGTTATTTTGTTTTCTTTTTTATTTTATTTTTGAATTCGTTATTTCGTTTTTGTTTAGTTATTTTGTTATTGAATTCATTATTTTGTTTTTCTTTTTTTTCCTTTTTGTTATTTTGTTTTTGATTTCATTATTTTGTTTTAGTTTTGTTATTTTTTTTATGTTATTTTGTTTTCATTTTATTTTGTTTTTGAATTTTTTATTTTGTTTTCAATTTTATTAATTTCTTTTTGAATGTGTTATTTTGTTTTTTTTTTATTTTATTTTTGAATTCGTTATTTTGTTTTTGTTTTGTTATTTTGTTATTGAATTCATTATTTTGTTTTTCTTTTTTTTTCCTTTTTGTTATTTTGTTTTTGATTTCATTATTTTGTTTTAGTTTTGTTATTTAATTTTTTTTATTCGTTATTTTGTTTTTTAATTTTTTTTTGTTGTTGTTGTTTTGTTTTTGAATTTATTATTTTGTTTTCAGTTTTGTTAATTTGTTTTGCACTTTTCGGCCAGTGATTTCTCTCTCTGTCTCTTCATCTCTCTCTCTCTCTCTCTCTCTCTCTCTCTTTCAGTGGCTAACTCTTTCTCTTTTATTTCAACGCCACGGCAAATTCAGGAAACTCAGGAAATATTCAGAATGTTCACTTATAGTAGTAATTCATGAAAAGGATACAGTTTATGTACATGACAGATTTTTTTTTACAGCAGCTAGACTGTAATTGTTCATATGCAAAAAAACAAAACAAAAAACAACGTCTTCTGTGTTACACATTAGTAGTGTCTCCACAACACTTAATTTGTACAGTCGGTCTTGTCCGGAATAGAAAAGGGAAAAAAAAAACATTCCTCTATTGCCTTTGACAGCACTGAAACGGAGGAGGATAAAGAACAATACAAGAAACGATCGGATTTCGATATTTTAATTTTTTTTTGTCATCAGCAATACTCTTGTGTTTTTGAGAATGGTTTTTGATGGTTACGTATAAAAGTGCTTGCTGGGCAGAACGAGTATTGTATATAGTCCGGAGCATGGCGAGTGTATCAGTGACCCCTGTACAGGTAGTGCTTTAGGTGTGCTCTTTTTTAAATTCTTTTCCTTTTTCTTTTTTTTTGTCACAGCTTTCGCATTTTAGTGCAAAAGCGTAAAAAAAATTCCTTTGCTGTTTCCTGCAACAGTGGGTGTGCTTAAAACTCAGGAAAACAGCTCTTACACACACACACACACACACACACACACACACACACACACACACACCACTCTTTTTCACTCACACACTTAGAGCCCCTTTGCATAGCACGGCATTTGGACTTCTTCAGATTTGCCCCCATGAAATGTGAAAAGAGTCGCATCTCCGCTAAGGAACTTTCTTTCTTTCTTTTGGTTTTTCTTGTCAGTATTTAAGATGCTGCATGTGTGTGTGCGTGTGGTCACGAAGACCCAAAAGCAGCTTCTTTAAAACAATTTTCAGTGTTATTATAATTGTTTTTTTTTTACTTTTTCAAAACTTTGACCCATGTATACAGGAACAGGAAACGGTGCACGAGCTCTGCTAAACAGTCACTTCTGCCCTCTTGAGTTTGCTTTCGGCACTTTACTCTCTCTCTCTCTCTCTCTCTCTCTCTCTCTCTCCGTCCCATGATCAAGCTGGTGTGAAGCGTACTGTAGGTTTGCTTCAAATGAAAAAGTTCCTCTGGGTTTCTTTCAATTGATGTCAGTAGCTTCTTAAAAAGTTTCTGATATGCTCTTCAGAGGATCTTTAGAAGGACGTTTCAAGGTGCTAAATGAAAAAGAGTCTACATGGTTGAGTCCTAACATGAAGAGTCCACTGCTAACACAAACATTTATTTACCTTTAGTTTTAAACTTTGAAATGAAATTAAAATAGTGAGGTATTAGAAAAGATTTATCCATTGGTCATCTTCTCATCCAGGGTTGGATCCCGTCTTGGTTTCCAACGATCCTGAGATCACTAACAAATGATTGTCCCACGGCCGCGCAGCTGTTTAGTCCCAATCCCGTCACATTGAGTGTGTATGGAAATGCTCTTACTCTTACTCACTATTTAACATAGCCCTGTTTTTTACTCTCGATTGTTTAACAGTGCAACTTCACCAGTTGTTTAATCCACTTATTATTGGGGTCAATTTAACCCTGGCAAGTTTAACCTCCAGGAAATGATCCTAATTAAAAGTGTTACCCAAGTTTATGTATAAAAGTCACAGAATATGAAGCGAAAAAAATATTTTAGTCATTAATTTTCAGACTTTAAACACTGAATGGGGTCAAAATGACCCTAAAGATAAAAGGAGGGTTAAGCGATCCCTGATCGTGAAGTTGACGGCTGAGCATTGTATTAATAATGCTTAACCCAAAGCCTGAAATTTCAGGATCTCACCTGGTTCTTTTCTTTGCTTGATGAAGACAAATAATTAGAACCTTCTGAAACACAATTTCTTAAATCGGCCGGAGTACTTACGTTTATTCATTTGCTAATTGATAACTTTATCTGTTTTTATTCTGCTATGAATCTATTTGACATAACGCATGAACAAGTTTATTTTATAGTTAAAAGTTTACAACAGTAGTTATTTTACCAAAAATGAGTGAAATCATTATTAGGAAGTCCAATTTGACAATAAATGTCAAAAAATGTTTTGATTGACCAGTGGACTCTGATTGACTGGACTTTGCTGTACTGTGCTGTGCTCTACACCCACTTGATCATGGGTTCTCCTGTTAGATCTTTCTGTTCTTGGTGCACTCTTCGACCATTTAGCACTTCCTCAAAGGTAGATTTCACTTTCAGTACCCTGAAGTCTGAAATTGAAGCACTTAACATACGCACTTAAAAGTGCTCCTCATCCTCATCCTTAATAAAATCGAAGTCCATATCCAGGAACTCAAAATTGGAAGAAAAAAAACAAACAAACAAAAAACATTAATACACTGCAAGACAAGAGAGTGTCTAATTCATATTACTGATTATTTTTAAGTCTAATAAGCTAAATTTGAGCTCTGATTCAAATCAGGAGAAGAAAGAAATAGTATAATTTTTTTTTTTTCACTTTTGCTGGGATTTTTCATCCCTTTAAAATCATTCTATATTTGCCCTGAGTGTATATTTGTTAGAGATTTATATCCGTGATAGGATTTGCATGCTGCCTGTATATTTTCTAGTTTGTCTAGTCATCGGGGTGTTTCAAAAACCTAAATCCTGAAGGAATGCAATTATTTTTCATCACCGACTTTTACATCATAAAATATTGATGATAATAATAATAATTATTATTATTATTATTTTCTCATACTTGGCTGGAATCTTAAACGTAACGCAGTTTCCTAAATCCAGCACTTTCTCACGATGATTTGGACAATATAAGCTTCTAAAAACTTACGCTGTTACGTAAGTTGCCATGGATTCATTTTTCTTTTTAATCTTGTATATTTAATAATAATAATAATAATAATTAATAATAACTCTCTGACCCATGTGATATATTGTTATAGGTCATAATTTGTTCAGCCAAGGAAGTTGTAGGACTCGTTTTTTGTGATTTTTGTGTGTTTAAAAAGATTTTTGGTAACATTTTTCCCCTGACACACACACACACACACACACACACACACACACATTAATACTGAATGGAGTGCTCTGTTGTAGCAGTTTAGACCTTAGAGACTTGTCGTGATTGCTAGTTTAGTGTGCTTTTGCTTTTTTTTTAAAAAAAAAAACCTATTTTCCTCTTATGTACAAATTTTTTCAGCTTTGCTCCTTCACTCCCTCTTTCTCTCGATTATTGACAGTATTTCGAAATTCTAATCAGGTACAAAACTAAAGAACTAAACTGAAAAAGAGGTCAGAATGGACGTTTGTGCGCACATATGCAAATTCTTCCCTATAAACGAGCTTCGTTGTCACGCTACTTGTCGTGGAATCGGGTAGAGTACGCGTGGAAAGCATGGCGCTCCACTAGATAAGCACATTGTGTCATTATGTCGACTTTGTTGTTTTTAGGAAAAATGCAGAACGTTTCCAGATTGAAATAGAATGACACTTTATAACACAAATTGTTGTGTTGTTCCCGGATTGTAGGTGGTATTTCCGAATTGCTTTTGTCGTAAAAGTATAGAAGATGACCATTATTCCCTTCAAACTTTGCGTTTGTGACCTGCATAATGAAATTTTATTCAATTTTATTTGTATAGCGCTTTTAACAATTGACATTGTCGCAGGGAATGTTTTTATTTAAGTTTCTATGAACTATTTCTGTGTAGAAACTGACAAACTTGCACATTTTTTATTGGATCTGAATTACATGATTTACATAAAAATTAAGAAATGTTTAGAGGTGAGTAGTTTTTTAAGATATGCAACTCTAATGTAGATCTCTCTTTCATTTATCAGCCCCAAATATATTCTCTTATAATTAGTTGATACGTTTAAAAAAATAAAAAATTTAATATGCTCCTTGGTGGTAGTGGCGTTCAAAGTCCACTATGCCAAAATATTTTTTGTTGTTGCGTAACGCATTAATGTAGTGAAGCGGAAAGTACAGATATTTTATGTAGCATGTAGTGGAGGAAAAGTTAACAGAGTTGAAAGATTGAGTAGTTTTATTAGAGGATATGTTTAACTTTTACTTTTACATCCTACAGCAAATATCTGTACCTTCCGCTTCACTACATTAATGCGTTACATAACCGAAGCGCTAGGTCTATTTGTTCACTAAACTAAAGCCTTTAATCACTATTAAGCGCTGAGCAGCGAGCTCCTGGGTGTACAAAAAAAAGGTCATTTAAAGATCTCATTGCGCAGGTCACAGAAACAAAGTTAGACGTAAAAATAGTTAAAAAGTAAGAAAAATGTTGACCTAGAGTTATTGCATTGCCTGCATTACAATGCTGTTTTTAAAAACGTCCTTGGATTTGTGGGACGAGGAAAAAAAAACTAATGATCCAGAGTTTTTTTCTGCAGTATATCAGATTTAAAGCTTATTAGCCCAGAGGTGTCTTTCATGCAGGGTTTTATGACCTGTACTGAAGGTTCTGCTCTGACACGGGAAGATGCTACAGTAGGTAGAAAGTCAGTATGCTAGCTGACTTAACAACAGGACCCTGATCCTGATGCGTCGCGGCTTCCCAGGCACGGCGGCGTGTTTAAAAACAGTATTGCAACGCAGGAACTGTGTATCTCGTAGGTCTCTTGGGCAGCACTTGAATGCATAGCATACTTCTGGATTGTGTGTAAACGAATCTTCGCTTTGCCTTAAGAGCCGAGGGTCACTCCGGTCTGAGGGATCGGCATTCTGACACAGGCACCGGAGCTTCCACGCCTCAACCATAATTACGTCTGTACAGGCTTAACGGATTTGTCTCTGCTTTTCATACATGTCTGGCAGCATTGTGTCTTCACAAGCCTGTTTTTTTTTTTTTTTTGTTACATCAACAACCTCACAAATCCTATAAGCTCATCGGGTTTCATCTCTATTGTCTTTCACATGCATGCCGATCAGCTTTGGTTTGTCTCGTCAAGGCTGAATCGGCAAAACAGTGACACATTTTGCTCTTGTATCTTGTCTCAGGGTGCGTGCCAATGACTTTTTGTTTTTTATTATTTCTACACTCGCTTTTTTCCGATAAACGGTAATTTCATGCTTGGAAAAGAATTGTCTTCTGATGAAAAAGCTAATGGGTCGTAAATCTCTTGTTGTTGTTGTTGTTGTTGGGAATTTTTTTCTCTTCTTCTTATAGTTTCTAAGCTAATAATTGACAAATCAAAAATTGATTTGCACAAAATTTTGGATAAAAAATTGAGGGCTGCGGATTCTCAAAAAAAAAAGTTCAGTTGTTGAACTTTAAAATTTGTCTACTAAGCTTTTAATCTGCAGTTAATAAACTATGGCAATGCAATGTTTGTTTTGTGTTTTGCATTAGTATGTAAAAGCTATAAAGGAAGTACAAACTAAACTTTTGTTTTAATGTTGCTAGGGTTTTCATTTTTGGTTTGTTCTGTGCTGCTTCTTTGAAACATTGACACTGGCTCTCCAAAGCTTTCCTCATCAGCGAAAAACGAAGAAGGAAGAAAAAAAACAACGAACGTTTGCCTTTTTATCCGCAATCCGCTCGACTTTATACGTGTTCGTTTATACGTGAAACGAGGCTGAGCTCATTCGAGGAAAAGTAGAAACAGCAAAAATGTTTACAAAGACAAGGTGACACGTTTTTTTACGAGTCAAATCAAACTTGCCATGTATATAGTAATTGTGAGTTGTTTCGATTGGATAGCTAGGTTTTAGTATTTGTTTTTCGTTTTTTTTTTAAACATTTTTGTATGTTTTTAACCAAAAGAAAAACAAATGTCCTTTGATATAACTATGCGTACTTCTTCGAGACTTTTTTTTTTTTTTTTTTTTTACTCGTCTGGGATGTTTCAAAGTAAGACGAATAGAAGTGCACCTCCGACTTTTTTGCCTTAGAACTTGCAGAGGCCATAGTTCACCTTTGACGTGAAAACGTGTGTATGCAGGGGTCTCCGGGCCCCCCCCATTTCTCGACTAGCAGAGCGGACTCTCTCTCTCTCACTCTTATCTACCTGTGAAATCCTTCATACCTCTCATAACTGGTCAACGACTGTATCAGCAAACCACATCAGGTGTTTTTCTACATGCTTTTTACACAGATTATTGTATTAGTAGATTTCGGTGCATCTTTTTTTTTTCCTAACGTAATAGCTCTTGGGCTTGTAGTTTTGTTTGTTCTTCTTTTCTTCTTTGTTTTTCCCCCCATCCCTTGCTTGCTCTCTATCTCCAGTTTTTTCTAGTTGACTGTTTTGTGTTAATATTGTCGAATTTGGGAATAGCTGTTATAGAGTTTTTACCTTTTTTTTCCATTTCTAAATGCTACATGAACCTAATGAATTTTAATGACGTAACCATTGTAAATACGGTATTGTGCAGAACTCATTTTCATGCATTTCAATTGCTAGTGTTATATAAAATGACAATTTTTTTGTCAAGACACCATTTCTGTTTATGAAATAAAGAAACTTATCATGTTTCTGTCTTTCCCTTTTCATTTCCATATAAAATATTGACAGCAAAATACTTTATTTATACAGTGATGTTGCAGTATGTATTTGTACACTGATCAGCCATGACATTAGAACCATTTGGGTTCCCCTTGTCCCCATGGGCTGTGGCTCTGCAGGGATTTTTGGAGTGTTCCCTGGTGTTTTGCACCATGACGTTGACACAAATCCTTAAGAGTTGTGGGTTGCGACTTATCTACCTGGCGTATCCCATTGGTGATCAATCAGATTGGGATCTGGGGAGCTTGAGGAGCCCAAGGCTGCTGGCCCGTGTGTGACCAGCTGTGGTGAATTGGTCATAATGGAAAGGCAGCAGTTAAACTCCCAGTGCACCAAAGCTGGCCACACATGGAACATCGACTTTTTTTTACCAATTTGTGTTGCACCAACTTGGATCTTCTGTGACATCGGACTGAACAGGCTTTTGGTCCAAATGGGTTCCCATGATCCTGTCACTAGTTTGCTGGTGTATAATTGGTAATTTATGACAGTCAGTTTACCTGGCGGTGGTTATAACGTTATCTCAAGCATTGTAATGTGGTATTAAATATATACAGACAATGACATTAAAACTATTGAAATAACGAAGGATCTGCCTAAAAAGACAGGAAACGTCATTGTGGTTGTAAGCATCAAGATCTCCAGATGCATTCTACCATGTACGCAGATACGGTAGGTAACTAAGTACATTCACTTTGTCACTTCGCTACTGTACTGATGTTTGTATTTGCTATTTATTTAAGTAGTTTTATTAGAGGATATGTTTAACTTTTACTCCCCTACATCCTACAGCAAATATCTGTACTTTCTGCTTCACTACATTAATGCGTTACATAACCCGAAGCGCTAGGTCTATTTGTTCAGTAAACTAAAGACTTTAATCACTATTAAGCGAAAGGTTCACAGAAGGGTCATGTTCTGTTTCCACGTTTAAAATTGATCGGTTAGCGTCGCTAGGATTTTCATGTTAGCAGTGTTTGACATCTGTGTGTGACATGTTTACAGCGTTTATTCATTAATCTTTAGTACTGCATCCTAGATTTCCAACCTGAACGAGTGAAATTCAGAAGTCAGTGAGTATGGGTGAGCCTTGGGTGCCCATGTTACTGTTTTTATAGCAACAACTTCCACAGGGGACGATGTATTGTCCACTATTGTGGGCATTTATGGAAGGAGTCTCCAGTGTCAGACTTCTGTTTTTTTTTTTTTTTTCAACACAAACAAAGTTTTCAGGATGGAGCCTTTTAGGTGAGGGAACACATGTTTATAACATTTATAACACAAATCATAAAACTAACTGATCTGGCCAATGTTTCAACAAAATTTTACATAACTACAGATTACATGTTATCCTGTACAAAATACTCTGTGGTATAAGAAGGAACAATCCTTGTCACTTTTTTTTTTTTTTACATGACCCAGTTCCAGAAGTAACACCAATAGGAGGAGAGATACTGTAGGATACGAGTGTCACAACTGCACTGATTTAGATCATGGTTATGTGCAAAAAAACAGACAAAACTGAATTTGCAGCATCTTCAGCAGACTGCGATAATAGGCATGCGTTTAAACCTATATACCGATGTGCAATGGGTGTTCAAGTCAAACCGGGACTTCGCATCTCATGAGCAGAATCAAATCCGAGTGCATCCTGTTGGTCCTGCTGGTAAGTAACACGTGTCTCCTGTTACCGCATGGTATCATGTCGCACAAAGTACGTGATGAAATTTCTCATGAATGAAAGAGTAAAGATTTCGAGCACAGTACAGTGATGAGACTCACAGTAGAACATTTCAATGGTGCTATGACGATCCCAGCCAAGAGCCCACTGTAGTCATTTTCATGAACGTTTATCTAGTCAAACACCTGATCTTTAAAAACAACAGATAACGTGTTGCCTACTTGCAGAAGAGACACATCTGTCTGTGGGAACTGTACACAAAATCGTTCACCAGCACCACTTGCACATTTCAGGAGCTGGGAGTTATTGCTACATTCACCATTCATACAGTCCTGACCTCACTCCAAGACATTTCCACATGTTTGGGACATTAAGGAGTTCCTGGAAGGCCAGAGTTTCGGATGTGTGTACTGAGAAGTGCAGTATACAAAAAAAAAAACTTACGTATCTACCTTGATGGTGTCCAAGCACTAGTGAATCGCTGGAATAAGTGCATTAATGTAGCAGGGGATTATATAGTGAAATAAAAGTCGTTTTTTCATTTTATAAATGTTTTCTGTTATTGTGCAGGATCCAAACACCTAGTTCGACTTGAACACCTCTCATATGTTCACGAGGCTCGTGTTTCCTAGATATCAATCAACACCGTTGTCCAGACGACAGGTATTGATGACTGGAGCTAATTCAGGATGTTACATGGTTGTCCCAAAAACCTTACAACAGGTCAACAACTTGCAGTCTGATGTTTTATACAATGCAAAGCGCACACATTGGTGTTAAATGGCATTTAGATTGGGAGTTAGTATTGGTCAGTTTAAAACATGAGCAGTGTATGGTGATCAGAGAGAGAGAGGTCACTGCAGACGTTCAAGATTATTTACAGGTGTAAAATGCAAAGATGGTAAGGCCAAGTGAACAAGGATTAGATAGTAAAGTTGCTCTATATTTAAAAAAAAATAATGGTTTAAAAAGGCAAGGCTTTGTTCTTTTTCGAAGAACATACACGGATAATTTCAATGAATGCAGAGTAATACTGTCGACCACCAAGATGTACATAGAATTATTGATTATTTAATTAATTCAAAATTCAATTCAGTCAAAATAAAGCAAGTTAAGGTCTTGGTTAACACATACAGTTATGGTCTTGAAGCATGATTCGACTGTGTAATATGGTCAGGTTTCAAAAGTTCAGTTATGTTCAACTAGTTTGTGTCACAACAAGAAAAAAAAAGTGCATCTGTATGTATAAGAATATTTTGATTAGGGAAGCTCTTTGCAGTTTGACAAACTGTTAACACAGAACATAAACCAATATACTGTATATAATGTTTCAGTAGTGGTGCAACATGTGAGCAGCACAGCCAAAGTGATGACTCCAGTTTTCTGAACAGCCGACTTCACTTTTTCATGATCGAAGACAACTCCAGGATCATGCCCTGAAAGGGACAAAATGTAAAAAATATATTATTATTATTGTAGTTATTATAATACACAGATTAGCCATTAAATAAAACCCCTTAGGAAACACAAGATTCGGTGTAGTGTTTCAGGTATACAGTGGTTAATATCTACCAAAAATAGTCCATGGAAAGACAACTAGAAATATGGTCATGAGCCGCTAATGATCACTGATGCCTGTCTGGTCTGATCTCACAGAAGAGCTACTGTAGCTCAAATTCCTAAAAAAGTTGGTGCTAGTTCCAATAGGAAGGTGTCAATGCATCAGAGTTTGTTGTGTTTGGAGCTGCATGGCATGGAGATCGGTAGACCCGTGTCCAATGCCAAAGGCACCAAGAAAGGTAAAAAAGATGGAGAATTAGAAGAAGGTAGCCTTGTCCAATGAAGCATGTTTTTTTTAACATTATGTGGATGGCTGGGTGTGTGTGCATAATTTACTTGGGAAGAGATGGCACCAGTATTCACTATAGGAGAAAGCCAAGCCAGCAAAGGCTGTTTGATGCTTTGGATCATTTTCTGCTGAAAAACCTTGCGAGTTGTGTGGATGTTACTGTGACACCAACACAGTTGCTGACAAAGTACAACCCTTCATGGAAGTGACCTCCTTGTCAGCAGTCCAACACCTTAACCACAAGCCACCTCTGCCCCATTTGAACAGGTACCCTGTTAGTTACACTTCGATGACAGTAAAGAGCTATAGTAATTTAACTTAGAATTACAGAACTAATAAAAGTTTTGTTCGATTAACAAGGGTTCTTTTGCTGCAGCAATTGATCGGTCATCGGGTGCTGATTAATTTTCTGTAACAACAACAACAATGATAGTAGTTGTTGCTGTGAGAAGTATACAAACGGTCTTTTCTAAAAAATAAATAAAGAAATAAATGTAATATCTGGAAAATTGCTGAGGTGTAGGATGAATAAGTCACTGTAGTGCAGTTATAGGATAATAATCAGCTCCAGGTGGTAACAGTAACTCAGTATCAAGCCACATCAAATGACAGTATGCCCCTGTTTTACTCCTTACGTAACTCACTGAAGTACTCTTATTACTCTAAGATATACCTTCTAGTCATCATTAAATACATCTCAAAAAGTAGGTTCTTACCATTGACATGCGGCGCCCACTGGCGGGTGTCGGGATCATGGTAGGGCTTTCACTCTGAGTCAGCTGCTGGGTCCCTGACTCTGAGCCACTTTTGGACATTGGGCTCTCCAGTGGAATAGCCAGTCTGCTCTCAGAAAGCCCTCTTGACATGAAGCTAGATTTCCTACCAGTGGAGTAATGTTCTGCTGAATCACTGTCCTCACTCAGGTCCTTGCAAACGCTCACCCGACTTTGCTTGCGTGCAAAATTCTGAATTGATGCTGGGATCTCAATGTTGCTGGCTCTGAGGGATGCTCGAGGTAGCTGACCGGCACCCTTCAGAGGGCAGGGTAACTTGGGTCCGGATTCTTCGCTGCTAGAAGTGTGGCCGCGGTTGTCCACAGTGGAAAGCCTCTCTGTGGCCCCTACATGACGGATGGCCTGGATCTCAGGTTGACTCGGGATACGCGTCTGCTTTGGCTGCTCAGATACAGGAGCATCACTGGTTGGTGCATTTGAAGAGGGCAGAGGGTTGCTAGTGGGCATGTGGAATGGCAAAGCTTCCACCTGTCTATCAGTCACTATCGTGTACGATGTTTGGGTCATATGTGCAAGTTTCTGTGGCAGGCAGTCTGTAAGGACACATGACTGCTGCACCATGGAGTTTTTCTTCGACATGCAAAGACTCTCTTCATCTCCACCATGCAGATTGCCATATACGCTTTGCTTGATCTTTTTCACTCCCAGGTGAAAGATCTCCATGATGTTTAAGAAAAGGGAAACCCCAGCTATGCCCAGCATAAAGATCATGAAAATATTTTTCTCTGTTGGCCTGGACACAAAACAGTCCACAATGTTCGGGCAGGGATCTTTCTCACACTTGTACAGTGGGGTCAGTCCAATACCGTAAAGGGCATACTGACCCAGGATAAAACCCACTTCCAACACCGACCTGGTTAAAATATGGAATACGTACGTACGCAGGAGGGAACCTCTCAGAGGGGCCTTCCTGACTCGCTTTTGTTCTTCCAGTTTCCTCAATTCCTTCTCAATTCTTTTGTGTTCATCCAAGATGCCCTCCATCCCCTCCAGCTCAACTTTAAGCTGGGCTTTCTTCTTGTGTCTCTCCTTCTCCAGGGCCCGCAGCCGGTAAAGCGCATGGCCCATGTAGACCAGAGAAGGTGAGGATACAAAGATGATCTGCAGGACCCAGTACCTGATAAGGGAGATGGGAAAAGCTTGGTCGTAGCAAACATTCTTGCACCCGGGCTGCTCCGTGTTACACACAAACTCACTTTGCTCATCGTCCCAAACATCCTCAGCAGCAACTCCGAGCACCAGCATGCGAAAGATAAAGAGAATGGTCAGCCAGATTTTGCCCACTATGGTGGAGTGGACATGAACTTCTTCCAAGATGCTTCCCAAAAGGTTCCAATCACCCATATTTGGTTTAACATTGCCTGAAATTGTATAAGAGTGCAAAACAGACTTCACTTTAGACACAATTTGGGAGAATATCTATGTAATATGGAGAACGTCCCATTGTTATACCCCAAATGTTTTTGGAGGGTTAAATGCTCCTAGAACTAATAACACCACAAAGCAACGTTTAGAAATAGTTTTTATAAAAATAAACAGGACACTTACACCATGTGGATTGTCTTAAAGAAGCCTCAGCACTGATTCGTCATCATGAAGAAGACAACACTAACTTGGCTTTGTTTTTTCACTTCTTTGGTAAAGCAGGAGAGATCCTCTCTCTAGGCATCACTTCAGTAAATGAATCCCAGACCTATTGCACCCAGTGAATTAATACAAGGTTTTTATTGATTTGTGGATGGCTGGACAGTGCCCGCAGGGAAATAGCTGGCACAACTCGGTCATCGACAACATGAAGGGAGGGCTATGTGCTAGTCCCAATACCATGCACTGTGATAATGTTCTCTATTGAATGTATGAAGTATATAAAATGCGATTAAACAACTAGCCTTCCTGTTTCCGCTGGCAGTATTTTTCCTGAACCAGCTGTGGACTGCTAAATACTGTAAGTTTATTCATTTAAAATTAACCAAACTACAAATTTCACAACTCTATATAATCAGATCCACAAAATTAAATGAAGGATGCTTAACAATAACCACACAAGGTACAAACATCTTCTAACCGGCTGTAGTCCAAGACATTTGTATTGGAGCCAAATGTATTTTGAGGTGACCTAACCAGTAACTTAAAACATTTTCATAGTTTTCAACATTTCAGAAACACCATACTTTAACAATCTTTTTAAAATTGACAGCAAGTAGTTGACTGCCACAGGATAAATAAAAGCTTTCCAAATAATGCAGCATACAATTGAAATAAATTAACTTTATTTTAAAAAGTGAAAAACTTTCCTGCATTTTACAATATTTACAGAATATTAATTCAAACGAGAGGTGCATTCAGAAAAAAAAGGTATAAATGTATTAAGGTGATAAAAGCCTTCCAACAACTTTCCTATTTTTCATATATACAAGACAAACCTGCAGATCTAGAATTAATCTGAGAAAAAAGAAAATGACTCGGAACTCAGGATTTAAAACTAAAAAAATTTTTTTTTTTCCAAATATCACTTTTATAGGGATTATTATGAAATGTCATGAATAACTGAACATATGTTTAATTGGAGGCTTTGAGATAACAGTTTCCACTGCTTCAAGATGGGTTTCATCTGAATTGCTAAGATTTTTGAAAGATAATTATATGCAAACAAGGGGAACAACGTCATTTTACATTTTTTGGGTAGTTAATGAACACAGGTGTATAATCTGTCAGGCTTTATGTCCTCTCACACTTTTTTCCCCTTCTTGTTTAAGCATGCTTATTCCGGTCTCTTAGAGGTAGATACTAGGCTAAAATTGACTCCTGTGTCTTTAACGGAAAGCCATTAAATCACCTCAGGATCTGTTCAAAAACCATTTGTTTTAGCTGTTATTAATTTGTAACAGCTGATCTTTCACCTTTATTTAAAGAGAATTGACTGTATGGATAGACAGGACGCTGTAAGCATCTCCAAATTTTGGCTGATGCTTAGAATCTAACATAATGACCTATAAACTAAACCCGAGGTGCCAAAATAGAAAAGAGTGCCTCTCAAACCATAGTACTGCAGATCTTCTATCTTGCAGTGTTTTTGTCCACAAAATAATAAAACTGTATAAAATAACACCGAAATAAGAAAAAAAAAAAAATCTCCAGCTTATCAAAATCCAGTGACAAGTACATTATGCTGGTTTCTTTGCTTGTGGCACGTGCCCTCTTGCAGAAACAAGAAGAAGAACGGTTAGACGTTACACTACAGGCTCGACTGGCTCTCAGGTCTCCATTTTCTCTTTCTTCTTAAAGAGTTTCATGAGCTGGGTAAACCGCTCTTCAACCTGTAACAGGAAAGAAACAATGTTAGGTTAAGCCTTGGCTTTCACCTCAGATTATAGTTATTTAATCAGAAATACCAAGTAAACACCAAAAATACCTGCGCTTGTGATTTTCTCAACTTGGATGAGAGAGTGGCAAATGTTTTTGAGGAAGCTCCTTTCGTTTTGAGCGCAACAAGAATATCTCGGTCTTCCTCCCTTCAGATAAGAAAAAGAAAAAAAAAAACAGTTTATGAAATTCTTCACAATGACCATCTGTGGACACAATTTTAATTACAGCAGAAAAGCCTTATATCTACTGACCTGGTCCAAGTCACCACTACTTCTCCTTTTTTCCTGATTACGTTCTTAGCAGAGAGACTGTTAGGAGACAGCTGAGGAGACGGTGTCTTGATCTTCTTCACTGGAGTCTTTTCGTTTTTATCCTTGGATGATTTCGACCTCTTTTTGTGCTTTGGCTTTTCTGGCTTATCTTGTGATTTCTCTCTTTTAGAACGCTTCGCTTTTGGCGCCGAATGATGCTTCTTACGCTTCCTGGAGACCCTGTGGCACGAGTTTTTTAGCCCATGTTCCGAGTCTGCGGCGGCAGTAACTTCTGTGGCGGCATCATGAGCAACATTATCATCAACTTGCTCAATCAGGTTCTCTGTGGTTTTAGGCAATGTGGCAGGATCTTTTGAGGTGTTTATACTTGGTATTTCAGCTTCGCTTCTTTCATTTGAGATGACCTGAAGCTGACCTGCAATGGTTTGCATGGCCTCACTTTGTAGTGAGGACAAAACATCTTCAGCAGGCGGTGTTTCTTTCCGCTCCTGTTGAGGCTCCTCTTCTACGCCTAGAGATGTATGCCTGATCCGAACTATGAAGTGATCATTGGACTTCTCAGTCACCTCTGCCTGCATAGGCAAGTTTGGCTTGAACTGGAACACGGCAGGATCCGGCGCCCCCCAATTTCCACTGACGGTCGACGGGCTGCTGGAGTTGTCCGTTTCAAGAGACAAGTGAATATCTTGCTCGGTGGCATCTTCCCCATCAAGAAGCGCATCTTCGCAATAATGGGCACTAATGATGGTGGCTGGCGTGCACAGCTGCTGTTCGTTAGCTGGGTGCAGAAAGCTCAAGTGGCCGTCTGACTTCAGAGGTGAGGGTATGGTCAGGGATACAGCCAGATCTTCAGCCAAAATCGAGAAAGGCTGATGGGAAGTCACTGTAGTCACAGTCTGGACAGATGAGTTAGAAGGAACTTCCAGCATGCAGTTTTCATCAAGGAGAGCTGGATTCAATGGCATTTGATATTTGTACGGTGAAATGGATGTCCATGATGTAAGAAGCTTCTGTGGTGTGATCATCTTGCTGGGCGTCATGATGCCAATGAGACTTGTTCCGGCTTGACAGTCTTTCCTTGGAGTGTTAAGAGGCCAGCTGTGATTATCAACGCTCTCCAGCAGATCGGATCCTTGCAAGAGACATCTGAAGATATCCCCCATTTGGGAATCTGACACCAGATTAAAGGTCAAACTTGATGCTTGCTGTTCGGTCAGAATTTCAAAGTCTGATCGATCATGTGTCGATCCACTGTGAGAAAGACGACGGGTATAGCAGGAGGTTCTGTTCTCGTTTACAGGAAGAACTTCTTGGAGAGATTTCTCAGAGGATGAAACCTCTTGTAGCTGATTAGACTGATTATTTGTGGGTAGCTCTGGTGCGTTGGGCCCCTCTTCCATGGTTGCCTTTATGTTTTTACCACTGCTCCCAAGGCCTCTACATGTCACACTGATTAAAGAAGAAATTTTCTCCTGGACCTTCTGGCCCTCGCTTTCGATTTTCTTTTCTGGTCTGTTTTCAGTTGTGCTTAAAGGCTCTTTAGGTTGTATCCTACACAAATCCGCATTCAAAGCTTCCTTAATGTTAGCATTTGACTGCTTTCCTTCTAAACAAGGTTTGTTTTTAGAAAGACCTGGATCGCTTTTAAGAGCTGCCTTTAGTTCCTTGAACAAGAAATCAAACTGGCCGTCTACAAAGTTCCACAGCTTCTGCTTGAGGTCTTCGGCCCGTTGCTCAAAGATACGGTTCACGATGCCGTTGTTCGAGACCTTGCTCGTTACGGAACAGATGATCTTATTGAGCCGAGATTTGACCTCGTTTCCTTGACAGCAAAATTTGTGAAAGTTGACACTGTCGACAAATTCCGTGAAAGAGGCCTGAGACATTTCGATGATGCAGCAAAAAGCGGGTTTGGTGACGTTTTTATGGAGTTTCATGTACTTCCGTCTCAGCTCTGAGCGTATAAATGACAACATGTTCATAAAATCAGCACAAGAGGAAATTTTCGCCTTGGGTGGAACGGTGACAGTTTTGAAGCGCCTCTTGTTCGAGGACGGACTGCCTTTAGAAGCGTTGTTCTTCTCTTGTTCTTTGCGGGCGGGAGGAACGGCGGGTCTTATTTGAGATTTTTTCTGTAATCCTGGTGATCTGGGACTACACCTTAAACCTGATCTTATTTCATTTGGAGGACTCTGAATGACTAGCGCCCCTTCCCCTTCGCTCTCACTGATTATTTCCCCTTCTTCCAAGTCTTCTTCGGTAGCGGTAGAAGAGAGAGCCTCTTGCTGATCTTTTGGGAGGCTAGGTTTGGCTATGGAATCGGGTCTCTTGTTTTCTTTGTTCATGTCCATCTTGACAGCATCTTTATCTGCCACACTGGCTGACATGGAGAAATCTTAAACAATGAAAAAAAAAGAAAGAAAAAAAAAAAACATTATGTATGTAATGTCTAAACAACTACCTGGAAATCACTTTAAAATGTAGTTCTACATTTAACACAACATCGTATATTTAACTACATGAACAAATGTATTCGGCCAAACTTGTTAATTATTGAATTAAAGAGTTTCAATCAATCAGGCCCCTTATGTCCAGTAAAGGGCAATCTTAATGCTTCAGCAAACCGAGATATCTTGCACGAAGCTATGCTTCCAACTTTGTGGCAACAATTTGGGAAAGGTCCTTTCCTATTTTAACATGACTGTGTCCCAGTGCAAAAACCAAGGACTATAAAGACATGGTTTGATGAGTTTGGTGTGGAAGAACTTGACTGGCCTCAACACAGAGCCCTGACCTCGACCCCACTGAGCACCTTTGGGATGAACTAGAGCGGAGAATGCGAGCCAGGCCTTCTTGTCCAACATCAGCACCTGACCTCATAAATGCTCGACAGAATGAATGGACACGAATTCCCACAAAAACACTACAAAATCTGGTGGACAGCCCCCCAAGAATGAAGAGTGGAAGCTGTTATAGCCACAAAAGGGGGACCGACTCCATATTGAAGTATATGTATTTGGATACGTCGTTGAAGGTTTGGCCAAATACTTTTTGTCCATACACATACATAAACACACTTTCTTTTTAACCTTAGCTCATTTAAAATTCTCTTTAAAAAGGTAAATAATTTATTTTATTGTTCTGCAAAAAGAACCTACTAGACCCTATTGGACTTTCCATAACAATAAGACACAGAAAACACTGACCTTTACTGAGACTTTTGACATGCATCTCCTTTCCCAACCGCTGCTGCTGGGATTTCTTTACCTGCCGTACTGGACTTGTAAGAGGACTGATCGCTTCTGGAATTACTTTAATGTTGCTTAGGGTGAGCATCATGGAATCTTCATCATGAGGCACCGCTACAGACTGGGAAGGCCTGGAGATGACCTCCATCTCGTTCTCTGTGGAATCAGGCTCAGATGAGCTCGCTTGTTCAGGTGGTACTATCTCCTCTTGAGCTGTGCTGTTGATGTTAATCGTCTCAGCGCTTGGTTCTACCAGTGGGCCTGGGCAAGGATCCAGGTTCTCAGGGCTCTGTGTGATATCAGTGTCTAAACCAGTACTGGTTTCTTGGTTGTTTTCCACAGTAACAGTACTAGACACAACTTCCAGAGACACAGTAGAGTCCATATTTGAACACGTACTGGTCGGAGCAGTTTCCATGACTGAAGTGTTGACTTCCTGCTGAGATTTCTCATTTTGAATTGATGCCTCTGGTTTATTATTTGTTTGGACATTTTTGCTAGGATCATCACCATCGATTCTTCTGATTTCCTTATCCTTCTTTGCCGAAGCCTGAGAATCATCAGTTAAAGGAGCAGTGGGACTGGCGACCGATTTAGCACTTTCAAAGAGTAAAGAAACTTTAGAAATGGCCGCTACAGATTTCTGAGAATCGCTGGTAGAACACACATCTGCGGCATCTCCTCTGGTAACGGACTCATCTTCTTGCATTTCTGAGTCTGTACCACTCGCCTTCCCAGATGGAGTTTCACTCAGGTCATCATCAATCCTTTTGGGTAACTCAGGTTCCCTGACCTCCAGGCTTGCTGGTGGTTCTTTATCACATGGTTGTGTGGCTGGATTTGCCGGGAGCGCCAGGGTGTCATCCTCAATCTCATCGATGACACAGAACTCTTCTCCCACCTCAAACAAACTTCTTTCTGTTGCCAAGTCGCTCACTAGGGTGTCCTCGGGATGAGATGGCTGCTCAGAAACTGCTGCCTCGTCAACTTGTTCAGAGTTGTGGTGCTTTTTAATCGGTGAGACGGTCAGGTTCAAGGTTTCCATAAAGGATAATTTTCTCTTCGGACTGCTCTCTTCTGTAATGGGCAAACCATCACTGTTGCTGCTTAACCTCGGCGGAGATTTTCTTCCTGCGCTTGCATGGACGTCCCCTTGGGCGCTCTTGCCCTCATTCATGTTAGGGTTTCTTGCATTATCCGGACTGGTCTTTGATCCTTTGTCTTTGGCAATTTGCTTGTCTTTGTCACCCCTACCGCTCCCTTTACCTTTTACACTCTCTTTGGCACTGTCTAGATGAGAATTTGCACCAGAGTCACCTCTGCTTGATGCTTTGCTCCTGGACGACTCTTCCTGGACGGTTCTTCCAGATGTTCTCCTTTTGTCATCTTGATCTTTTCTCTGATTTTGAGCACTGCGGTGAGGTTTAACAGGTGAAGCGTGGCGTCTGTTCTCACGTACGTCGGTGCGGCTCCGGTCCTTAGCATCATCGGAACGTATTTTGTCTGCTTTATGTCCCACCCCCCTGCCGGCACTCAAATCTTTGGCGCTCTGCCTCTCATGTTCCTTGCCAGTCTCGGACCTGGTGCTTCTTCTTTCGGCTCTATTACTATTCTTTTCATCTGATTTATGTCTTTCCTCACTGTGAGTCTTCTTATACTCATACTCCTTGTCACTCCTGATGCGTTTCCTCGTGTCCTCTTGCCTCCTGTCCTCTTTTCTATGCTGCTCCCTCGTTTCTCTTTTATCTGTCGTCCGTTGCGACTTGTCTGAGCTGCTCTTTTCGCTCCTCCCATTGGACATCTCTGCATGCCTGCTCTGTCGTTCCGGTCCTCGCTTATGCCGCAGTTCTTCTTTCCGGCTCTGTGTGTCTGCGTTCGATCTAGACGGCTCGGATGTGGACGAGGACGAGGACGCAGGACTCCTCGAGCGACCAGATCTCCTGAGCGATACCGGATCGTCATGCTGCTGATGCTTATTGCTTTCTGATCCGCAGCTACCTTTCGCTGACTCCCTCTGCTCGGTCTCTAATCTGTTTTTATGCATTTTAGTTTGAGATTTTTCTGACACGCCCTGCTCTCTCAGTGTGCTCTCTTTCCCAGATGGTTTCTCTTCCTTCCGGTTATCCGTTTCATCACAAGTGTTCTGCCTAGTGCTAGTCTCTGAGTTCGAGCTTGTGCTTTCTCTTTCTCTGTGACTTTGGACAGGCCTGTGCTCTTGTGCAACAGCACTAGGTGGATAATCCAAACTACGAGAATCATCATTTGCACTGTTTAAAGGACTCTCGTGGTTGCATGTCCGAAGCACTACAGACAACGCCGGTGCAGCAGCCATCGAGGACGAATCACCAGGTTGGTTTAAAGTTCTACGTTGGGATACCTCGGCTGATAAAACTTTATCTTTTTTAAGATCCTGAGACTCCTTGACAGGACCGACAGGGCTGTTCAAACCTGGCAACCTCCTGCTGGAGGCATCTTGTCTTCTTTCCCTTGCATATGGATGGAAACCACCCCAACTCGATCTGCCGGAAAAGCAAATACATAAAGACGTGTTATTTCCAGATTAATGCCACACGTCTACTGTAAACACAGCAAACACCTGGATTATTTACCTTTTGCTTAATTTGCTTATTTCCTCGTCCTTCCTAACAATCTCCATCTTAGCTGTTTTGATAAGTGCACATATGTTTTTCTTTAGCAGTGTGTTCTCTTGGTGCAAACTTGAGTTCTGTAACAAAAAAAACAACACAGAAGTATATATAATTATATAGTGAGCTAGTGAGTGTGCTCTAAACTATACACAGTAGATCTTGTGAAGTTTGTTTATGATTGCAAAAATTTTTTTAAAAAAATCGTAATACTAACAGAATCGTGATACAAATTTAATCAGCACCTAGGTATTGTAATATCGTATCGTATCAACTGGCCCCCGGTTACTTTTGTCCTCAGAAGACTTTAAGACACTTAATATACTTTAAGGTGTGTATATATAGCTAATACATTACAACTTACAGTTTGATGTTATTTAACATTACTATAAACTGATAAAACATCAACCTTCAATAAAAATGCTACTGTAATTACTAATAAATGGCATAGCAATATTGAAAAATACTCAGCATCACAAAGATAACAGCAATTCTGATTCATCACATTGTCCTATCATTCATAATTATCCTTTAATGGCAAAAACCACAATTGTTTACTTCCTTATGTGTCTTATTTAGTAATTAAAAAAAAAATACTATAAAGATCTACAAGTAAACAGTGTTGGCCAAAAATATTGGGACAAAAGTGAAATCCAGACTTTTAATATGACATTCTATTCTATACGACAATCAATATTTAGTATAAACGTCTTTACTCTTCAAAACCTCCTGAATCCGGCTGGCCATAAAGTCAAAAGTTCTTCACCATCGTTCATCAGTTTTCTATTGGGTGTGGGTCTGGTGATGACCCAGGCCTTGGCTCCAGAAGCTTAACACTGTTGTCGCATAGCTAGTGAGAGCTATAATGCTAAGTGAGAGCTATAATACATGGCATATGTTGTCCTCACACTTTTGGTCACCACTGTGTATGCATATATATATACACACTGTGTACATACCTTAGTTTGCATCTGCTGCAATTTGGCGAGCAAATCCTGCACTTGGTTTTGTGCCGCGACAAATTTACTTTTCAACTGCAACGGAATCAGATAGGAGGTTAAGGCTCATTATAAGTGTGAATAAGCATCAAGTACAGGATGACAAAAAGAAAACAATTTAAACCTCATTATAGGTTGCGTCCTTCTCCTCCTGCTCTTCGGTGATGAGCTCCTCGTACAAATCGAACGACTCTTTCACCGCGTTCGGAGAAGGAAAAGACCCGGCCTTGCCTGATTAACAACAAACAGATGACAAAGTGAGCAAAAGTCCAGGTCTCGCGCCAGTGTTAGAAAAATAAACAGAATAAACAAAACACCTCAGTGTAATCACATACTTACTTTTACTGAAAAAAGCATAAGTAAAATAAAAAAAGAGCAAACTCACTGTTGTTTTTGTTTTTGCTGGGACTGTCCTCAAGTCCTGAGTAAATATCCACAGAGTCTTCATCGTAATTCAGGACGGAAGCTAAACAGATTACGTTGAGAAAGGTTAGAGATTTTTTCTTTCCTTATTCCTCTTGGTTAAGATAAGTAGCTTAGTCTTCATAAAATAAACCCTGAAAATAATCTAGTGTGTGTGTATTTCAGATTCAGCCTTTATATTAGGGACAGGAATTACACGATACGTCATCATCCCAACAGCGAGGTGCTGATTTGAGTTTTATTGCGATTCCCTCAGGATCATGATTTTAAAAATACTCGATTTAAAAACTTATTCGTGTCAGTGGAAAGCCAAGCGAAGCGAGTTAAAGTTTTTTTTTTTCTATTCAGAGAAAGCTGTTTAGAAAGAGTCAACCTACGATACCAAAGTTGCCCTCAGCATGCATTCAAAGGCTAAGTGATTTTTCACTTTTTTTTGTGATGTTTTGGGTGGCTGAAATGGATGATCTGCATTTACATTATTACAGTGGAACCTTGGATTACGAGCATAATTCGTTCAGGAAGCAGGCTCGTATTTCAAAACACTCGTAAACCAAATTAAACGAAAAAGAACAAATTAAATTCATTTGTTGAGGTTCCGCTGCAAATTTTTTTCGCGCTAATTTAGCTATGTAAAATGATAATTATATAAAGGCATTAAAAGGTCTTTAAAGTTTATCGAACTTAGTTTAATAATTCTAAGTGGTGTAATAGATATCTGAGTGATAACCAGAGCAGATGATGACAATAATAACATGATGATAGTGATTACGACTACATGATGATTACGATCACATGATTACGATGATGATTACATGATACAAACATTTCACACACTATAATCCACATAATGATGCTTTGGGTTTTAGTGTGTGTGTGTGTGTGTTTCTTACCAGGATGCCCCTGACCCAGATCACCATACAGCTCATCTATGGCATTCATCTCCATCACTGTGAGCTCTTGAACACCTTACATTGCTCGAGAAGTCTGAATGAAACACAGTGTGTTAATGATCAGGTAAACTTTCAGTATAATGCCTGAAGCCATAACAACAAAGAGAAGCAGACTTGCACTTGAGCTAGCATATATGCTAAATATTCACTAGAAAAGCACAGATCAAAGCAGAAAAGTGTCGTTTAACATCTAATCAGAACAAATAGTACAATATGGTGTATTTAAATGTATATCATATGCGAGTTTCCCTACATAAGAACCCAGATTTAGCAGACAACCTGTTCGCTAACATCCACCAAAACTAGCAGCACTCTGGCTGTGTCCACAACCGCGCCGCCTCATCCCCTAGTGTACTACTGCACAGGCTGCACGCGATACAACACACAACGACAGCCTGCGTGCCGGAGTGCGCTCGTGCAGGGCGCAACGAGCCGTTCGGGATGCCGCCTGATTACACTTAGCATACGATAGTATATTAAAGCGAATAAAAACAACTCTTTACAAACATTTCAGCAGATCTCGGTGATAACTCCTAAAGCACAAAGCCGTGACACCCGATTCACGACGCGCGCTGATGAAGAAACCGCTTGTTTGGATGTAATTTCTCCGCTTACCGAGTGAGACCCGCTCTGCTCCAACAACAACCGCGCCAACTCGCTCCGCTCCGCAAAACAGGAAGTGACGACATTTTCGCGCGGTCTCTAAACTTCCGGGGTTTCAGTTTAACGGCAAGAGAGTTTTTATAAATCGCATTGTAACAAACTAAACCTGTACTGATTACAACATGCAGTGTACAGCAAGTTTAAATAACGTGGGACTTTTTGTTATTCTTCTTTCTATTATTATTAAGCAAATAATAAAACGTAGACACGAAAAATAAGTACATTTTAGGTAAATATTTGCACTGGTCTTATTTTAGCATTGTAAAATAACAATACTACTACTACTAATAATAATAAAAATAAGTTATTCTTTTTTTCTTCTTCTTATTATTTCTGTTGTTCTTATTTTTGAATAATAAAATAAAGGTTTTCCGGCCATTTATACAACTATATTCATTTTTATCACATTTTTATCATACGCAGGTTTTATGTAAAATAATAATAATAATAATAATAATCATAATATTTGTATTATTATTGTAAAATGTAATTCAAATTGAATACTAAAATAATCATTATATACAGGACAAAAATGCTAAATAAGTACATTTAAAAATAACTGTTTGCATTTGTAATTTATTCAACAATAACTTCCTTTATTAAACGTAAACATAGTACTGTATTGTAAAATTATTATTACTAGTATTGCACAATAAACAAAATGAATAAAATAAAATAGAATGTTGTTAATCATTCGGCTGCCCAATAATGAACATTGTATAAAGCACAGACACAAAATAAATACATTTTAAATACAAAATGAGAAGTAATTTAATCAAATAATTTTCTCTTGACGTTTTTTCCACGTTAATTACTTTTATTAAACATATCCTAAAATTGTTAGTATCCCATTTATCATCATAAACTACTAACATATATATTTTTATCGTCACTCGAGTTTAAATTAAATATTAAATAAATAAAAATTAACAAAAGTAAAAAAGCTGTTGTTCTGTCGCCAAGGCTCCGGCGCGCGCGATGACAACACGGTGACCCGGAAGTGATTCTCCTCCGCCACTCACATGTGTACGGGCACTTTAACACTGACGGGAACGTGCTCGGTGATGTTGTTGTCATCCATCCATCCCGGACTGATCTGATTTGATCTGATCCGATCCAGTGATGAGCCTTCTGATTTCCGGTTACACTGAATCCATAATCCGGTAAAAACTCTATACAAGTAGAAAAAAAATCTGTGCACGTGTCCCTGAGACCTGGGATCGAGGCTGCTGTTCCTCCGTACACGCGCGGCTGGATGACGGCATGGAGACGGTGGAGCTGAGCCTGGCGTCCCTGACCGCGATCTCCGCACACACCGGGACGAGCCGCGCCGAGCTCAGCGAGCGTCTGACCAAGCAGGTGAGCCGCGCGCGCTCCTCATCGGCGAACACGCGCCCGAAGGATTGCCATAGTAACCTCTCTCTCTCTCTCTCTCTCTCGCGCGCGCGGGGGATGACCGTTAACGTTAGCTCGTGTCGCTGGGGCTCGTGCGCGCTGCAGTTGTGTATAACGGTCCTTTTCGTTCACGAGTGAAGTGTATTAAATATTTATGGCTTTTGGGGGCAAAAACGAAACTCTTTATTTGTTAATAATGTATTAATTCATCATCAATTCAATCCTGCACGTGCTAGCTTAGGTTAGCTAGCTTGTTTACTCCCATAGCTGAGTGATATTTATAAACACCTGATTAATAATATTCACTTTAAAGTGTTTAACATTCAGTACACACACAATGATGTATGTATTTAAGTCTTTTTAACATAACTGTTAACATCCTGTTGAATGGCGGTATCAAAAAGTTTCGAGACTAGTTTTGAAACACGCCAAAGCAGTCACAAGTCAGTGTGCCAAAAGACATCAGCTTGTGTACATCGTGATCTGCTGCTACTCTGATCACGTGCGTTATTACATGTGTGCATGAGGTGGGAACAAAAAGCGAATTTGAAATTCTGCGTGAAAATGGGCAAATCTTCCACAGAGACGTTTCACGCGATGAGTCATTCGAGGTGTTTTGAGTGACATGCGCGGCTTAAGAAGAACATCACTGGCGAGAGATCAGGAAGACCTTCAACGAGCTCAAAACCCTTCAATCTTAGAAAATGTCAAAACTTGATGAGATGAAATTTAAGATAAAGCAACGGTCTTCACAGTGGAAGAGCCCATCATCTCCACAACCGAAAAAAGGCAAGGCAGGTTCGCAGCTCGATCAAGTGCACGCTTATTGTCTTATTCGACATTCGCGACATTGTGCAATGAGAATTCATCTCCAGCGACCAAACCGTCTATAGTGAATTTTACCGCCAGGCTTTACCGTGTTTGATTAACTTGTAAACAGAGCTAATCTCTAAACTTTTTGATACCATGTCGTGTACACGTTTTGTTAACCATCTTTCTTTCCTTTAGAGCTGGAGCCAGCAGGACAGACAGGCCATCCTGTCATGTTTGGCTCAGCTCCTGATCGAGAAGGAGTACACGCTCCTGGTCGCCCGGCACCTTCGCCCTCTCGTGCTCGACCTGCTGGAGAGGAACGCCGATCGAATCAAGAATGACGTCCGCCTCAACCACGACCTCCACGAGAGGCTGTGTGTGGCGCTCAGCAAGCTCCTCAGCGTCAGCCCTGATGCTCAGGCGTAAGCACGACTATCATTTATCACTCACGGTAACACAAGTCACACTTTAAAGCCTCCTTCTTCTGAATGCAGACGCTCATGTTCCTCTCCATGTCCAGGTTTGCGGCGAGATACTTCACCAGCGCGCCGCCTGTCTTTCAGAGACTCTTTTTTACTAGTGAAGAGGCCGCCTCTATACAGTACGGCCCCAGGCGCATGAAGCTGCGCGACCTGATGGGGGCCACGCTGCGCTTCCTTCAGAGCGACTGCGAAAAGTTCCGTGTGCTCTGGGACTGGAGCGTCTGCATCTCCCAGCTGCTCACGAGTGACGTCTTGGTCCGAGGGTACGGCTCTGAAACCAAGCTCTTGTCCGTTTTCTGTCTTTCTGACCTTGCAACCTGTCAGACGTTCATCTTTATGTTATTGTATTTGATTAAAGTTACACAGCGCAGTGCCTCGCCTTGGTGTCCCACATGACCGACAACCAGAAAACCATCTTCCTGAGGAAGGTTCTCTCCAGTGATGAGATTCTACATCTAAAAATGAAGTAAGTCACACACACTTCCTGTCTCTGTTGGACATTAAAGTAGAGATTGGGTAAAAAAAAATAATAATAAATGAAGTTATAATAAATAATAATTATGGGGGAAGACGGAGATACACCCTCTTGTATTTGAAGTTAGATTGTAGTGTTTAAAAGCTGCGTTTGTTTTTCAAGTTTGTTGCATTTCAATTAATAATTAAAGTTTTTTTTTACAATGCTTAAAATTGTAACAAAATCAGGAAAAGTGTAATATCGAATTGTGATATTTATTAAACCATGATACTTATAGAATCGCAATATTAATCGAATTGGAAGCGAGGTTTCGAGAGGTCGCTGGTGATTCCCGTCCCTACATTGAAGTGTGCTGTTGTAGTGTTTTGTTTTGGGCTTTAGTCCCCTCCGTTTGTGCATCGTCAGGTCACTAGAGGAGACTCAGCAGCTGGAGATTGAACGAGCACTGGTTTTAGCCAATCAGGGCTCGGTGATGTGGCGAGTAGAAATGGAAAATAATCTCAACAAGGGTTGGATAGGAGCAGAAGATCTCTCGCCGTGCATCACCGCAGTGTGTGGTGTAATCTTGCCCAGGCTGACGTCTCGGCAGGAAGAACAGGTATCCTCAACAATAATAATAATATGAATCATCATCATAATAATAATAATGCACATGCTTTTATAGTATTTTTATAGTATCGGCTCTCGATATGGGATTTGCAAAATCCTCCTGTTGATTCTCCATTATTAGTTGTAACCCAGGTGTAATAGTGTTCTCGCTTGCAGACGTCCTTAAGAACGCTGGTGCTGGTCGACTCGACGTGTCGAAACCTAAGGAGGCTCGCCATGGCCGTGGCGTCCCAGAAGCCCGTTCTTCTTGAAGGTCCCATCGGATGCGGGAAAACCGCTCTGGTCGAGTATTTAGCGACTGCTACAGGGCACGTTAAATCCCCCAGCATCCTCAAGGTTCAACTGGGAGATCAGACCGACAGCAAGGTCAGGGTCGCGACTTCCTGATTTATTTATTTTAAATCAGTCTAAATCCGACAGACTCGAATGATGATGTCTGTTTTCAGATGTTGCTCGGGATGTACAGATGCACGGACGTCCCAGGCAAGTTTGTGTGGCAGCCCGGGTCGCTCACTCAGGCCGTCTCCAAGGGGTACTGGATCCTCCTGGAGGACATCGACCACGCACCGCTGGATGTGGTGAGCCTTCCAGCAAAAACACAAAGGGCCTGTTAGGCCTTTTTTTCTTCTCTTTTCTCCCTGACAGTTTTTACAGAGTTGTCGTGTTGTCTCGCGCGCTGTTCAGATATCCGTGCTGCTGCCGCTGATGGAGAACAAGAAGCTGACCATTCCAGGTCGAGAGGACTGCATTCAGGTTGCCCCTGGCTTCCAGTTCTTTGCTACGAGACGGTAAGAAACAGTAACAGAGGGGAAAAAACTTAGATTTTGCATAATCAGTAAGACTAGCGGGTGGCGAAATAAAAGGGTTTTCGTCTTTTGTGGTGGTTTGTAAGAAATGTAAACGAGCAACACCCGTGAACCGTCTTTGGTACTTTATGCGTGATTGATTGATTTTTTTTTATTTATTTATTATTGTTTTTTTTTTATTAACATATACACTTTGGTACGTGCAGGTCTTAATAGGTGCGTGAACTACTGAAAAATATTATAATAATCATGAAAATTTAACCGAGTAAAAAAATGAAGAAATAACCGATAAGGTTTGTTTTGCGTAAAAGCCCACCCCCCCTTTTCCCCCCTCTCTTCTGCGGGTGTGCGAAGGGGCGAGGCAGGCAATAATTAATGTTAACGAATCTTGGGCTTTCTCCGTGTTAAAAATCCTCCCCTTTCTCCCTCCTTTAACCCTCTCCTACCTTATTTTCTAAAGAAAGTCACCCCTTTTCCTGTAAGACCTCGAGTGAACCCATTACAACATCAAATGTAAAACTACAAAGGTCTTGATTAAAGCGCATGCTCGTTTAAACGTGATTTTTTTTAATGCTTTTTGATTAATTCTTAAACGCTATATTTGTAACACTAGTAACGTAATGTTGACTACATTAATAACTGTAATCAAATCACATGCATTTTAAAATTGTAACCTCTTACTACTCTGTATATCACTTATAATACCATGCAGGGTTGCAAGTGCTCCCTCTAGTGGTGTACGAGTTAATATACAGGTGTGAACAACTGTGAAATATTATGCAAAACAAACCTCATCAGTTATTTCCACGCAATTAATTCATGATTAATCGCTGACGTTCCTAATTTGCTTTATGGTTTTTATCAACATAGACACCTGGGTATGGAAGGTAAGGTAAGAGTAGGAGTGTTACGCAAGCAGTCTGTTTCATTTGGTGGGATTTTTTTAATTTGAAAAAGAATTGTTCGTTAAAACTTGACTGATAAAACGGTGCAGTGACGTGTTGCGGTTGTGATTCAGGATGTTCCACAGCGGCGGAGTGTGGCACCGGCCTCAGAGCACACACGCGGCTTTACTGGACAAGTACTGGAACAAGCTTCAGATCGGGAATATGACCAGAGAGGAGCTCAAACAGGCACGCGTTTATAGATTCTAATATTATCATAGTTATATACTTAATTATCATTTTTAACTCTGTGAGATTTTCTTTTTGCTTTCTCGTAGGTTGTGCTAAATAAGTACCCTAACTTATCCATGGTGTTGGATCGGTTACTGGACATTTATTGCCAGCTGACCGGAGACAGACACCAAGCCGCCGTCCCCGTCTCCTGCCCACAGAACCCAGGCGAGGACCGGACCGCGCCGCTGGAAGGCAGAGAACTCTGTATGAGGTAAAGTTAACACGAAAAAGCACTTTGTGACACTGACTGACCCTGAACCGGATCTTGCTTGGACTCCCTCCAGAGTTGTAGCGATTGTTTTTTTTTTTTTGTTGTTTTTTTTAGTTAAGGAGAAATCAATCCACACCAACGGGGGTGATGTATTGATCGAAGCCATTATGTGGCCCAAAAAAAGAAAATGCTGTAATCTCATAATACCTTGATCTGATTTTGCCTGAATACCTACTGATTGTAGATCTCTCTCTCTCTCTCTCTCTCTCTCTCTCTCTCGCCTGAATGTATCTAGGAAATGTGTGAATGAAATACAGTTTATGGTAAAGGATTACTGTGTTCGCTGTAACAATGTAGAGAAATGGATTTCAAGTGTATTTAAGAGTCAGAGGTGTGTGTGTGTGTGTGTCGTGAACAGGGATTTGCTGAAGTGGTGTGAGAGAATATGCGTGAACTTCGACAGCTCCTCCCCAAATACGGCGCAGAACGTCTTCCTGGAGGTGAGTCTGACTTTACCTCGTTACAGCCGCTCATAATGGCGTCTCCGTAAACGGGCGAGTCGAGCGAGGATCAGGAGGTGTGTGTGAAGAGTTGTGTGAAGTACATTTTTATATATAATGAAACTTGAATATAAAAAAATAACGAGGAAACTTGTATATAAAGTTAAAACGAGGGATGGTTTTGAAAGAAATTCCTTAATTTTATTTGGTTTAGTATCGCAAATATCACACAACTTATCAATAATCAATGAATAATTGATGTAAACAAGACGCTCCTTTAGAACCACAGTGTCTGGAATTTTCCAAAACCGCTCAGTACCTGAAATGCAAGTGTACAAGTTGATGTACAGATGTAAACTACTGAGAAATATTATGCAAAACAATCTTATCGGTTACGCCTACATTTAGTTTTTCGGTTAACCGCAATCAATCAATTCACAATTAATCATTAATATGTCGAGTCTGCTGTCATATACTGTGTTTACTTAAAGGAAATCTGATTCATTTCAACATACTGATTGAGCTACGTTTCTCCATTACAAACTGAAGGAGCTGTGGTGTGAAAAAGTGAAATATTAAAATGCATAATAATAATAATGATATGTAATTACTTTGTTTGCTGATGTTAAAGACTAATTATGATCACTATTTTTGTGTGTGTTAATAAAATCCCGTGTGTGTGTGTGTGCTCCAGGCTCTGGACTGCTTCACCGCCATGCTGTCGAAAGCAGAGAGCCGACTAAAGCTAGCCGAGATCATCGGCACCAGGCTCAACATCTCCAAAGAGAAGGTAAGAATAATAATAAAAAATAATAATAAAAAAAATATAGTATTGTGCAAAAGTCTTAGGCACCATATTATATGCTGTACCAATTTTGTTATGTATGTTTATCATGTCTGCATAATTATGTACAAAATCATTAAGTATTTCATATATAACTTAATATAAATTAATAAATAAATAACATTACAGGAGAATAAATGCATGACTGAAAGTTTTTAGATGGAAACAAAAACCTAATGTACGCTCCTTTGTTTCCATCTGAAACTCGTCTGTTGTGTACTATATAATTTTTCTTTACAGCCGTGCATATATTCTTATGTAATGTTATTTATTTATTAATTTTTAAAATGATTTCGTACATAATTATGCAGACGTGATAAACATATATAACAGAATTGGTACAGAACATAATATGGTGCCTAAGACTTTTGCACACTACTGTGTATATTTTACATTTCTAATTTCTGTAGCGATTCTTCACATGAATAGACTCACGTCTGAGTCTAGCAGGTTAAATAAGACTCAAGCCAGCCTGTCAGGTTTTTGTGCCTATGTCGGATAAAATGTCCCACGCTCGTCAATTTGTTGTTTCAGGCTCAGCATTTCTGTCAGATGTACCAGCCTGCCATCAGTATCACCGAGCTGGAGGTGACTGTAGGACGCTCCATGTTGCTGCGGAAACAGAGCGACGCCGTGCGCCTCCATGTGTAAGAGCTCACCTCGTCTCACCTCGTCTCACCCCGCACTTCTCTTTATCTCCATGTCTGTCTCTCTCCCCATCTGTCTCCGGGCTATTATGGACAGTTTTGGTTTAGGTGCCAGCCGTTTTCCCCCCTGCTGGTAAATTGAGTAAACATTGAATTGATTGCTCGCTGTATCGGCGCAGCCCTCGGCACATCAGACAGACGAGGCGAACGTGCTGAACGGCAGCTTCCGGGAGTCCAGGGTCGTTTCAGGAGCTCTTTTAATACTAATAAGACAACAAGACAAGTCTTATGAAACACCAGAGAATGTTCGTTAAAGGGGTCATATAGGCCTACATGCACTTTTTTAAGCTGTTTGGACTGAACTGTGTGTTAGGAGAGTGCATACACAACTACTCTACGATGATAAAGAGCCGCCCAGTGGTTTTCTTTTCATTTATTAAAATAACATGCCCCATCTGAAATCAGGCCAATCGCAAATGCCTTGCCGTGTGATGCCATACCGACAGAGGCCGCTCCTACACAAGTTGATTGACACTGGTGTTTTAGCAAAGACCCGCCCCGAGTGAGAAGAAGCTGTCGGCCATTGTTTTTCGCCGCTGGAGCAAAATGTCGCCTAAGCGAGTGTTGTGTACAGTTGTTGGGTGTAATAGCGAACACAGCAGTCGTCATTCACTACCTAGGGTTAGTGACCTAGGGTACCTACCTAGGGTTAGGTATCTGAGCCACTGAGGACGCAGTGGCTGAATTTAGTTTTTAAAGCTAACGTCCCCGCCGATTTACCTAAATGCGTTCATGTTTGCGATAATCATTTTTCACCAGACTGCTTTATAAACGCGGGTCAATATAAAGCAGGTTTTACTAGGAAGCTGCTCCTAAAAATGGATCTGTACTAACGCTTCGTGTTCCTGCTTTATCTTCACCAGGCTCAGTGAGTAATTCCTTTTTCTATGAATCTTTGCGAATCGCCTTTTCTAATAATCACGATGAATGCGGAGTGTAAGTTAACTCACACTCTCATAGAACATGGTTATGGCTTCTTCTCTATGTACATCCGTCTCTATATAATCCCTAATCGCCCGTTTATAATAAACAATGCATTAAGGTGATTGTCTAGTTGCAAACTGTGTACGTAGTCGGAAAACTATATTATGCTTACCTTTGTTACGTTAGATGGTTTATAACGATGTCTGTCGAAGATTAGGAAGTCATGTAAACACATCAGTAAACACATCGCGTCCGTATCTCTCTCAGTAAGTTTCTCCGCTTTTTGTTGTTGTTGCTCGCGGCAGCATAACAGCCCGTTAATTCATGCCCATGCAGTGATGAGAAAGACAAATCGAGTCGATGCATGTCCATTCCTTTAATTTCTGCGTTGTCAGGCGATATTACAAACTTCTGCGTAGGTTCCGTACTTAAATCAAACCAAAAACGACTGAAGAAAACAGGCTCGGGCTCTATATTCCATAGTTTTCCAGTTTGGACTGCATTACCCACAAAGCACTGCGTTGTGTGCAATGCTTTGTGGGTAATGCAGTCCAAAGCATTGCCTGCACTGGACTACACTTCCGTGGCTATACCCCACGTGTGTTGTGAAGACACGCCCCACAGAACGGGGGGGGGGCGGGCTCAGCAGAGATTATGAGCATTTAAATTAGCATGTACAGGAACAGGTTGCTGAGAACAGAGCTAGTTTTTACCAGGTAAAAGTAGTGTTTTTTTTACACAATCCTTTTGAATTTTTAATTAACGTATAATACAAACTTTTCATTAGAACCCTAAAGATCATATTAACATTTAATGAAAAATATGATGTGTAGGACCTTTAAGGGATAAATCGTCTTTAAACCAATGTTTAATTAACTGCTAGGAAAGTATGTTAATTTGTGTGCGTGTAAAAAAATTGTATATTATCATTTAGTTAGTTTATTATTATTGTATAGTCTAAACCAGTAAATAAAATAAATAAATCTCTGTATATCTTGTAAATAAATCAAATAATTTATTAAGAAGTTATTCACGTTTAAATAGCATATGTTTTATAATGGTGTCAGTTTTGGTTCCAATATATATTCAATACTAAACATTTTCAGTTTAAAATTCCCTCAGTAGCAGCAACAGGTATCCGAGGTGCTTATGTTACCATGGTAACGCATGGAGGAAGTGACGTCACTGGTGTGACTTTGCATTTTGTGTTCCGAATGGTGGAATATTGTCGAGGGAAAGTTCCCTGAACACGGAGCAGGAAGTAGGGAGCACCCTATGAAGTGCACTTCGGAATGGAACACAGCTCATGTCATTTTTGTGTTTGATCTCGTCTGATCTGACGTCCACATGCTCTGCTGTCGAGAGGAAGATAAACAATGCCTGAACAATACAGACGAGCTTAAGGCTGCTATCAAAGCAACCTGGTCTGTAATTCATGCTAAAGAAGCCACGGCCATGTATTAGGTGCATAAATCACACATGTTTTCCTTACAGAGATAAGCAAACGTTTGCTGCCACGCGTCCCTCCTCGGTGCTCCTGGAACAGCTGGCCGTGTGCGTCACGAAAGGTGAACCCGTGTTGCTGGTCGGAGAAACGGGCACGGGGAAGACCTCCACCGTGCAGTACCTTGCTGGATTAACAGGCGAGCGGGATTGTCTCTCCTTTCATCTTACAGTTTCCATGATCTAATATATATTATAATACATTTTATAATAAATATGAGTCATTTTTTTAAATTTGTTTTTTATTTTCAATGTCTTCAGGACACAAGCTGCGTGTGATCAACATGAACCAGCAGAGTGACACTGCGGATCTCCTAGGAGGGTGAGTGTGGGGTAGTTATAAGTTATAAAAGTTCAAGGATCAAGAAGCAAATACTGGTTTGTTTTATCTTTTTTTTTCTTCTCTTTTTTTCAACTTTTTCTAAAAGCTTTATTTAACTTGTGGTGGAAAACTGTTACACGCTGCTGAAACTGGAGACTCCTTTCAAATAATAATAAAAAAAATGGAATAAACTTCTCCTTTCAACTTTACTCATATCAACTCTAATAATTATTACATGATTGCTTTAGTAAATAACACAAAAATCTGTTCAATCAGATGACCTATTAAAAAAGCATCTGTAAATTGAATTATTAAAAAGTAATTTTGTGTGTGTCAGGTACAAACCTGTGGATCATAAGCTCATCCTGTTGCCCCTGCGCGAGGCGTTCGAGGATTTGTTCTCTCAGACGTACTCACGCAAGCAGAACCTCACCTTCCTGGGTCACGTGCAGACCTGCTTCCGAGGCAAACGCTGGCAGGACCTCCTCAAGCTCATGGACCACGTCTGCAAGTCGGCTCTCACCAAGGAGCTGCAGGACAAGCCCAATGGTGACCCTAGTCCGTTCTGACACTTAAAACATGTTGAAACTGTATCTAAATAAAAGGAAGAAGGGTTACACGTGTGTGTGTGTGTGTGTGTGTGTGTGTGTGTGTGTGTGTGTGTGTGTGTGTGTGTTGTGATCAGCTTCGATGCTGCAGCAGCAGTGGGAGGCACTCGCTCTGAGACTCAGTCAGACTCAGGAGCAGATCCGAGCTCGGGAATCGGCGCTGGTATTCGCCTTCGTCGAGGTAAAAGCACAAAAACCATACGCTTAGCGGTTAAAAAAAAATGTTTGGGTACATTAAAAACGAATAAACAAAGAAGTCGTGTCCACTATTGTCGTGTTTAGGGTACGCTGGCGCAGGCGGTCAAAAAGGGAGAGTGGATCCTGCTCGACGAGATCAACCTGGCTGCAGCCGAGACCCTGGAGTGTCTGAGCGGGCTGCTGGAGGGAAGCGCCGGCTCTCTGGTGCTGCTCGACCGAGGAGATACGGGTGAGCCGAATACACGACCGCAGATTATCTCTGTTTTACAAAATGACCAACGCTAACACAAATTCACGCGTGCAGAACCCCTAGTGCGCAACTCGGACTTCCGCCTGTTCGCCTGCATGAACCCGGCCACCGACGTAGGCAAGAGAAACCTGCCCCTGGGAATCCGCAACCGGTTTACCGAGCTGTACGTGGAGGAGCTGGAGAGCGAGGGCGACTTGCGCATCCTTGTCTCGGATTATCTCAAAGGCCTCAACTTGAACAGGAGCACCTTACATGGAATCATCAGGTTTGCCAACCGACCCGTTTCATCCTCCTCATCTGTAGTTCCAGCAGGCGCCGCTTGTGTAAAAGTGAAAATTTCTATTTCAACTCCAAAGTTATTCTTGCTTGTTTTTTATTTTTGTGCAGCTTTTATCTGGCCATTCGTAAGGAGGCGAAGTCACGTTTAGTTGACGGCACGGGCCACAAGCCTCACTACAGTTTACGCACGCTGTGCCGTGCTCTCAAGTACGCCGCCGCTAACCCCTGCTACAGCGTCCAGCGCTCCCTCTATGAGGTGAGGATGTCCTCTCTTTACTATCCATCCAGAAAACATCTTTAGTTTTAGGTATAATTTAGAAAATCTTTAGTTTTGCATTCTGAGCTCAAAGTGTTTTTGTGTGCGTTTTTGTGCGTATGTGTGCAGGGTTTTTGTTTGAGCTTTCTAACACAGCTGGACCGCAGTTCTCATCCCGTGGTGGAGAAATTGGTGCAGCAGTACATTTTGGGTGGAAACATCAAGTGTCTCAAACAGGTACCAGAGTGCAGTGTTTTAAAACATTTAGCAAGAAGCTGTGATTGTAATCTTTGCTACGGTCAATTTCTCCCTTACAAACATTTGAGGTACAAATTTCCACAGATACGAATATTCGTAGATGCGAACAAATCGCGGAAGTAGCTAATGTGTATTGTACAAATAATATACACTGTAGTGCACCAGGTATCAATATTTACAAAATATTTGCCCTTTGGCTTCTTTAAAATGAGGTCAGCTGACCACACTGCATCACCGGGATTCCCCTCGTAGTTCGGAGGCGCAGTCTTGCGAGAGTATAATGTGTGTTTTTTTTATTATTTATTTATGCTTTATGTTGTATATCTGTGTCAAAGTTGTATAAGACTCGCTTTGTCAGAGTTACAAACGAATCCGACTTATAAACGGAACTCGTTCGTAAGTAGGGACTTACTGTACGTTTTACAACTTTTACCTTTTTTTCTATCTTTTCAGCCAATCCCTGAGCCCCGTGCCCATGGTTGTCTGCAGATAGAAGGCTACTGGTTGAGTCAGGGTGACATGGACCCAGCACTAGACCCAAGCTACATCCTCACTCCCTCTGTGCGCCTTAACCTGCGAGATCTGGCTCGTGTGGTGGCTGCTGGGTAATCACGTCACGCTCTTTGACACACCCCTGACTAATATTCCGGCAGAGATGAGATTCTGTGTTAGAGGAACTAAACCTTTTTTCTTTTTTTTGTTATTTGACGTTCTGGTGTTCAGCATCCACCCAGTGCTGATCCAAGGTGAAACATCGGTCGGAAAAACCAGCCTGGTCAGATGGCTAGCGGGCGCCACGGGGAACCAGTGCGTGAGGATCAATAACCACGAGCACACGGACATCCAGGAGTACATCGGCTGTTACTCGTCCGACGAGCATGGGAAGCTCGTCTTCAAAGAAGGTGCAGAGGATTTGTTCGGGATCTTTATCTAGACGTGTGTATAATGTATAAAAATGTGTGAAGTACGAGAGTGTAATCTAGTTTGTGTGTTCCGTAGGCGTCCTGATTGATGCCATGCGCAAAGGCTATTGGATAATCCTGGACGAGCTGAACCTTGCCCCCACCGACGTCCTTGAGGCCTTGAACAGGCTGCTGGATGATAACAGGGAGCTCTTCATCGCCGAGACACAGGAAGTAGTAAAAGCCCATCCGAGATTCATGCTCTTTGCTACCCAGAATCCCCCTGGTCTCTACGGTGGCAGAAAGGTACAGAGAGTGTTTAGAAACTGTTCATAACAATTAGAGTGTTTTGTCTTTCTTTTGAAAGTTGTGTTAGCTGTAACGTAGCATCTTGTAGATCTGCTAACTGATTTGTCTTGTCATAGGTCTTGTCCAGGGCGTTCAGGAATCGCTTCGTAGAGCTGCATTTTGACGAGCTGCCCAGTAAAGAGCTGGAGACCATTCTTCACCAGCGCTGCAGCCTTCCTCCATCGTACTGCACCAAACTGGTCAAAGTCATGCAGAACCTTCAGGTGAGGGCCGCAGAAGAACAATGATGACACGATGACGCAGGAGAAAATAATAAGGGCTAATAAATAACATATAGATAAAGAAATGTTGTACAAAACCGTTTAGAGTGGTAAGAAATCACATTTAAGCAACGTTCTGAATAATTTATAGTTAACTGCCTAAAAACTAAGGTAGTCCCTGACTTACGAACATTCGAGTAATGAATTTTCGCAGATATGAACAGACCGCGGTTCATACTTAACATTTGTACAGTAGTTGTGAACAAATTATGGAAGTAGCTTACGTGTATTATAAAAAAAAACGTCGGTCCTGATGGTGAATAATCCTAATTTCGGAAAATCCTCAGCTAAACAGAGTTCGCAGTCCAATACAGTGGAGAACAGCTTTCAGACAAAATGCTGTTCAGGATCCGCCTCGTGGCTTAAAGGATTCGTATGCTTTATATTGTAAAGTGAAACCTTGGATTACGGACCATTCGTAAATTTCAGGTCATGGCCCCTCCCAAACCTTGGCTTTGACATATGATAATAGTCAAAACCCGACTACAAAATTTAAAATAAAAAAAGGTTTTGTTTATTCAGTTATTTATTAAAAATGATCTATTGCCACCCACTTGCAGAACCGTCACACATCGGTTAAACCCTGTGTTAAGGTTTGTTTTGCACAATATTTGTCTGTAGTTCGTTTATCTAATTACTCACCACAAGAGGGCGCACTTGTCCAGTTTGTTCATACTAATGAATTTGTAAGTTCCATCACAACCCTCTAGGGTGCTGCGCCACACTTATTATAAAATACTTATTTTTAAAATTTCTCCGTAGCTCATGTATATATTAATGTGGGTACCACAAGAGGGCACATTGGTTCAGTTGGTTTAGACTAAATAATTTGCTTCACATGATTCATAAAAAAATATATATTTTTTAAAATAAATAAATAGTAATCTCCTAAAACATTTCTGCGTGTGTGTTTTAGTCCTTGCGGCGTGGATCCAGCGTGTTCGCCGGGAAGCGTGGTTACATCACCCTCAGAGATCTGTTCCGATGGGCCGAGCGCTACAGACTGCAGGAACAGAACGACTCGTCACGCGACTGGCTGCAGCATCTGGCCGACGACGGTAACTCTGACTTTAAAACATTTAATACGTGTTTGTTTGCATCAAATAATTTTTCTGTCATTTGAAATCGTCTCTGATTTTGATTCGAGTTGTTTTTACTCGGCGTGACCAGGGTACATGCTGCTGGCGGGCCGCGTCCGTAAACCAGAGGAGGCTTTAACCATCCAGAACATCCTGGAGAAGCACTTTAAGAGGACAGTTAACCCGGATGCGCTGTTCTCTGAGGCTCAGGTCACCACCCAGTTTAGTAAGTTCAACCCAGGACAAGCATTTGTACTTTGGAAAGCAACCTCTGATTACACAAATTCTATGTATGTATCAGGGGTTAAGTGAAATTTCAATTTGTCACTGGTGGTTAAAGCTGTGTGTGTGTGTGTGTGATCGTCAGATCCGTCCGTGGCTTGCATTGCTGGCATGCCGGAGGAGTTCGGTCACGTGGTTTGGACCGAAGGCATGAGGAGACTCGCCGTGCTGGTGGGTCGCGCCCTCCGTTTCGGAGAGTCCGTCCTGCTGGTGGGAGACACTGGGTAATAACATGATCCCTAAAACATACTAAAACCATCGTAACTGATGATCCACAAAGGAAACAGGATCTGTTTCACTCCTCGTCCAAACACACTGTTTTAGTGTCTATGTAAATAAGCCACACCCCAGCAGCGAGCAGCACAGCTGAACAACACACTGGGGGAGGGGCTTTTCTTATATGAGGTCACATCAGGTGGAAAATCCAATTGGTTTGTTTGAGCCTCTGCAAATACAAAAGTGGAATAAAAAAAAAACAGGGATTTTTTTTTTTTACTTACAAAAAAATAATTGTGAATTTTCTGTAATATGTGCCCTTTAACTCTGGTTTGCCAAAGCTTTGCCTGAGACCTTTTTCTTACTGCTACATGATGACGATTCAGCTTCCTAAATGATCCTTAGGAAGAAAAAAGCCGCCATGACACATTTGAGTGTGTGTATGTATATAATTTTCATCATAGGTATACCTCAACTATAAGAGACAAAATAAGAAAAAATAATCCAGAAAATCACATTGTAGGATTTTTCATGAATTAATTGGTAAATTCCTCTGTTAAATAAGTATTTGGTCACCTACAAACAAATCATCTCAGTATCAACTGTTCATAGGAGAAACAGTTAAAAATAAAATCTAGAAATAAAAATCTAAAACGACATTTTTTCGAATGGAGTTAGAAAGTGATTCCAAACCTTGGTGTATATATAGTGATCCATTTGTTATATATATAAAGTCATAAATGATGACGTGTATGAACCCCATGACCATACAATTGTCTGAATTGTGTCTCTACAGATGTGGTAAGACCACAATATGCCAGCTGTTCGCCGCTCTGGCCAGACAGAAGTTTTTCGCTGTGAACTGCCACCTGCACATGGAGACGTCCGATTTCCTGGGCGGTTTGCGGCCGGTCCGACACACAGGAACTGGCCAGGTGAGATAAACAAGCACCGCGCTGCTTATAGAGAGCACTGATGAGTAAGAGAGAACTATAACAGATCAAGTTTTGATAGAACACATAACATGCCGGGGTCAGACGGTCAGTCCAGAGACGTAGACGAGAAGAATCTGGTCTGTTATAAACCAGTGTGAGCACCCAGTTTGAGGTTTTTGTTTATGTTTTTAAGTCGGATGCTGAAGACGGGCGTTTGTTCGAGTGGCGCGACGGTCCCCTGGTGCTTGCGATGAAACAGGACGGAGTGTTTTTGATGGACGAGATCTCGCTGGCTGATGACTCTGTGTTGGAGAGACTCAACAGGTGGGGGGACAATATAACCACTCTGGGATTCATTCATATTTCTCCTCCTCAACTCGGGTATAAAAAAAGGTTTGTTCCCTGGTTTCCGCAGCGTCCTGGAAACGGAGAAGTCTCTGGTCCTGGCAGAGAAAGGCAGCGGCGACGACGACGACGTCGAGCTCATCATCGCCGGGAAGAAATTCCGACTGGTTGCCACTATGAATCCCGGTGGAGACTTTGGCAAAAAAGAGGTTCGTCCTGAAATAAAAAACAAGCTGATTAGATTAAGGAGAATAAAATTTTGTTTGTTTAATTTGGTGTAGCGCTGATGTACTCGTCCTATCATCCGGAGATCGCTAGTTCGACTCCCAGGTGATGCTGTAACCTTGCGCAGCCTGAGGTCTAGAGAGAGAGAGAGAGAGCTGATTGGCCGAGTGGGAAGGGGTAAGAGATACTTAGTGCTCTCGCGTTAATTACGGCTCTACAGCCAATCAGCTGTCGTCCGAGTGTGTTACTCCGCCCCCAAACGGTGCGCGAGCGAGCAGTTCGAAAAAAGATGCGGGCGGCTGGCGTCACGTGGTTCGGAGGAAACACGTGATAGTCTTCAGAGAGCCTCCCTGACTCACTGGTAGTAGTAGACGGCTTAATGTGGGGGCCCCCTAGTGACGGGGAGGAATTGGAGATGACTAAATTAGGGAGAAAAATCTGGGAAAAAATATAAAAAATTTATTTATTTATAATTTGACAGGCATGCATATATTCTCCCGTAATGTTACTTATTTATTCATTTTTAAGGTATATATGGAAATGCTGAATGAGTTCGTACATAATTATGCAGACATGATAAACATAAGTAACAAAACTGGTACAGCATATAATATGGTGCCTAAGACTTTTGCACAGTATTGTGTGTATACAGTATATATATATATATATATATATGAGTGTGTGTGTGTGTAAATTTTTGTGTAAAACTGTATCTTCTCGTATGTCCAGCTGTCTCCAGCGTTGAGGAACAGGTTCACGGAGATCTGGTGTCCGCAGTCTAACAGCCGCGGTGATTTGATCCAGATCGTTCAGCACAACTTGCGAGCAGGTCTCTCCTTAGACCAGCACGATCACCAAGGTGGGAACACAAGGCCAAGCATGAGCGTTTCATCAACACAACTTTTTTTTTTCAGCGCCTAACTATGCTCTTGTCTCCTCCCATGTCTCTTTAGGTAAGGACGTGGCCGAGCTCATGTTGGACTTTATCGACTGGCTGACCAATCAGGAGTTTGGAAGGCGATGCATCCTAAGCGTAAGGGACATCCTGTCATGGGTGGACTTCATGAATGCCGTGTGTGAGAAGGATGAGGACCGGAACGAGAGCAACTTCTTGGGTTTGGAGGAGACGGAGGAGCCGGAGTGGGACCAGAGGCTGGACACGGTCACCGCCTTCATCCACGCTGCCTGCCTCGTTTACATCGATGGCATCGGATCAGGTGAGCGCTGAACAACGTGATATTGTTAATAGGTGAGAACGAACGTGCATGATTTGATCTGTGATGGTTTATGTAATACCCTGATCCTTCCTGCTCTTCAGGGACGACGGTATCGGCGGCGGAGAATGTAGCGACGGCGAGAAAGACATGTCTGCATTTTCTGGAGAGGAAGCTACGGCGGATCACTAAGCTGGACGATAAAATGCAGGAGGCTCTGAGGGTTTACGACACCGGTTTGCTCAGAGAGCCGCGCTGGGGCGACGACTTCTTCGGCATCGAGCCTTTCTACATCCTCGCTGGTGAGCGGTGCTCATTACTGTCGGTCTCTCACTAGCAGCGCTAACATGCGTTTTTAAGCCTCCGCTTAAGAGGAATGTCTGTTTCCCCCGAGATCCTGAGAGTGAAAGCCGCAGTGTGTCGGACTACGCCCTGGGTGCAGGCACGACCGCCGTCAACACCATGAGGATCCTACGGGCGCTGAAACTCCAGAGACCCATCCTGCTGGAGGGGTCGCCCGGCGTGGGCAAGACCAGCCTGGTGGCCGCGCTCGCCAAGGCATCCGGGAACCAGCTCGTCCGGATCAACCTCTCCGAGCAGACGGTATGCAACTCCGTCTAGTTTGACTTTTTTCACATTACAGTGGAGCCTCAGCGAACATGCCATAATTTTGAAGTAGGAAACGGGGGGTGGGGTCATGTGTAGTCAAAATTGCTAAGTGATATCCCTACTTGCTGTGCCAAGTATAATTTAATTGCACGCTCATAAGTGCGTTTTTTAAAACCTGTACAGCGTCATCTGTTGGATTGTGAGATAAACTATAGATTTTTTTTTTTTTTTTAATAAGGGTGTTTTCCATTTAAATTTCAAAGTAGCATATCTTCTCTTCCCATGGGCCGATTTGCAAAGAAAACAAAGCCCATTTGTTACCTTAAGTTCGGTCAAATATACCTGCGAAAACCCCATTAAAATCACTTCAGTAGTTTTTACATGACGTGTGAACAAACAAACAGACAAAAGACATCTTGATGTAAATCTGTTACTCATCTTGCGTCACTCCAGATAATTTTTTTCCGCAAATATCTTCAATATACGATAAAAAACTTGTTTTTTGACATCATTTGACCGATGAATATCTGAGTAACTATTTGTCCTTGGCAAAAGAAATTAAATACTTTTAACTTCATGTTAAAAGTTATAAAAGATTTATTTATCGAAATTCCAACCACATATTCAATCAGATATAGATTTCACAAAGCCTCAGAAATGTTCAATATGTGGCATATCTTATTGTAACTTTCTCTCTGCTCGAGTTCGTCTAGGCTTGTAGGAAGAGGCAGGAATAAAGATCAGACCTTTCCATACTGTATAATAATAATAAATAAAAAAAAAGGGAAAACATTGGACATAAAATTTTTGCTAAAATCTGAGATCATTTGAGCGCGAATTGGTGATGTTTTGAGACCACGAAAGGATGTCCCAAGAATTATGACATACCGCTTTTAATGGATTGAAAAAAACAGAGGAAAAAAAACAACAACAACACTTTCTCAGACTAAAAGTAATTTGCCACGAGGTCGTTATTGACAAACCGCGTAAATGATTTATTTTCCTATTTTGTTCAGGATGTTACAGACCTGTTTGGAACAGACCTTCCAGTGGAGGGCGGTAAAGGAGGAGAGTTTGCGTGGCGTGACGGTCCTCTCCTGGCCGCTCTAAAGGCTGGACACTGGATCGTGCTAGATGAGGTAACCTCAAAACTATCACGTAACCCAATCGCATGTTGCGAATGCAGCCTTTATGGTATGTTTGTTAAAAGTGTGTTTTCATGCTGCGCAGCTGAACTTGGCCTCTCAGTCGGTGTTGGAGGGTCTGAACGCCTGCTTTGACCACCGAGCAGAAATCTACATCCCGGAACTGAGCATGCGTTTCCAAGTCCAGCACGAGAAGACCAAGATCTTCGGCTGCCAGAACCCCTTCACGCAAGGAGGAGGTCGCAAAGGCCTGCCCAAGTCCTTCCTCAACAGGTTCACTCAGGTGCGCGTCCCTCAAGGATAATCTTACCACTTGCAAATTTTATTTTTTTTCTCCTCGCTTTACCTTATGATTTCGGATTCTTGCAGGTTTACGTGGACCAGCTCACCTTCGAGGATATGCAGTTCATCGGTAACTCCATATTCCCGAACATAAGCGAGCAGATCATCTCGAAAATGGTTCAGTTCAGCAACAAGGTATGATTTCTTTATGTTGCCAAACAACACCGCCCGGCTGAAATAAAGTCACCACCTGGATTTAACTAAGCAAATGGCTAAGAGCCTTTATGTTACATCATATTACAGTCGTGCATCAAGCACGGAAAACAACTAAGGAGATTGCTGAAAAGAGAGATAAAAAGAGAGAAGAGGTTAAGGACGAGAAGAATTTTCCAATAATGGATTTTTTTTCCTTCTCGGATGACATGGACATATTTCAAGATCACAATGCCAGGATTCATTGCACTTTAAATTGAGAAGCAGTGCCTCAGGGGACATGAGACATCATTTTCATACGTTGATCGGCCAACACAGGGTCCAGACCTCAACCCCCCTCCCATTAATAGTCATTGGGACATGAAGCTGAGAAGACTTTACTCAGCGGTTTGACTCCTTCACCATCAGTATAAGATCTTGGAAAGAAATTAATGCATGGAAATAAATGTTGTAACAGTGCTTAAGCTTATTAAAACGACACCACGGTCGTACTCGAAGCAAAATCCGAGCTAATGAACTATTAGAGTCTGGGACTTGTTTTTTTTTTTTTTTGTATATAAATATGTTTGTATATGTATATGTGTAAATAAATTCATATTTATCTCCTTTTTCCAGCTTGTGGCTGAGGTTACATTAGAGAGAAAATGGGGTCAGAAGGGAGGACCGTGGGAGTTCAACTTGCGAGATCTCTTCCGCTGGTGTCAGCTGATGCAAGCCGACCAATCGCCAGCCTTCTATAACCCGGGCCAGCACGTGGGACTGGTGTACGCGGACCGGATGAGGACGGAGGCGGATAAGGCTCAGGTTTATATTATAGCTCCTGTTTATATCGAGAGAGTGCTTTAAGTTAGTCTGAAGTGGTGTTTAATGGCATACGTGCGATACTGCTGCAGGTGCTGTCCGTATTCAGGAAGGTGTTTGCTGAAGATTTCGAGCCTTACTCGGGCTCCAGGCAGTTCCACATCACTCCTCTGAACCTTCAGGTAGGTTGGACAGTAGATTTGATAAAAAAAAAAAAAAAAAAATGAAGCTGATGTTATGATAGTTTGCATCATGTCCCAATCTTTTTGATTTGGCTTTGTCCAGGTGGGATCGTCAGTCCTCCAGCGCAGCGGCGGAGCGCCCGTCGTCATGGATCCCCCTCTGTCGATTACCCATCAAGCCCTGCGGCCGCTGGAGTCCTTGATGAAATGCGTGAAGATGGGCTGGATGTCCATACTGGTGGGCCCGAGCGCCAGTGGAAAGAGCAGTCTGGTGCACCTGCTGGCCTTGTTGACCGGACACAGGCTGAGAGTGATGGCTATGAACAGCGCCATGGACACCACCGAACTGCTGGGCGGGTTTGAACAGGCAAGAAGACGGAGACAGAAGTGATACTTTTTGAGAATCAGTTATGGCGTTCTCTTTAGTAACAGTTTTTTTTCTTTTCTCGCCCCCAGGTGGACATCATCCGGCCTTGGCAGCAGGTCCTGGAGAGCATGGACTACGTGGTTGCCATGGTGACGCGGCGCGGGTTGATGTCCCTGGACGGAGCGGTTCAGGACACCGAGTTCCTTTTGACCACGTGGAGCACGTTCCGGCGCTGGCTGAGGGACGAGGGACTCGACACGGCTGACGGCACCGTGACGTTTGAGGCCCTGAACAAGCTGGAGGTCATCATCGTGCTGCTGCACAAACTCAACACCAAGCTCAAGGTGTTCACAGGTACAGCAGGAGGGGAAAAACAAAACAAACATTGGCATGACTGACTCTTAATGGAGGAGACTGGGGAAAAAAAAAAGTTGTTAAACCTTGAGTCGTGTATTTTTTACCTCAGATATGTCGAAGCTCCAGATGGACTTCACCCTGCTGAAGGAGCGCTTGGCGCAGATGGAGGACGGCTGGAGTCACGGCGGGTTTGAATGGCTGGACGGCACCTTAGTCCAGGCTCTGCAGGCTGGAGACTGGCTCCTCATGGACAACGTCAACTTCTGCAGGTTAGTTAACTGCTGCTACTTTAATGATCTCCAGTTTCACCTGAATGCTTAGATTTGGGTTAATTATTATTATTATTATTATTAATTTTTTATATTATTAAATTTATAGATTGTTGAATGATAAATGACATCATAATAGTGCAGTGACATGAAAAGCACAGTCATATGTCATCTATTTATTGAAATTTTTTTCCTAACAGCCTGCCCAAAGTGCTTTATTGCTATTATACTACAGCAAGTTAACATTTTTCAACTGTGGTTTTGTTCGTAGCCCGTCTGTGCTGGATCGGCTGAATGCGCTCCTGGAGCCGGGCGGGTCTTTGACCATTAATGAGCGTGGGGTCATAGACGGCACGACGCCCAGCATCACTCCCCACCCTAACTTCAGGTATTATAATAATAATACGTGTCTTTATGCAGATATTCCGCGACTTACGAACATTTAAGTTATGATTTTCCGCAGATACGAACAGAACGGTTTAATCACGGAAGTAGCTCATGTGAATTGAACAAAAAGTAGACACTGTAGCCAGATACCAACATTTACAGTTGTATACAATATTTTCAGTGTGTAAGTGAATGTATAAAATATCTAAAATTTGGTATATCGTGTGTGTGTGTGTGTATGAGGGTGCGGGAGAAATGAGTCTGCCTCACCGGTTTCAATAAATTAGTCCGGGAGAACTATAATAGAAAACGTCTGTACGGTAAAGCTGTCCTAATGGGGAATAATCCTAATTTTGGAAAAAATCCTCAACAAAACACAGTCCAATGCAGTGGAAAACAGCTCTGAGATCAAATTGGGTCCAGGATTCACCTCGCGATTTAAAGGCGTGGAGACAGCACTGTTACATTTTACATTTCCTTAGGTGCGGTTAAATTTTTTGGCCACATGATGGCATGGTGGAGGAAGGGGACAGAGATTTGGTCAAGTGGATTGTTTTGCTGTACATTTGTATATTCGTGTAAATGGCTTATATAACTCACTTTGTTAGACTTGAGAACAAATCGGACTTCTACTGTTCATAAGTCGGGGACGACCTGTACTTATAATAAAACTGTAAATTGTCTATTGTGTAAATTGAACTGTTTGAGTGTCTAGCTGAGCTTGAGGTAACATACAGGCTTTGTTTCACCACAATCAACCCACGGGAAGAGTATATATCCTACCTTTAAATTTTATTGAAAAACGCCCTTATGTCCTAAAAAATCAACCATGAAAAAAATCTATAGTTCACCTCAAAATTCACTCAATGGCGCTGTACACGCGCTTATGAGTGTGCAGTTGAAATTTTAATAAACACAATCTCACACGTTTATTCCACACAGTTTACAGTAACGCGAAAAAAATTTACTACATCCCAAAATTCAACAGATGGCGCTGTACATTTTTTAAACTGTCCTTATGAGTGTGCAGTTAAAACCAGTGTAGCAATAATGATAGATGTAACTTGATTAACATACTTCTTCCTCTAGGCTGTTTCTCACCATGGACCCTGCACACGGAGAGATTTCCCGCGCTATGAGGAACCGCGGTGTGGAGATCTACATCCCAGGAGAGAACGAGGGAGCGTGTTGGGACTCTCTGGACCTGAAGACCGTCTTACACACTCTGGGGGTGACCGGCGACTGCGTGTGCGACCTGCTGACGACCATCCACTCCGAGATCAAGGCGGCTATCTGGGGTGAGCGTTTTTTAAAATAGCACTCCGCGTAAGGGCGTGCCGATCCGATGCCGAGAGCGCATTGAAAGAAATAACTGACATGAGAAACCCTTTAATAGCTTATCGTGTTTGCAGACTCGCCGGCGTCTTCTGTGTCGTCTCTGCTGCACGTGGCTGCGCTGCTGTCCAGTCAGCTGCAGAGAGGGGTAGATCTGCCCAGCGCGCTGCTGCAGGCATGTGGGGAAGCGTACGCCCTCTGTCAGCGCACCACCTCCAACCAGAAGGTACGTGACACATGCACACACAAATTTTTACCCAGGTTTATTAGATGTTGTGTTTGAGATATGTCTCATAGTCGCTACTTTCTCTCTTGTCTTCTTATTCCAGCTGGCTCAGGAGCTCATAGAAAGGCAGTTGGCGGTGTTGGACTCTGAAGAATGGGGCAGTGGGCTGTTGTGCGCCGGCGTGTGGCCGGATCGAGTCCCTTCTGCCTTGCAGTCCACAGAAGACTCGTGCTTTTCCAGCGTCCAGAGGGACGGCCAGGTTCTGCTCTACTGTCTGAACACGCTCAGTCTGCACAGCAAGAGGTCCGAAACGCACGTACATACAGGACAGTATAAATATATTTAACGATACCATCACCATGTGAGTAAACACCTACCTTCACCTACGTTTGTGCACACAGGAGTCGCCCGCTGAGCCTGACCGACCTCCAGAGGGCGATGCAGAGCGGTGCGGCGCTGGAAACCCTACAGTTTTCTCCAGAAAGCAGGCCGTGTAACGGGATCAGTGACGCCCAGCAGCTCCTTCCCACGGCGGTGCGGATCCTGACCGAGAGAGCCTCCCACAGTGACTGGGTGCTGCGTACCAGCTGGCTCTCACACCTCGCAAAAACCTACAAACACGTCCCAGGTACGGAGACACACAACCGCAGCACGGAACTCTGAAGTTGTCGTTTATTTAAGTGTAAGACCTTAACTTTTGAACACTTAAACAGACAGTTAGTAGTTTTTATACCTGGGATAAGTGTTAAAAGAACTGCAAAACTTAATATATAAATCAGACAGCTCTGACTAGTTTCTTCATTTTAGGCTTCTGATATAAAAAAATATATAATATATATGTGCTATATATATATATATATATATATATATATAAAATAACTTTTGCCCCTTTAAGGTCATATTTAAGGATTCATTCTAAAATACAAGCAGTCCCCGACCTACGAACATTCAAGTTCGCAGATACGAACGGACCGCGTTTCTACTCCTGGAGTGGAAGTAGCTTACATGTATTGTACAAAATAATAAAAAAAATGCCAAAAAAAAATGCCAATATTTACAATTATATACAATATTCTTGGAGTGTAAGTAAATGTATAAAACGTCTAAAAGTCGGCCTCACCGGTTTGAGTGTTCGGGAGCACAATGATAGAAAATGTCTGTGGTGAATAATAATCCTAATTTCAGAAATTCCTTAACAATCCAGAGTTCCCAGTCCAATACAGTGGAAAACAGCTAAGACAAAATGGTGTCCGGGATTCCCCTTGTGATTTAAAGGCGCAGAGACAACTTTAAGATTTGTGTGAGATTCATTTCCTGATGATGATGTCGAGATTTAGTCGAATGGATTGGTATGCTTTACATTGTATATTCGCATAAAAGACTCACTTTGTAGGACTTAAGAACAAATCGGACTTACGAACATGCTTTCAAAACATAACTCGTTTATAAGTTGGGGACTATCCTGTATTATCTGCATCAGTCTACCTGCAAAAGGGACGTTTTGTGGTTATACATTTTGCAGAAGCAGCTTTGATCCAGCTGGAGGCAGAAAATCAGGCTCTCAAAGCCGTCTTCAACAGCAAGCTGGTGGGCAAGGGCAAATACCTGACTGAGCATCTTCAACCCCACAGCACAGGTACGAGAGTCTCAATACACATAAAGCATGAGTAATCCACAAAGTAAGTGCTGATTATTGATGATTTTTTATTCCTATCTTCAGACGACTACCGGATCCTGGTAGACATGCGCTGGAACAAACAGTACCTGGACATTTTGGCTAACACCTGTAACTTCGAGGACGAAGAGCGGTGTATGGAGTTTATGGAGGCTCTCTACGCCGTCGCCAACAGGTTTGGTTCTAGCTCCGGAATCGAGTTAATGGGTTTGAATTGCAAGAAGTGTCTTTTATAGTATTTATATTTTTAAAATACGTTTCAGAATCATCATACTTATGGACCGCGAGGAGAGAGCAGCTGTATGTAGCAGCACAGGAAATACATCACCTAGTAACAGTGCACTGAGACTGGCCACGGGCTTTTCTAAAGGTATTGGTACAAGTTCAAATATTAAAGATAGATATATGAAAGATTATGTATATACGAGGGCCTTTCAAGTCAAACCGAGACTTTAGATTTGCTTTATTCCCCCCCCCCAAAAAAAGCCAAATCTCAAAATCCATATTTGCAAGACAAGTCAAATAATAAACTGGTAAAGTACGATTATGAATTGGATGTTCATATGCGTGTGAAGGCAGGCGAGCGAATTCTTTTGGCAATATAAGGTATTTAATTATTGTTGTATTCTGCCTTCACTAAGGGTTACATTAAAAACCAACCTTTGACATTATTTATTTATTTATTTATTATTTTTTTAAGGAACGGTAGATATTGCGCAGCTGCCGCATCCAGTCCTGGTTCACCTGCGCTCTTTCTTCGACCTGTGGGACTCCTTTGTGCTGCAGGCCGTGCAGGTGGATCAGCCGAACATCTCGGACCACCTCATGTTCGAGGTCAGAGACTCTTGTCTCGTGTGTGTGTGTGTGTGTGTACACGTGTGTATGATTGATTTTAAAACCCTTGCTTGTTTTATGTTTTGTTAAGATTCTGCAGCTGCTCCGGTGGCGAGACCATTTCTGGAATGTGTGCAACTCTGTGCCAGCGGACTCCCGCGGAGTGTGTGTGCTCTCCCTGCACTGGCAGTGGGTTCACAAGCACCTCGTGCTACGCCTGCCGCAGCTCCTGATGGGAGACGGAGACTACGAGTAAGCATTTGTAAAAAAAAAAATATATATATATATATATATATATATATATATATATAATAAAAATAGATTAATAAAATTCTTGTGTGTGTGTGTTTTGGCAGAGGACAGCAGGAGCTGCACACCATCTCCTCAGCGATTCAGAACACACTCTCCAGCTCGGTGTCTGTCGCTCTGGCGCTAAAGAGCATTCAGAAAACCCTCGGAAAGCCCCTTCCATTTAAGGTAAACGTAACGCCAGTATAACCCTTTAACGTTGAAAGTTTGTGAAAAGACGAAATGCGAAAGCGTCTTCCGTTTCTCTGTGCAGTCGGAGGGCGTGACCGAATGCTCCGCTCAGCTCCGCCTCTTCAGCAAGACTCTCGACGTCAGGGACTTGCGTCTGAATGACAGAACGACGTCGCTGTGGAAACGAGAAGTGACCCGCCTCCGGGGTGTTGCCATGAGGACCGACTGCAAGGAAGCCCTGCTGGAAGCGTGGGGTCTGGTCCTGCAGGCTAACCTTGTCCTCGATCCGCAGAGTACCGGTAAGGCTGCATTGTGACTCGACTTGGTTACTCGTCTCAGGGTCCTCGTTTCTAAACGAGCAAATGTTTCAGGTGTGCTGGAGAGACTACGTCTCAATGTGGACCAGCTGCGGGGACACATGGCCTCCTGTGGCCTGCTAGATTCACTGTCTGAAGCTGAGGACGAGACAGGAGACGCTGCAGGTCCAGATCGTGAGCTGGTACTTCGACTGGCTCGCAGGGCTCAGCTCTGGCCTGTCCTGGAGAAACTCGCCATCCTCAACCAGATGAAAGTGACTGCGGATCTGCTGCAGCAGTCCATCACACACAGGTACGTGAGGGTTAAATTATATAATAATTCCAGGTCTAATTTACTTTATTGTCTAAAATCACTACAGGTCGTCCCCTAACGTTCAATTGACAGATTTCTGCAGAAGCACACAGATTGCAGTTCTTCTTCGGCTTCAATCGCGGAAGTTTTTATGCTAGGGTGGCAGTCTGCGTGCGGCCACAGGCCTGACCAGGGCACCTCTCATCGGGGCGGAAATACATGTTGTGTGCAACAGGGTATGGTTAGGATTTCAGGAGACAGTAGCGATAGACGGGGTTCAAGCACTCGGGTGCTTCAGAAATGAACTGCCAGCCCCCGAGTTGCTTCATGGCAGGTCTCTCGTCCTCGGGGCGGAAATAAAGATCACCCCTGCACTTTTTTACGCCTCACCCGCCTGGTACTGGGGGAGTGGAGTAGACAGCCACTCCTCAGTCTTACTCGGTCTCATATTTACAATTCCAATTATATACAATGTTTTCAGTGTGTAAGTGTATGTATAAAATGTCAAAAGTCTGTGTGTGGGCGGGGTGCGTGAGAAATGAGTCAGCCTCACAGGTTTCAACCAGTGGTGAATAATTTCAAAAACTTCTCAAAAGGACTAACCTCACAGTCCAATACAGTGGAAAACAGCTCTAAGACAAAAATGGCATCAGGATTCCGCTCGCGATTTAAAGGCGTAGAGACAACACTGTTACGTTTGACATTTCCTTAGGTGCAATTACCGTTTTTGGCCACATGATGTCAGTGTGGGGATAGAGGACAGAGCTTCATTGAAGTGAATTGGTATGATTTACTTTTGTGTCAAAGGTGTACAAGACTCACTTTTTTGGACTTGAGAACAAATCAGACTTACGAACATGCTCCTGGAACGGAACTCAGTTGTAAGTCGGGGACTCAAATTCAAATTTTATTTGTCACATACCCAATCATAGAGTACAATATGCAGTGAAATGATTTTGTGCGACTTTGTTACGACTACCTGTAGTTTTATTATTACTGTCTGTAACTGACCAGGTTTTGTTCCACTTTTTGTTCCACAGAGGAAGCAAAAATGAGGAGGAAGATCTCCGAGGATCTTTATCCAACCACCTGCGCTTCTGCATACAGTCCACACCGACGAGCGTCCGTCTGCTACAGCCGCTCTGGTTCCTCCACAGAACAGAACGAGTACGCGTAAATTACTTCCCACTACGTAATTGAGACCAATTTTTTGTTCTCATGTGTCACAAAGTACCTTGATGTTAACATTACTGCCATCTCCAGCCTGTAGATGAGCTGCCGTTAGTGTGGTGTGAGCTGCTTTCTGAGACTCTGGCAGCGCTCTGGAGTGGCAGCGTGACCTCGGATCCTGATCGCTGGCTGAAATGGAGCCCTCTGAGTGAAGACGAAGAAGAGTCAACGAAGAGCTTTCGATCGCTGCTCGGGCCTTCTGATACGGTGTGTGACTGAGATAAGATAAGATAAAGTGATTTTAAGAATTTTTACACGCATGACTATAATTGTGTTGTGTAAATTATTTGTTTATTTATGTATTTATTTTTGCGCAGGGTCCGGGGATGCTGAGCCGAGCTGTGTGGTCGCGGTGCGTGCTGGGAGTTTTAAGCAGCAGTGAAGCAGGCGGTCACTGGGACCCATCAGGCACCTCCTTCCTGACCTCATCAAGGGTGACGCTGGGCGAGTGGAGAGAGAGGATCGGACAACTCCAGGACCTCAGTGCCGTGCTATGGGACAACCTGGCCATGAGTGAAATTGCTGACTTCAGGTAGAGACATTGTGTGTGTGTGTGTGTGTGTGTGTGTGTGTGTGTGTGTGTGCACATGTACACTCACTACTAAGTTCCTAATATAATTGCAGGTATTTCCCGACTTACGAACATTTGAGTTACAAATTTTCGCAGAAATAAACAGAACGGTTTAATCACGGAAGTAGCTCACGTGTATTGTACAAAAAATAGACACTACAGTGCACCAGATACCTATATTTACAATTATATATAATATTTTAGTGTGTTAGTGAATGTATAAAATGTTTAAAGCCCGGTATATTGTACGTGTGTGTGAATCAGTCCGGGAGTACCATGATAGAAAATATCTGTCCTGATGGTAAATAATCCTAATTTAGGAAAATCCTTAACAAACCAAAGTTCGCAGTCCAATACAGTGAAAAACAGAGACAAAAATGTTGTTCGGGATTTAATGGTGCAGAGACAACTTGTAGATTAGTGAGAGATTCATTTCCTTAGGCGCGGTTACCGTTTTTGGCCACGTGATGGCAGTGTATGGAAAGGGGACAGAGATTTAGTCAAATGGATTGGTATGCTTTACATTGTATATTCGTATAAAAGGTGTATAAGACTTACCTTGTCGGACTTAAGAACAAATCGGACTTGCGCACATGCTCCCAGAACGAAACTTGTTTGTAAGTCGGGGACTACCTGTATTTGTACAACGTCATTTGAAAGGAAAAACGACGCGTTTGTTTATTTTTTTCTCTCAAGATTAACCGACCGCAGGTTGCAGGGTCTGGTGTTGTGCCGGCAGCTGCACGCGCTTTCAGACCTCCTGTCTCCAGGGTTTCAGGAAAGCTACGCGGAATCCTGCGACGCTCTCGTTCAAGGCGACGACCCCGTTCGAGCTGCGCAGGACGTTCAGATCGCCCTGAGAGACGGCTTGCCTGAGAATCTCCTTCCAGAAGGCTTCCTGGACACCTTGGTGACTTGCCTAACTCAGTTCTCCCATAACCGGGCGTGTGACGCGGTCCAGCTGGTGCGGTCCGGGGTGTTCTGGGTGAACATGGGCCTGCTGCAGATCCAAGTCTGGGTTCCGCAGACGATATTTGACCCGGCAGTGAAGAGGGCGTACAAACTCAAATACGCGCAGGACGAGGTGAGCCGCGTGGTGTCAACAGGCTTTTCGAAAGTATATAATTTATTCGTTATATCAGAATGTGAGTTTGAATTCTTCTTTCAGCTTGCCTTGCTTCAAGATGAATGGAATGGGCGGAGTCTGTCCTCTCAGCTTCTCACAGGAGTGCAGCTGGAAGAGAGCAGCACCACCGATGCTTTCCAACACCCCCGAATCAGGTAAAACTACTTTTTTTTTTTTTTTTTTTTTTGGAAAAATTTGTTAAAACTAAACTGTGTAACACTGGAGAGAGAGAGGAAGTGACGGCGCTCTGTGTGGCAGGTACCTGTGGATTCGCATGCAGCAGGTTAAAGAACAGATCTTCGAGCTTGGGCGCAAACAGGCATGTCGCCCCGCCGAGCCACAGTACGGACGCCTGTACCAGGAGCTCCAGCACTACCTGTGCAGCATCGGCCAGCCGGCAGCGGTAGGCGACCTCTTGTCGCACCTTGTCAAGGCTCAGCAGGGCTCCGGCCCGAAATCCCGTCCGGGTGTCCAGGGCCTGTTGAAAGAAGAGGCCGTGTGGCAGGCATCGCAGCAGCGCTTTGCCCAGCGCCTGGTTGACGAGTACCCTCTGTACCCAGACGTCGTGGTGCCCCTGCGCTCAGCTATTCTGCAGCTGCAGCACGGTATGCGTCTGCTGGCCGCGCAGGTGGCGTCTGCACTGACCGAACTCCCAGGTCTTCCGCGCCTCATTTCTATGCTGCTGGCTTTTCCCGCGCCACCACTGACCTCCGACCTAGACCGTGCCCAGTACCTGTGCTCTCGGACATGTGTGGACACTCTCAGAGGATTGGACAAGCTGCTTCCTGATGCCGAGGTGCAGCGCGTGGTCCCGAAGCCTGTCATGTTGCTGCTCAGCGCTCTGTTGTGTCTACAGAGTCATGCCATAAGCGCGGGAGAGCTCGGGACAGAGGCGCAGAATCTACTCAGACACGTCTGCCAGGTGACGGTTATAAAAAGGAAAATAAAAAATTATTTTAGTGGAACCTTGGATTCCGAGCATAATTTAGTTCCAGAAGTGTGCTTGTATATCAAAGCAGATTTCCTACATAAGAAATAATGAAAACTCTGATGATTGAACGAGTAGACCCAGAAGAACGAGACATCTCAGCGAATGTTTTGTTTATTTTCTACTGGGCGCACATGCGCAAAGCATCGCCAAAACCTCCGTAGGTTTTGTACAGGAAACAGAAACGAGCGGTTCATCTTATGATTCTTCTGGTCCGAGTCGTTCGTTCTTTTGTCACGTGACGCCCATAGACACTATGCAGTGTAATAGATTTAAAAGAACGAACGACTCGGACTAGAAGATGCATGAGAAGAACCGCTCTTTTCTGTTGCCTGTGTACTGCACTGCATAGGGTCTATGAGAACCACGTGACAACAAAAAAATTAACGATTCGGACTAGGAGATATGAGAGGTGAGCTGCCCATTCTGTTTATCATAACCCCCTCCTTAGCTGCATTGCAATATTTAAATTACAGGAACCAAAATTGGTGTATGTAAACGTGTTGGGTCTGTTTATTAAAAATAACAATAAGTAACAATTTATTTTATTTCTGATCAAAAGAACGAAATGAACTAAATGACTCCAAAAAAAGATTCGTTCATTTTGATGAACTAGATTTAAAGAACAGAGTCACTAAAATTATCCAGATAGAATTAGAAAGGACTCATCTTGCAAAAAACGATCAAGTTACTCGCAATCCAAAGTTCTGCTGTAATTGTTTTAATGCAGGTTTTAATTTATTTTTTTGTGAGCGTTTGTGTTCTTACATCTCTGTGTGTGTTTTTTAGGCATTGGTGAACGAGTGGGATGAGCAGGAGAGGAGGGCGAGGGAGAAAGAGCAGATGGAGGCCAGTTTGTACCGCAACCGCTCCAAAGTACACGGAGGAGGCCTGAGTGAGGACCAGCAGGAGGAGCGCGATTTCAGACGCTGCTTCCCGACATACCACAAAGTAAGCGCGCCTGCAACTTCTCTAGACGTTTACAATGTACCCAACACTGTATTAACGTAGCCTAAGCATTTGTTTTTTTATTTTTTTACTTCTGTAGTCTTTTGTCTACACAGTATTATGCTGTTTTTTTATCGTTTTTATGGCCCTTTCAGGATTTTGCCGACATAACCGAAGAACCCAGTCTGGAGCAGCCAATCATTATCGAGGACGATGAAGAATGTGACGGAGAGACCGAGACCTGTGACAACAGTGTCTTACAGGCGTCCAGCTGCCAGAACACCATTGTTCAGGTGCATCAGAAGCTGTGCCTGGCCTTCGCTCGGTCGCTGTGGTACCGGTCAAATCCGCCGATCAACCGGAGCAAAGAACACCTCAGCACTTTGGTCACGTCTTACCAGATCACTGCACCTCTAATCGCACGTTTCTATCATCTCATGGGTACAACACTTTACAAACTTTATCTCTATATTTTTAGTAATCCAGGTCACGTGTAACACCGTGCTGTGTTTTTCTGTACACACGTGTCTCTCTCTCTCTCTCTCTCTCTCTCTCTCTCTCTCCAGACTGTGAAATGGACCCTGAGCTGACGGGCTCTCAGCTGCTGCTCGGCTCTGTGCTACAGAACACGGTTCGGGGCTCCACCGGTCCAGCAGGTCTCGTCCTCCAGAGCGAAGGACCGTACGACTTCTACCAAGAGCCCAACATGTGTCAGGCCCGGCTGTGCCTTCCCGCCATCGAGCAGCTGGGCCACGCCGTCCGCCGGCATCTTGACGACTGGCCCGATCACCCGGCGCTGGTGCAGGTGAGAGCAGGAGATTTGTAGAGAAATTAACAGGATTAAAATAATTCTTTTTAAGCTTAATAAAAATGTTCTTATGTGATTATCAGATTACTGTAGTGATTGAGAGGATATTGGCGTTCAGTCTGTCCAGCCCACTGGCCAAGTTTCTTAATGGATTGGAGATCCTGCTCAGCAAATCACAGGTGAGGTTTTTTTAATTTTTTTTTATTTTAAACGTTTAACATTTATAATAGTGATGAACTGGTCAATAGGCCAGTGACCAGAATTGGATGGTTTTCTGTTTGATTTTCGTCATCGGCTGATCACCTTTTTCAGATATAAACGATTCTGTACACATGGACAAACGCCTTTTTATGACGTTACATTATCAAACATCGTGTTTGTATAAACCCCCTAATCTGACTTTTTATCTGAAGTCTGTGAGCGAATTAGTCTCAAACCCACTCATTACGCACACATAAGTCTCAAAACACCATGAGCGCTAATTAATCAAAAATCACATGCGTTAAAAGCAGCACACACCCGCCTACTCACAGGCAGAGGCTATAATTAATAACTCATTAAATTTTTCAAGGGTTTAAAATAGTAACAGAATCACAAGGAAAATCTATTGTCGAACTGTGATATTTATAGAATCCTAACATACTCTTGGTACTTATAGAATAACTCTAAATGAACTTCTCCTCTGCAGCAGAGAAAATGGATTTTTAACCTCTCTAATGAGCTTCCTTTTGCTTTACATGCGTGCTGTACACACACACACGTACAGACACAAAATAAAATATGTTTTACACACACACACACACACACACACACACACTCTTGGTACTTATCGAATAACTCTAAATAAACTTCTCTTTTGCAGCAGAGGTAAGTTTTGGTCCTACCCACAATTCCGCACCGCAAGAGAGAGAAAAACAGCTGGCTTAGTTGTGATCACGTGACACTCAGCATCAAAACAAGAAGCGCATGTGTGATACATGGCACTTGTAAACCAAGACTTGTTCGTCTTCCAAGTCAAAATTTCTAAAAAAAAAAATGCGATACTCTCTCATTCTCTCACTCTACATTCTGAGGTTAGCCACTTTAATCACATGACTCCGTTTGACCAATCAGATGCAAAACCAATAGCTGTATGGAGTCACATGACCACATAGAAAGGGGAAGGGCTTGTTTTCAGCAGCAAATCTGCTGAATCATTTGCAGGGCAACCGAATTATACAGTCTATCTTACACTGTTCAAACACACATATGTTACCTACACTAGAGATTTATTTCAAGAGCTTTATTTTGTAAAAAAAAAAATTGATTCTTATTTTTTAATTTGCTATTTTGTAAAGATATTCAGTTTTATTCATGTTATTTTATTATTTGGAAATGTTTGGTTACTCTACCCACTTCTGGAAATGGCTAAACAAAATACCATGTATTAAAACTTTTGTTGGACAAACATGATGCACATCATCATCTCATCTTTTTATTTATTTATTTTTTATTTTTTGCAGGACTGGGAAAATCACGCCAGTCGCTCCGTGTCTCTGAGGAGCGAACTGGAGCCGATCACACAGCTCATTATCCAGTGGAGGAAACTCGAGCTTAAGTACGTACAAGTGTTATCTTTTTAAAATGTATTCATTCATATATTTTAAATAAACGAGACATTCTTGAATTAATTTAAATGCACAGAGTTTGTTTAGGGAAACTGAAATACTGCTTCAGTATGTCTGAGCCAGAATTAATGTAAGAGTGTGAGGGGACAAAAAGGCAATATTAAATATTTGTAAACGAGGGTTGAAGTTGCGGCTGATTTGAGGTTGCGTTGGCAGTTGCTGGTCGAGCAGTCTGGATAACGCTCAGAGGCGGCACGCGGAGAAGTCCAACAAGCACTGGTTCTCCATCTACCAGCTGATCGAGAGACACCTACAGGACAAAAGGATCGACGTAAAAGCTGGTAAAAGCGTCTGTCGTATCTGTCCAGAATTCTCTGCTGGTACTTTTATCGGTGTCTCTCCAACCCGGATTTGTCCCGTCTTCTCATTTTGTTCTTAGATATCGAGGAGTTGCACTTGCCTCCGGTTTCCTCCACACTGCAGGCCTTCATGGAGGGATCCACACTGGGAGAATTTCACACACGCCTGACCATGCTGCTCGCTTTCCACTGCCACGCGCTTTTGGCCCCCGAACAAGAAGGACGCGGTGAGAGAAGAACATTGGCGAAGTTACTCCTGTGAAGTACAGTAATGCGCCTAAATATACAGTACTGAAGCGAAAAGACGAATTCAAGTTTTATTCGTCACGTACACAGTCTTACACAGTACGATATGCAGTGACGTAAGTTATGGAATAAAGTCAGAATAAAATATAGAAAAACTTTAGCTATTAACACACACACACACACACACTATATGGGCCAATCGATTTAGCGCTGTGTGTTTAATGTAAGTGTAGACTCGCTGTAGACAAGAGTTCATACCGTTCCCGCGGATTCCTCTCAACCTGGAGTCCCGGGGGCAGAGGTCACTAGTGCTGTAGTCTCCTACACAAGGAGACAATCTGCTGGCATAGCCCTGGAACAGTTCTCGGCGGATCTTCACACTGTTGAACACGCTCTCCTCTATAACAATTACACACAAGTAGGCATCAGGTGGTGGTGTAAGCGGAAATAATACTCATTTTCCTCAAACACAACTACCGGGAAGACGTGCGTCTGGAGATATGTCTCGCAATCGCGTCCGAGATGCGCGAGTTTCAGTACTGTATAATTAATATTTTGGCGCGTACTGTAATGAAAATCGATTAGCACCGCTGTGATCACTTTCTCTGTGTGTTTCAGCCTCACTGTGTAGTTTGCTGTGGAACCTACACAAGTACTACTCACAGTTCTCTGACAGCATCCAGGCCAGAGTCACGCAGCTGAGAGCGCCTATCGAAAAAGAGCTGAAGGCATGTCTGCGCAAACACCACTTAGTGGAAAACTACGAAAGAAAATACGCCTTTTATTTTTAAATGTTATTACTTCAATCCTAATCCTCTCATTGTAGGACTTTGTGAAGATCTCCAAGTGGAATGATGTCAGTTTCTGGGCTATTAAACAGTCTGTGGAGAAAACACACAGGTCAGGAACACCGATAGATATATATATATATATAGTGAGAAGTTCAGATGTTTGCAGCCGTATCCAAAAGAAATCGTCTTAAAAAAATACTCAATTTGTATTATGCGACTCTCAGGACTTTGTTCAAGTTCGTGAGGAAGTTCGAGGCGGTCTTGGCCGAGCCGTGCGCTCCCTGGCTGGTGGAGCAGAAAAGCGGCGAGATGGACAGCGTGGACGTACAATCGGAGGACACGCCGTTGCACCAGCTCCACCGTGCGCTCAAGAGCGCCCTCCCTGGACGGGCCAGAGATCTACAGGTGTGACACGGACTTCATATTTCAGCATACTCAAAAAGAATGACTTGATTTATTACAGTGTGTAAAAATTTATATTTTTATAATTTTTTTCCCCCAGAGCGACGGTCCTGATGAGGCCCGGGCCGGCTTGGACCCCACATCGCTGCAGGCCCGTCTTCCAACGCTGACGAAGAAAATGAGGAAGATGTGCGTGCAGCTGGTGAAAAAGACTCCCATGCCCGAGCTGTCGGAGGACCTCGACCAGTTCACGGGTAACGACTACCCCGACAAATCCGTTTATTTAATTATGAGAAAAGGTCATCACATTGGCCCACTTCATTCTTTCTGCTTTTTCGTGTTTCTAGCGGAGATCATCACCAACGTTCAGGCGCTGCAGAGTCTGACGGTGGACCGGTCTCTGGAGCAGGAGAGGCAGAAAGCCGAAGCCAAACAGATCCTGCTGCAGAAACAACGCGCTTTGGCCGACCTCTTCAAGATGCTGGCGCAGATCGGTCAGTGCCGTCATAACTCTGTTAATCCAGTAGTTGAAAATCCTGATTTTCTCTTTTCTAAGTGAAGAGAAATTAATTTCATTATTTTTGAACGTTCTGTTGCTTAGCAACCAATGCTTAAGATTAACAGACTGTACTGATGGGAAGTTTGGATCATTTTAGTGACTCGGTTCTTTAAAACTCGTTCATCAGAATGAACAAATCTTTTTTTTAGTCATTTAGTTCATTTCGTTACATTTTCAATGATCAAACCCCCAATCCCTAAAAGTATTATCTCAGTGATGCAGACAGATTTGACTTGGAGCACAATTACACTAACAAATCAATGATTTGGATTTTTTTCCCTCCCTTCAGGTCTGTCGTATCGTAAGGGCCTGACTTGGGGTCGTACAACAGATCCAGAAGAACCGCTGTTTTTGCAGCCTGTAGAGATGGGAACAACACTGGCTGCACTAAGAACACAGGAACACACAGAAAACATGTACGTTTTCACTCTTCCATCCTTGTTTTATAATAATAATTTAAAAAAATACACTATGAGGGAGCAACGATGGCATCGGATTAGTCCATGCTTTATAGAAATTTGCAAAATAGAAAATGCAGCATGAGTGTCTGTTCCAAACTTATCTGTTTAGATAAAAAAAAGCATAAAAGTTTTGTCCTTTTGTCCTGTTTGTTTGTTTTTCTCTAGGTTGTTTTCTCAGATGACTAGTGCATGGGACGGCTGTCAGAAATATTTCTACCGCTCCTGGGCAAGACGTAATGCCATGCAGGCCGCGATGCAGGCAGCCGTGAAGGTTTGCAGAGAATTTATCTTCTCCAAAAAGCAGGAATGAACAAAAAATAAAAAAGTCTTGTTTATCACCAATATTACCATTCCATAATTCTACAGGGCGCCAATAGTTTGTCAGTATAAGAGATGAATTAAATAACAATATGTTTGTGTGCGTTTAAACCTTGTAGGAACTGGGTTTGGGGAACGTGGAGCGGTGCCGGGGGTTCTCCTCTCACCTGTTTAAACTGCTGCTCAGGCAAAGGCGCCGACTCGCGAAAATAAACCAACACTTCACGGATCTCAGGTACGCTCTCACTCGGACATCTCTCAATCCTAACGGTGTCGTCTGACCTTCCGGCTGAGCTGTGCATTTCTTTTCTTTTTTTTTTTTCTCTCCTGCAGGAGATTGATTGGCGCTGTACAGGACGTCCGGTCTCAGATCACTTCGGGAGAGGACGAGGAGCGCTGTCTCCCGCCTCAGAGCGCACTAACGGGCTGGGTGACGAAGGCGCAGACGCTGGCGCAGCAGTGCTGCGTGGCCCTGCAGCAGTTCTCCTGGGTGCTCCAGTGCTGTCCGGAGGCGTCGCCTGGGACGCCGAGTCCGTCTGGGGAGGGCGAGGCCACGCTGAGCCACCCTACACCCCTGTCGGCTCACCTCCAACCTCGGGCGTGTCTGATGAGGCGGGGCGAGGCGAGCTGGACGGAGGCCATGAGGAGCGTGGAGGCTTTGCAGAGCGAGAGTGTGCGGCTGAAGGACAAACTGAACGCCCTGGGGCAGGAATCCACACTCGGTGCCATCCAAACCAGGTCAGACCCCGGTCGTATTCGTAGTCAACGTCGTCGGACAAAGTAATGTAAATACAATAATGTAAAGGCTTATTGTTTTCCCAGGAGGCACTTGGAGGAGTGCTGCTCGTGCGTGCACGGTCTGGGGACGCTAGCGAACCAGGCGGTGTCCCTCGGGCGCCTGTTTGATGTCGACGCGCCTCAGTCGCGGTCATGTCTGACTCGAGGCCTGCACGCCGTCACGGTGGAGGTGGACACGTGCGTCACCGAGTTCACCACCTGGAAATCCCAACTGCCGCCACTCAGGACGTCATCCAAACGTGAGGACGCGAGGAACTTGCACTTCTGTGAACTTCTTCAGGTTATCAGGATAGCGCTCGGGAAACAACTACAAGTCGCTCATGGTTCCCTTTTTTTTTCTTTTTTCTTTTTTTCCCCTCTCGCAGGTTCTACGACATCGTTCCGGGCCGAGTTCTCTGAGCAGCTGGAGGGAGCCATCAGTACGGTTCTGTGTGCCGTGCAGAGTCTGGTGAAGAGGCGGGAGCGAGAGAGGAAGGAAGAGCGTCCGGAGGAGAGCAGGAAAGGTGCGGAGTCGTAGCCGAAACGACTTTAAATATATAAAACGAGACACACTAAAGCAAGCGGAACCTCGGCAGAGTGGTTAGCATTGTCGCAACGCACCCTCAGGGTCCGGGTTCGGTTCCCTCCTCGGGGTCTGTGTGCATGGAGGTTGCGTGTTCCCCACATGCTTGGTGGGTTTCCTTCCCACAGTCCAAAAACATACAGATTAGTGTGTATAAATTGGCACACTGTCCAGAGGTTACCCCGCCTCGTGTCCAAAGTCTCCCGGGATCACCTCCAGGCCTCCCAGCCAGGATTTGTTTTTTAATTAATTAATGTATTTATTCATTTATTGTGTTTTTTTTTTTTTAGTTTGGTGTGAAGGATTTCTTAACTGACATAAAACAAACTATGTCTGCATGTGTCCTTCCGTTCATTCCAGAGAGCGACTCCGAGGTGGCCGAGGAGCTCCTGAAGCCCGGACACATGAGCCGACTACTGGAGGAGGACCTGAGTGAGGACGTGTCGTGTCTCTCCCTGGCGGAGGTCATCGGGGTCGTGGAGAGGCTGCTGGAGAGGCTGCGCTCCTACAGAGACACGTGTAAAGCACGGCACTTGGGGGTAAGTTTTTTCCTTTAGTGGACATGTCCCAGGAGACGATAAATCCTGTTCAATTTGATTGATGGAAAAAAAAAAAAAGGGCAAATAATGTTTTGTCTGATAAGTTGTCTGAAAGCGACCCAAGACAGCGGACGAAAACGTTCTGACAATAAACACAAGGTTAAAACATCTACGTTTTAAAAACAAGAACAAAAACTTCACTGCAAGACTAAACCAGAAAATCTTTTACAATTTTTAGCGAAAGTGCATCTAAAGAACCTTATGTTTAACCTCTTGTTATAACGTGATATTTAGTTATTTTATTTATTTATGATTAGTTTTATTGTTTACTTTTTTCCACAACTCTTTAAACCCTGGATATTACTATATTGATTTAAATAAAATATTAAATTTTCTAAATAAATAAATATGAATAATAAATAATTATTACAAACACTCAAGAACCAGAATCATTAGAAACTATTAAGCTGTCTCCAACCACTTGACAGAAAGTGCACAATAAGTCTAAAATAAAACTATTGAGAAAACTTAATCTAAAGTTTAAATTAATTGTAATACTTCCAAGCTATTTATTTATTTTGGTCGATTATATATTTTTGTGTTATTAATCAGAACACAAACAAAATCATATTTTTTTACTATTAGATGCATCAGTAGTTAATGATTTGGTTTTGTGTGTGTGACGAGCAGGAGCTGAGGGACGCCTGCCAGGACCTGGTTCGCCTGGAGCCCATGCTGTGTGTGTACGCGGAGCTGGTGCGCTGGTACGTCGCAGTGTGTATGGGCGCTCACCGCAGCACGGGCAAACTGCTGTCTGTCCTCGTCAGCATCTTCACCGAGCTCGCTCAGAAGGTAATGCTGCAGAAATAAAACATGAATTTCAAGTACAGATGTTAATGAATATATTAATCTTCAATAAAATTTCTCTCTCTGTCTCTCTGTCTTTCTGTCTCTCTCAGGGATTTTGTTTGCCGCAGGAGTTGATGAGTGGAGGTGATGGAGAAGGAGCCACACAGTTCCATGACTACGAGGGCGGGGGGATCGGAGAAGGAGAGGGCGTCAAAGATGTCAGTGACAAGATCGAAAACGAAGATCAGGTAACGTCCGTCTAAATCCTGTTCGTTTTTAAGCAGAGGGCAGACGGTTAAAAATAAATAAATAAAATCTAAGTAAAAATCTTTACACATTTTGCTGCAGGTCGAGGACACGTTTCGGGAAGGACAAGAAAAGAGCGAAGAGGAGCCGGACAAGCAAGATATTAAGGAAGAAGACGATGCCATCGAGATGTCCGAGGACTTCGATGGAAAGATGCACGACGGGGAGACGCGAGAGTCGGGTGTGTGAGCAGACCCAGTTTGTGCTGAATGGAATCTTCTGCACTGCAATAGTTCCTCTGATCATCATGTTTTCCGATAAAAGACAGAGTTGTCCTGTAACACCGTTATGAAGTTATTGCTGTCATCACGTAGCTTCAGGTTTATTTAAACCTGTAGGTGCCAAAACTTCTGACAGGTTCATCTCACATAGTGTTTTATTTTGTTTTATTCTTTTCTCACATCCAGGTGATGAAGACAACTCTGATAAAGAGGAGGACGAGGAGCTGGATAAGAAGATGGGAGACCTGGGAGACGGACCAACTGACACCCTGGATGAAAGAATGTGGGGTGATGATGAAGATGATGATGATGATCAGGATGCCAGTGACAAGGAGGATGAGTCCGGGCCTGGAATGGACCAGGTAGTGACACGTGACAGAAGGGAGCACCCAGTTTCCTTTAACTCCTCTCCTGTACTTATTAATGAGTTATATAGTGAAGGTTATAACACAACTTTTTTTGAGTTAAAAATGTAGATTTTAGGACAAAGTAGACAGTTTTAAAACAGTTTACAGTTATATACAGTATTTTCAGTGTGTAAGTGAAATGTATAAAATGTCTACAGTCCGGTATATTGTACGTGTGTGTGTGTGTGTGTGTGTGTGTGTGTGTGTGTGGGCACATGAGAAATGAGTAGGCCTCACCAGTTTTAACGAATAGTTCGGGAGCACAATGATAGAAAATGTCTTGATGGTGAATAATCCTAATTTCTGTAAAAATCCTCAACAAGACAGGGTTCACAGTCCAAGACAGTGGAAAACAGCTCTGAGACAAAAATGGCATCCGGGATTCTCCTTGCGATTTAAAGGCGCAGAGACACCACTGTTGCATTTTCTTAGGGGCGATTACCGTTTTAGGCCACATGATAGCAGTGTAAGGAAAAGGGAAAGAGAATTAATGTGGATTGGTATGCTTTATATTGTATATTTGTATCAAAGGCGTATAATCACTTTGTCAAACTTACGAACGAATCCAACTTATGAAGATGCTCTCGGAACAAAATTTGTTCATAAGTCGGGGACTTACTGTATTGTTGTGATACGTAGGTGCCAATTTGATTAAAAATGCGAAGTATCGCGAATTGATAAATAATCCCGATCCGTTATCGTTACATTTATTTATTTTTTTTGGTACAATTCTAAACAAACTTGGGAAATAACTTGCTCCTACCATACATACGATGTGTGAATAGTTAAAATTTCTATTATAGATTATTGTACATTATAATCCACCTGCAGAATTATAGAGCGGCTGCAAGATTTTATAACCTCAAATGCACTATATAAATAAATAAATAAATAAGTACATTTTTAAAAGATATTTAAGATGAATAAAATTGCCACACAAAAGAGTCACTAAATCGATTTAATCTTTCTAGTAGTCAGTGTTGGGATTATATTTTTATCACATTTGTTTGGATTCTACAGGGAGAGTCCGAGTTAGTCGCCAAAGATGACAACACGGAAGCCGGGGAGTCGAATAAAGACAAGAAAAACAAGGACGAAGACACTCCAATGGACAATAAAGATGAGAAGGAGAAAATCCACGAGCAGGTTGATGAGGTACGTTTTTTTTTTTTTTTTTTTTTTTTTTTTCCTGTTTAAGCATTAACATGTAAAATGTTTTTGGGTTACAAAGAAAGCTTAAAGCACTTTGTCCATATATACAGTAAATCTAGTTTAAACGTGTGAAAATATGAATTTGTTAAATGTCACGTGTCCTTGTGTATGACTGTAGCGCGAGTTTGACGAGAACGAGGTGGACCCCTATCACGGTAAGCAGGAGCAGAAAACCGAGACGGAGGCCATGGATCTCCCGGAGGAGCTCAACCTTGACCAGGATGAACAGGGAGGACAGGACGAGGAGGGAGAGGACGAAGGAGACGGTTAGTGTGACGTCTGCAAAAAAAAAAAAAAAACGTTTACAAATCATCACAAGAAGTCTAAAAGCAGTGTCTTTTTTTTTTGTCCCTCCTTCTGTAGCTGAGAACCCGTACGACATCGAGGACAAACCCATGGAGGTGGACGCGGCTGAAGGAGAGCAGGAAGGAGAAGAAGAAACGGAGAAAGGTGAAGAGATGATGGGAGACCAGCAGGACGCTCAGGGTGAAGAGGAACAAAAAGGAGACGAAGAGGTGGAAGGAGCAGACGGAGACGAAGGTAAAGACTCTGAGACGGACGAGAGAGGAGAAAATGAAGAAGGAGACGGAGATGAAGAAGAGAAGGAGAATGGACATGAAGAGGGCAAAGAGGAGGACAAGGCCGTTCCTGCCGATCAGGGCGAGAAACCAAAGGTTTGTTTTGCATTTTGTTGTTTTAGTTTTTATATATAACAGGGATGAGAATCACCAGGGACCAAAATTGTCTTGGTTTTGGAAGTGCAAAAGCTTCCGATTGTCGCAACATAAATGCATTTCTTTGGCCGCTACATTATCAAAAATTTTGCACGTTTAAATCCTCCAATCTGCCTTTTTCTCTAAACTCATTACACACGCTTACACCGGTCTCAAGACACCACGAGCGCTAAGTAATCAAAAGTCGCATACTTTCTGAGACACGTGCCGCTCAACCCAGGCGCTCACTGTCAGTTTGAGTTTTGAGACTTTGGAAGCGTTTGAGGCGATAAAACGTCACATGCCGATTTAAAATTGATAACTTAAACCTCTGACGCATTTTATTTGAAAGCGTGATCGTTTATCTTGCGCTCTTCATCAGAACGAGGACAGTGATGCAGAGGAAGACGACAACCAAGTGGAGTCTGCCGAGAGGAAGGAGCACGCCACGGACGGGCAGACGGGCGAAGAAAACGTCCAGAGCGACACGGCAGTGGAACTGGCAGGAGCCGCGTCCGAAAGAGACCAGGCCAAAGAGGTAAGTGTAGTTTGTTTAGATCCCTGGTTTATCAGCGGGAAGACTGAAGTCTAAATCTGGACACTTTCTCATCTCCCTCAGGAACACGGGGCCGGATCGGCTGACGCCAGTCAGGCAGAGGGACACGACTCCACGCTGATGGCCAGGATGAGTTCTCAGAGGCAGAGACAGAAACAGACACAGGTTCGTGTCTAAAACTCAAAAACTGTGTAAATGAATTGTTCGTAAATGAATGAATCACCAGGGACGTCATTTATCACAATATGAAGATGCCGATTCCATTTGTACTGCGATACTTTAGGTATCATGATATATACATATACGTATATGCCGGGGGTCAGGGGTAGCTCAGTGGTTAAGGCATTGGACTACGGTTCGGAAGATCCCAGGTTCAAACCCCACAACCACCAAGTTGCCACTGTTGGGCCCTTGAGCAAGGCCCTTAACCCTCAACTGCTCAGATGTATAATGAGATAAAAATGTAAGTCGCTCTGGATAAGAGCGTCTGCCAAATGATTAAATGTAAATGTAAATGTACGTATTTTGTTTATTATTATTCATTTTCTTTTGTTGCAATTCTAAACAAATTTAGCAAATAATCAGCTCCTACTACAAGGTGATGTGAACAGCTCAGTGTGCACCACCTGCAGGATCATAGAGGAACTGCAACATTTCACCACTTTAAAAGCAAATGTATACAATAAAAAAAATCTACAGTGAAACCCCAGGTCACGAACGGCCTCCGAGTACGAATGAAACAGCTCACGACAACAGCAAAAAAAATCTGCTCGGAACACAACCCGAAAACCGTTTACGAAATTACTACTCAATTAACACGATACACGTCCCGAGCTCCCACGATCAGTTGTTTTGTTTTTTACCTCATCTCTCAGATGAAGCATTATTAGTCTTTAGTTGAATAGTTCTAGACCTGCTGCTAAACATACATGTGTGTGTGTGTACAGAGTTTTAAGCGGAAGCCGGGCCGGGCGGATAACGAGCGTTCTTTGGGCGACGCCAATGAGCGCGTGCACAAGCGCCTGCGTACGGTGGAGAGCACCGAGCGGAGAAAGCAGGAACACCCCCCCGGCGACACCCAGCAGGAGTCTGACATGTACGAGCACGTCAGACACGGCGAGGACGAGTACGACACGCAGACATACGGTGAGACTCTGTTTACTGTAGGTCTTCCGCTCTCGCAGACTGTCCTGCTTCGCTCGGGAACAAACTTCATCCTCATTACGAATACTCAGCGTGGTTCATCTGTGTATCTGTCTTTAGACACAGCCAGCACAGAGCAACAGAAACCGACGTCTATGAAGCATGACGGTGATGATGATGATGAAGATGGTGATGTTGCCATGGAGACCGATGAGGAGAAAGAGATGCAGGCAGTGGATGCTCCGGAGCTTAAGCCGGAGAAGATGGACAGCTCTAGATCCTCTCAGAGAGGTAGATGTGCAGTACATGTCCCGCTTCTTTCCTCTCTTTTAAATAGGTTTTGTGCTGAAATCCCAGGACTTCTCACTTTCTACTGTTCTCTCTCTAGGTATGGAAAGTGGAGACACCCAGAAGGGTGACGATAAGGAAGAAGAAGATGAGGAGAAACCAGAGACCGAGACGAGTCGCGACGAAGAGGAGACGAGGGAGAGGAGCCGAGAGTCCACGATACACACCGTGCCGGAGTTACTGACGGAAATCCTCAAGGTGCCGTGATTCAGCTTTGAAACACACGATGTTTCGCTGTCGAACATTTTTACTGAACATGAGTGTGTGTGTGTGTGTTTGGTGTGTGTAATAGCTCCAGGTGAAAGATCCAGATCTGCTGAGAAGAGATTTAGAGCTGCAGTTGGAAGCGTGGCACAATCAGCCTCTGGGATCTCTGGAAGAGGTGAACAAGCTGCCACCACACAATTTTTTTTGTCCGCAAATGATTGTTATAAATTTTCTCTGACCTACATATACTGCAGGTTTATAATTTAGGACTACAGTTAAGAACGGTACAGCGGTACCTCGGCATACAGATTTTCACCTGAAGAACTGAAATTCTGCAAGAAATTTGCAGGCCTGACATGGTGGCTCTCACATAACCAACGTTACTTGCAGAAGAAATACAGATGTTGTCATTCTCCACAAATACCAATAATGCTAGTCCGTAGATACCTACGTCATTAGCGTTGCTGATTTGCGTTAGAGAGAAGGATGTTTGTAAATCTGATTTGAGAATAGCGCGATGCAAACAACACCGTGTGGAATTGTGTGTGTGTGTGTGTGTGGCAGGAGAGTGCGGCGACAGCCATGTGGCAGCAGTACCAAGCGCTCACCTCGCCTCTGTCGCAGCAGCTGTGTGAGCAGCTCCGCCTCATCCTGGAGCCCACGCAGGCGTCCAAGCTCAAGTCAGTCCCGTGCACTACCCCCCCACCAACACATTGACATCTATTTCTATTAAAATTCATGCTGTCTCCTGACTAACGCGGTATTTCTGTGTGTCCTGTTCAGGGGCGATTACCGCACGGGAAAACGGTTAAACATGCGTAAGGTCATCCCCTACATCGCCAGCCAGTTCCGGAAAGACAAGATCTGGTTGAGGAGGACCAAGCCCAGCAAGAGAGATTATCAGATCTGTCTCGCTGTGGACGACTCGTCCAGCATGGTGGACAACCACTCCAAACAGGTGCGGTATAAGCGAATGATTGTTTTTTGGACAGATTTTAAAATAATTACAGTAATATTGAAATGTCTTGCGTCTTTCCATACTGCAGCTGGCGTTCGAGTCCGTGTCCGTGATCGTGAACGCTCTGTCCCTGCTGGAGGTGGGACAGGTGGCAGTGTGCAGGTCAGTGGGTGAAATCTTTCTCTTTTTTTTGTCATTCTTATCAGCGTTTTAAGACCAAGAGGTCATTCTATCTGAGTGATGATCACGGGTGTCGGGTGTGTGTAAGACGACAGATCGCACTTTCCTTCAAGTGTGTAACACTGCCCTGTGCGTATGTCTTGGAGGAAGTGTGCGTGTCTTATCAGTCTTTAGCCTCTCTGCTTGGTGGCTGCCGTGTGATAAGCGAGAGCTGGCTGGTGGGTGGAAATTAGCCGAAAAGCGCCCCAAAAAACACTTTTTTGTTTTTGTCTTTCTGTTTTTGTGTACTCTGATTATGGTTAAGTTAAGGCAGCTGTTTATTGTTTTTTTGTTTTTTCTCCAGCTTCGGTGAGAGCGTGCAGCTGCTCCACCCGTTCCAGCAGCAGTTTAACGACCAATCAGGAGCCCGAATCCTGCGGCTCTGCCAGTTCCAGCAGAAGAAGACGAGGATCGCTCAAGTAATGCTCCATGTCGTGTTAAACTTTGTGATTTAGAATGTCCCCCTCATCACAGTACATTTCACCCTGCAGTGCAAAAAGTCCTAAACCAACCCTCATTTCTTCATATTAAATTACCGTATTTTTCAGACTATAGGGTGCATCTTTTTTTTTTTTTTTTTTTTTAATCATCTGCCTAGCCGTGCATCTTTCTATACAAGTGTGTATTTACTATTATTTTGTCACTAGATGGTGCTTTTGGTTCTTGTGACTTGATTGGAAATCATATTGTCGAAGAGGAAAAAGTTTACATTCGCACCAAACTATAACTCTGAGTGAGTGAGTGACCTCAGCAGCAGCCTCATTTCCCCTCTCGTCTGTTCCGACCACTCAGCATTCAGCATCACCAGTATACTAATCACCGGCCTGATCATCTGTCATTATCTGCACCTGTCTCTTACTGGATCATGCCTTAAGTTGGATGTTTTTCATTTTCTGTTATTCCTCACATTATATTGTTGTCTTCTCTTACAGTTTTTGGAGACTTCCGCCAACATGTTTGTAGCAGCCAAACATCAAAATCCAGGCGCTGCGAACACGGGTTCGGACCGAATCTACCCTCTTACTTCATACAGTTGGATTTTCTGTGTATGTTGTTCTCCGCTCTTTATTCAATCCTGCTGTTTCCTCGTTCAGAGACGGCGCAGTTGTTGCTGATCGTGTCTGACGGCAGGGGCTTGTTTCTGGAGGGGAAGGAGAGAGTCACGGCGGCGGTTCAGGCCGCTCGCAGTGTCAACGTCTTCGTCATATTCGTAGTGCTGGACAACCCCAACTCCAGAGTACGACCGTTTCTAATTATCCGTAAACATTCCAGTTCCTCAGGGTCGGTGATGTAAAACAGGTTCCTAATGAAGTAACACGATGTGAATATTGACCAAAGTTACCATTTAGTAAATGTATAAGGCTTATTTGTTTGTTGCTTAAAGTAACACAAATCAATTTAAGGTCTTCGTTAATCTTTATATGGCACCATGGTCGACTCTGAACAGACACGGTTTTATTATTATTTATTTTTACTTACTGAATACTTGACATTCTTATTCGCTAATTAACTTTTTTCCTCCAAAATTTTTTTACTCTTTTGTTTTGACAAAGAAAAAATTGTCAAAATCATATTGAATGAAAAAGAAATGAAATGATGATAACTTTGAATAAGCATAAATAAACCAAAAAAAAATTAAGATTTTTAAAAATTTTTGTTTAAATAAACAAAAAATTGTTTATATTTAATATAAAACAACTACAATCTAAAAATAAAAATAGATAAAAATAAAAATTGAATAAAATAAATTTATCGGATATCAATTGAACTTAGAATTGGAAATAAAAAAATTTAAATGTATTTTTGTGCTTTGTATACACCTTAATTTTAGTTACTTATTTTAGATTCTTTTTAATGAAGAATCTTTTTTTCAACCTTGTATTTTTTAAAGACTGAATTATTTTAAATGCTAATTTTTTAAAGCATATTTTAACCCACGTATTTTATCTCTATAATTTAAAACCTAAATTTTCAATACCTAAATCTTTTTTATCAATAAAATCTTTATTTTAGTCATTAAAATTTCAATTAAATTAAGTTTTAATATATAAAAAAATACAGTAATTCAACATTATAAAAAATAATAATATTAATTGAAAAAATATATTTATAAATATATATAAAAAAAATAAAACAATAAAAAATGTGAGGACTTCAATTTTTCCATGAGATACTTTTAGGTACAATTATTTAAATGCTTATGATGGACGACAACTAGTTGATCTTCTACAAAAGCTTTGTAGGTTCATGTTTTTAAAAAAAATCAAGTTGCTGAACTAGACAGATTGTTTTTCTCTGCTTTTGTTTTTTAGACTAGGCTTTTTTTTTTTTTACATTAATTTACCTTTTTTATTTCAAATATTGATTCGATCCACTAAAATAATTACCGCAGGTTTTTTAGTGCAATAATGTTGGTTCACAGTTCAAGCAGATGTAAAAAAAAATATATATATATATATATTATTATTAGACGCAGTTAGAAAGTAAGAAAAAAAATTTTTTCCGGAAATTGGATAAAATATAAAAAAAAAAAAAAAAAACTAGATTAAAGTAGAACATGAGGGAAAATTGAATTAAAAACTTTTTTTAATAAAAAATTTTTGAACGTCTGAACGCAACTACAAGTTTACAAGTGTCAAGTTTCACCTTTTAAAAACATGATGCGTTTGATTTAAAAAACACGTAGAAAAGAAAATTGTGGATAACATTAAAACGTTATTGTATATTGAATATAAAACATTTTTTATTTGATTTTGAATGAGCTCAAAAATGTATTAGAAGTACAAATTTAACACAAAGATGAGTCAAAAACCTTTATTTCACTCACTCCTCTTTTCCTAAGGAGGAATTTTCACAATGAACAAAATGAAGATTGTGATTAAAATAGATTAAAGTATTTATTTGACTGCCCCTCAAAATTATTATAGAGCATTTTTTTGTCCCTGTTCCAGGACTCCATATTGGACATCAAAGTGCCCATCTTTAAAGGACCGGGCGAGCTCCCAGAGATCCGCTCCTACATGGACGAGTTCCCGTTTCCGTTTTATGTGATCCTGCGCGACGTTAATGCCCTGCCCGAGACGCTGAGTGACGCTCTGAGGCAGTGGTTCGAGCTCGTCACTGCCAGCGACCGGTAACAGAGTGCCAGGAAGCCACAACTGCACAAATCCTCGTAGTGCTGCTAGCCTCCCGGATACGGAGACACACAGAAGGACACACACATACACATACTTACACACACGGAACGCCGGACCGGCTGCTGTACATGTGCCTTTTCTTTAGTTTTGGGTCTCATTTTATTAAATTGTAGTTTGATAGGAATTGCTGCTGTTGGTGTTCTTCAATAGGAAGCTGAAGAGCTTTGGAGTCAAACAGTATTTTTATTCTCACACTTCACTTGGATTCTTCAATTTTGAGCAAAACTTAAATTAAATTTTCAACATAACGAGAGAGAACATGAGATGTTTTTAGGCTCATACATCCTTGTACACATCCGTTTTTTAAACACGACTGTGAATAGGGACGGTATTAAGAAGAAGAAAAAACACAGAAGTGCATGTTGGACTTTTTTGTTTTTTTTATGGTCATGATGCGTTTGCAGAAATCCAGCGGTGGAAACGTGCCTTTTGTAGAAGCCCACTCCCATGTCTGGACAGAAAATCGTCTCTCGTGCTGACTTTGTAGGATTCTGGCTGCCATTTCTGTCCATCATGTGCCACATGTCCATACGGTACACGCTAACCTGAACTACGTGCGTAGACCATCACTGTCTCTCTCTCTCTCACTGTCTCTCTCACACTCTTACTCACTAACTAGACTGAATACAAATCCATGACAGCATTGTCCATACTTTTCAGGACTTCCGTTTCGGTTTACTATGTGAATTCTGCATTCGAACTTGTAAAAATCAATAAAAAAAATCCTTCAAATTGACAATTGTTCTAACTTGTTTGTTTTATTTGCCCCCTTAAACTTGACAAACTTTTGACAAAAAAAAGTGTCACAACACAGTAAAAGAAGCATTTGATTTCCTTGATGTTATGCTTGATTTTTTAAATATAAGACAATCTCCCATATATCATATCAGGGTTACTTAAAGAGAATCATCCTCAGTCGTGAATAGGAAAAAGTTCACCAATGCTTACAGTTTTCTGGGATTCTTAAGGATAACAATATCAGGAAAAAAAGTTCAACAATCAACAGTGCTCGTTACAGTGAGACGCTAACTGATGAGCTGAAGACAAAACTTAGGGTTAAACACAGAGGACTGATATACTGGAGTCTCATGATATTGCATGCCGAAGCACATCCGCACACTTCTGCCCGCACTGTCGACTCTCTGTAGAAACCTTTTTAGAGGTGTTAAAACTTTTTTGAGGGTTTTGAGGTATTAAAGCATCATCACGATAGTCCTGATATGTCTCCAACAGACTTGCACCTGTTCGGTCGCCTGAAAGCAGGTCTACGAGGACAAAGATTCACTTCTGATGAAGACGCGAAGACAGCGGTGCATCCCGACTCGTAGCTCAGCCTTCAATGAAGGAAAACGAAAGCTTGTTGGACAAATTGTATTGAAAAGCAAGGCGATTATGCTGATAAAAAAATTATGATGTATTCGTCTTAATTAAACAGTTAATTAAAATAAATTCTACAGCCAGAGTGTGGGTAATTTTTTGACTTGTAAATAATAAAACAAATAAATAGATATTCTGTGAGCTTCTATTAGTACCAAAAGCAACTTCGTTCTTAAAATATATCAATGACGTCATCTAGTGACCAAATAACTGTCAGAAATTTCAAATGTTTAAAGAAACGGACACCAGGGGGTGCCAATACTTTTACACCAGGCTCATATTAGCTCAAAAGCTCCCGTTTTACCGGCGTGTTTGTTTGGACGCGTTTCATATGACTCCAAATCGACCACAAGGTTCACTTTGTACCGGGTCAAAAGCTGTTTATTCTTTACGCTTCTTAGTGCACCAGAATAGGGAGTGTTGAAAGATTGGAACATAGCTAGCGTTTTGCACCACGCATGCGCATCTTTTTGATTTTCCTCACGCATGCGCGTTTCACTTCCGACGTCTTTACTAAACTTCATCGTTGCCTAGTGAGTGACTGAGTGTGTAGCTTTTCTTTATACTACAGGAGATTATTCTCTAAATAAAGTGGATGTTTTGATATTTTTATATGGATTAACAGAGGATATGCTTTGTTTTCCGGCAACGACGTGACAAGTAAGTTGAATCGTGATAATAGTAATTCATGTTTGGGTGTGTTTTAAAAGTTAGCAGCGCAGTAAGGTGTGTGTGTTGGTTAGACTCCCAGGTTAGGGTTTTGGCTCCTTAACGACATTTTTATTTGTAATTATACATGACACACACACACACCTACAGGCGTTAGATTTAGTGTGTAATTACTAAAAGTAAGCAGGTTCACATTGTACGATGTTTATAGTATAAATGGGGAAGGCACTGGCTGTGTGAGGGCTGTGATGATGTATATAATATCGTTATCGCGATATTTCAGGTAATCACGTGATTCGATATTAGGGTCGATATTTAGAATCACAACAGAAGAAGAAGAACAACAACTGAGTTGTTTATATAGGAAGTAAAACTCATCCTGGGGGTATTGTTAAAGAAAAATAATCAACTATGGGGGTTATAAATCTCGATTCTTGACTCAAAAATCGATTTAACATATATATATATATATATATATATATATATATATATATTAGGATGAACCAGTTACCAGAATTGGCTGGTTTTTAGTTTGATTGGCTGATCAGCCTCAGATTTGAATGATTCTGTACGAGCACAGAAGTTTATTTATTTATTTAGTTGTTTATTTTAGTTATTTATTTATTTTTTATTTTTATGCCGTTACGTTATCAACGTTATTTTCTCCAAGCTCTGTGAGTCTCCAACCCACTCATTATACATGCTAACGCTTGCATCACAAAATGATCACAAACGCCAATTAGTCACAAATCACGCACGAGAGATTTTTTTTTTCATTGAGAAGTTTGTTCAGAAATAATAATTATGGTGGATGACTGAGATATGCGCTGCTTAGTTAAATGTAGCTTTTCTCTCCTAAATTTAACTTATTTAAATATTAATCACTTGTTTTGTTTGGTTTAAATGCTGCTCATTATAAGGAACTGACTACATGAGGAGGAGCTTCTTCCCGCAGGCAATACGGCCTCTCAATCACAATCACACCACCACACAGTACTGACCCACACACATGGTTTTTACACACACACTGGACATTCTGGACATTCGTTTACACTAGTGGCCACTGCACAACTACACTTCGTGGTCATCAAATCACCCCATCACAAGTCACTTTAAATAAATCACTTTAGGCATATTTGCACTGCATAAGTCACTTTTAATATGTGGATTGCACAACCATGGACGTTACCATTCTTTTTTACCATCTATTCCGCTGCTCTTATTGTTCTACATTTTTTCATATATTCTCCATATATTTTCTATATTGTGTATTTTTGTGTACAGTTATTTTATTTTTAACTTTTATTTGTATATTTTTATTTTATTCTTCCCCAGTTAAATTTACCCTTTATTTTAATTTTCATATTTATTTCCTATTCCTATTCCTATTCTTTTATTCTTAGGTCACGAGCAGTTGTCTAAGCATTTCACTGCATATCGTACTGTGTATGACTGTGTATGTGACAAATAAAATTAGAATTTGATTTGATTTACATTTAATTAATTATTTAACATTTTTAAAGGTCCAAAATTGTAACAAAGTTGTGGGAGGGGGTGTGTGATATCACATCAGGATATCTATAAAATCATAATTAATTATAAAATTTTAATTTTTATTGATTTGGCACCGAGGTATCGGGATAATATGGTATCAAGAGGTGACTGGTGATTCCCATCACTACTATGGGGCGTTGTAATGTAAAACTAATGTGAAATAATCACTTCAAATTAAATTATTTTTTATAACTTTGTTAGTCTTTTACTACTATTAAATAATGCCTTAAACATTATAACAACAAAAGCAGTGTGAAAAAAATAGCCTAGTGCTACCTCTGGTACTCTAACTTAATTTAACGGGATTTACATTCCAGTCTGTGCAGCTGACTGGTATGTTAAACCTCTTACAGGAATGAGTTTGATGGAGATCAGCGAAAACGTGAAGCTGGCCCGGGAGTACGCCCTGCTGGGGAACTACAGCTCGGCCGTGGTCTGCTATCAGGGAGTGCTGGACCAGATCAGGAAGTATCTGCTCTCGGTGCGGGACTCGTCTTTACAGCAGAAATGGCAGCAGGTAAACTCCTTTTATAGTCCACAGTTTGCTGTGAGCGAGTTGAGAAAACGACGGGACCTTTCAATACCTCTCTGAACCCCGCGGACAGGTTTGGCAGGAGATAAACGAGGAGAACAAGCATGTGAGGGACATCATGACCACGCTGGAGAGCTTCCAGATGGACAACGCTCCTTCAAAACCCAGCGGTTTCAGCCAAGAAAACGACATCATGCCTGTTCAGGTCGAACACAGGTGTGTGAGTGTGTGTGTCCGTGCGAGGGTGCGAGAGTGCGCGTGCGAGAATGAGTGCATGTGTGTGAATAAGTGAGATGAAATTCCACTCACACTTGTATAACCTTCATGCTCTGAGACTGGATCAGATGTTTAATGTACAAATTATTATTTATTATGTAAATCATATAAAGTTTATGTGTGTTTTAAACAAACATAAAAATAATAATGTAAGGACTTTTGATAAATAGTTACGGAACATCTAAGAATCATTAAAGTCATTAAAGATTGATAAATGCCAGAGTAATGATCAAAAGAGAACACAGGGTGTGTATTGAATATCAAACAATCGCTGGGTGAACAGTGAGTGAGTGACTGACAGAGAGAGAGAATACTTTTGACTTTTTGAAAGTCTGTATTAACGAACCGCTTATAAATGAGGGGCATTAAGGTCAAACCTGAACTTTTAGATTGTATCAAAATGGAGAAAGCTTTCTACCTTAATGGTATCTGAGCGCTAGTGACACAATGGAAAAGGAGCATCAATGTAGCAGGAGATTATATAGAGAATAATAAAGGGAGTTTTTACTCTCATCATTGTTCTGATATTCTGTACAAATGAAAAGTCCCTCTTTGACTCGAACGACCCTCGTACTCAGGATGTGTTAGCCTTCCTTTTGTTGAACAGATGTGGTTTTTAGATTACTAGAGAGCGAAGTGCTGTGAGTGCACTTGACCTTATATGGAGTTTTGTGGGTGTCACTAAATGCAAACGAGCTGCTTTGGATTTTACACACTTTGCATTTTACATCGACATACAAAGGCAGGTATGAAGGAACATCATTCTGTTGTAAACCACATGGCGAAGTGTAGTTTGGTTTGGCTCACATACACGTACACACACATTTTTACTCTAACGGTTAATAAACAAAAATCAGGCTTCAGTCTTTGCACATATTTAAAATGATGCCTAAAAACTGTCCTTGGTGTGATCCAGATATGTGGTACAGATTTCATATCCAGATCGATATTTCTTTGCAGCCGTGTCGTTTTTGCTTTGCGCCTCATTACTCAGGGACAGCGGGCAACGCGCAGGCTTTTTACTGGCCTTTCAGATGATTGTGTGAACTGGATTAATGTACATGTGGATGAGGTTCGCTTTACCTCAGATGAGTGCAGTGCAGATGTCTGGTTTAGATTACTGTTGCTGTCCAAATCCACAGCTCGGGTCAGCACTCACCAGTCACCTAACTTGTGCATTCCAGAATCTAAACTTTTTCCTTTTTGATTCAGCCAGTCGCAGCTCGGGTTGGGTATCATTTGGTGTTGAATCGGTACTTTTAAAACAGTCCCAGGGCTTAAATGGTGCCTAAATCGATACATAAGCACTCACGAAACAAAAAGGTTATTAACATTAAAGAATGGCTTTTTGTTGATAAAAAAAAAATTACAATAAACAATATAATAAAAAATTTACAATATACATAAATATAAGTAAATTCAAAATAACCAATTTACCTACTGCTTAACCCAACTTAAGTAAGTCCCCTGTATACGAACATTCAAGTTACAAACTTTCAAAGATCCGAACTTCTCATGTCCTGTGTATGCAGCGTGCATCCCAAGATGTCCGGAAGCAAGCTCAGAAACAGCAACAGTGAAGCCAGTACTGCTAAGAAACGCCAAGAAATATCGATGGAGACAAAACTGAAAACACTTGAGAGAATGGAACGAGGTGAAAAGATGGCAGACATTGTGCAATCTTTTAACATGAATCGTTCAACCATCGGCACGATTCTACATACAAGGACAAGATCATGGAACGTTAGTTTTATACTGTGTTTAGCCAATTGTGTTATTGTCCTAGTACCTGGACAATGTTTGGTCGGACTTGCAAACCAATAGGACTTATGAACGAGCACTCGCAATGAAACACGTTCGTATGTAGGGGACTTACTGTACAATAATTTTACCCCATTGGTATTCTTGGTGCACTACAAACAAGCTTCAGATTTCTGCAGTTATTCTGCAGAAATTTGACCGTATTTGCCCTTATCCGGTGAAACACGACACCTCTGCTGACTTATCACATGTCCTGCAAGAGTTAAACTCTCTGTGTTTATGAGGCCTGTACACACACACACACACACACACGGGTCTGTGTTTAAAAGTGCATACACTATAGGGAAGCAGGTCGAAAGCTGTTAAACCCGGTGCACCCCTCTGCTTTTAACTTCAGATTTGTTGGTTTGATAAGTTTTCCTCCTATACATGAAACTGCTGAAAGTCATTTGTTGCAGGTCACGTTATTAGAATCCTCTTGTTGTGAAATACAGTCGCTTTTTAGAAAGTATCGATTGCTTTAGGAATTTAAAATTACGCGTGTTTAGCTTAGCGGGCTTACTCTACCTGCTGCTGTTTAAGAAAGTGTGATTGAAGTGTGATCACACGGACGGTCTCATCTCTTGTGTGTTTTTTGTTTGTTTTTTAAGTAGGAATGTGTCAACAGCTAAAACACTCACTATTGATTACATTTAAGTATTCCTGACTAATAGTAATAATTTGTATTAGTAGAGCTTTCCGACTCGCGTTCATGTGCATTCTGTCAGGTAGTAATTTCTCACATGCGGTGAGGGTGATGATGCTTCTTCTTCTTACGTCCATTTCAGACAACCTCGTCTCATTGCTTAGAATCAACTCATTCTTTACGTATAATTTACAAATAATCAACCTTAAAGAATGTTTCCCCGTAAAATAAAATAAAAATTGGATTACATTAACTATGTTCTTACTGAGACTAAAGGCGGTGTGTGTGTGTGCAGGGCGTCTCCGTGTCCTGTACGTAAGGCCCCGCTGCCCTACAAAGATGGTAAAGGTCACGGCAGCAGACTGAGCGCCGGGCCGCGCTCACAACACCGACAGTCACCACGCGTCTCTAACGGCGACCGAGGGAAACCTCCCAAGGGCAAAGAGAAGAAAGACAACGCGCCGAAGCAGAAAGACGACAAGGTGACTGAGGGTATCAAAAGAAGTGATTTCTTCCTCTTACGTACATCATTATCTTTTTTATATTACAAGTAGATAGATATGTAGCTTAAACAGATGTTGGTGGTTAAAGAGATAAAGACTCCATATCCCTTTCAGTGTCTCGCTGTAACTCAACACGTGGTATTTGATATCCTTGTGTCTGTATTTACTTTTGCGGATTTACTAACCTGCGATACCGGTTTTCTTCCATCTGAGTAAATACAGGAAGCACAGAGGGTTTAAGAATGAGCTGTACCAGCACTGTTTGTTTTTCACTGTAATTTAATTCAGTGTTTAACTATCACGCCTGTAATTTCTTCCCGACCTCCAGAACAAACACGAGGCTTCCGAGTCGGAGGTGAAGAAGTTCGACAGAGGAGGAGAAGACAAGGACCTGATCGAGGCGTTGGAGCGGGACATCATCTCACAAAACCCCAACGTGAAGTGGTGCGTCTGCTGCTACTCAGTCTGATAATAATAGTAATAATAATAATAATAATAATAAGCGTTACTTTGGGGCAGGTAGCACAGGCCTTATTTGCATCATGTCGTCACAAACTGACAGCTTTTTCCTTCTGGGGCCTTTTTGTTCACTATTAGGAAGAAAAATATATATTTTGTCAAAATTTACTTACTTATCTATAGAAGATGTACAAAACCAAAAAGCAAAATGAAAAATTCAAAAACAAAATAAACCTGAAAACAAAATAACTAATTCAAAAACCTTATAACAAAACTGAAAAACAAAATAACAAATTCAAAAACAAAACTGAAAACAAAATAAATTCAAAAACAAAATAATAACAAAACAAAATAACAAAATAAATAACAAAATAACAAAATAAAAAAACATAATAAAACCAAAAAACTAAATAATAAATTCAGTAACTTAATAACCAAAACGAAAAACAAACTTAATTAAAAAACAAAATAATTAACTAATTCAAACACAAAATAACAAAAATTAAAAACAAAAATTAAACTGAAAACAAATTAACAAATTCCAAAACATAACAAAACTAAAAAATAAAACTAAAAACAAAAGAACAAGTAAAAAATTACAACAATTTAGTCAAACCAGTAAAGGTGAATTTTGCTAATTTCTGAATTATTTTGTTTTGCACTTCTCGACCGCTGTAATATTCTCTTCCTTCCCGTATCATATTGCTTAAAAATGTTTAAAGAAAACTTTTTTTTTCTCCCTTACACATGTGGAAGTATCCAGACGTTTCTGTTTTTAGTAATAAATGTTTAAAAGAAGAATTTGCTCAGCCCACAACATTGTTATTTTGAGGAAGCTTTGTGTTTTGCATACGCATGATCGGCATGTGACGGTGTCGTGTCGTTGACCTGAGCTCTGCTTTGCTCAGGGATGACATCGCTGATCTGGAGGAAGCGAAGAAGCTCCTGAAGGAGGCGGTGGTCCTGCCCATGTGGATGCCCGAGTTCTTTAAGGGGATCAGACGACCGTGGAAGGTACACAGCCATGTACAAGAAAAAAAGACTGTTTGCAGCATCGTCTGGGGGTCATACGGGAAGTTTAAAGAATAAAGAAAAAGTTTATTTTTTGTGTTGTTTACCGCAGGGCGTGCTGATGGTCGGCCCCCCAGGGACAGGCAAGACTCTCCTGGCGAAAGCTGTAGCGACAGAATGCCGGACCACGTTCTTCAACGTCTCCTCCTCGACTCTCACCTCCAAATACAGAGGAGAGTCGGAGAAACTCGTGCGCCTGCTGTTCGAAATGGTGAGTCCACCTTCATCATCATCATCATCACGCGGTTTGATTGGTCTCGGTTCCTCCTGAAGCATGACTTCCTGTGTGTTTGCTGTGGGTGTGCAGGCGAGGTTTTACGCTCCGACGACCATCTTCATTGACGAGATCGACTCCATGTGCAGCCGCAGGGGAACCTCAGAAGAGCACGAAGCCAGCAGACGAGTCAAAGCAGAACTCCTGGTGCAAATGGACGGTACGCTTGTGAGATCCGAAAAAAAAAAAAAGCCCAGATTCTTACTACTTAATCGTTTGGGTTTCTGACATCTTGTTTGTTTTTGACACCCTGTCACATGACCGTTTCATTTGCATACCCATTAATATTCATCGCATCTGCCAAAGATGGGCATGTGCACAGGATCAGTCTTGTCTGTGTTCAATTATTTCAAGATGTTTTATTTCCTATAGTGACTTAATTTTTTTTCTCTCTTCATTTTAACATGCATTTTTATATGCATGTTAAAATGCATGTTTATATTTTATTTTAAACTGTGGTCTGTATCAATCTTTAAAAATAAGCTGATCAGCATCTGACACTGAACTGCTCATAACTTCTCTTCTACTCAACATTTTTATTTAAATTATGGCACAAGGTTCAATTTTCATAGTGTACGCACCCCTTTTTTTTTTTTTTGATGATGAGTCTCACTGTTGTGCGTGTGCGCGTGCATGTGTGTGTGTTGAGGTTTTTGCCGGCTTGTAGGTGCATTGCAGTCGTTTCTGTGTCTCTTCTCTGTGCATACGGTAAACTATCATTGATTGGCTCTGTTGAGTGACCTGTATAGCCACGCCCAACTTGCGGGGGAAAACGCGCTGAATTGATTGGCTCTGTTAAGTGATATGTATAGCCACGCCCACCTTGAGGGGAAAGGCACTGAATTGATTGGCTCTGTCGAGTGACGCTTATAGCCACGCCCACCCTGAGGGGGGAAAGTGCCAATTTTGTCCCAAAAAGCACTTGATGCTGTGATGTAATCTGGCACGAAACTGTTCATAACTTCAGTTTTTACTCAACATTTTGATTTTATTAATGACAGATTTAACTTTAGGCAAATATCAAAGGACTGGCAAAGTTTCATTATATCCCATTCAGCCAGTTTTGCGTGATTCTGTGATCGGATCTGCTTGGACAGACAGAAAATCTTCTGAGACTGGTTTCAGGTTCAGATGTATAAAACGTAAAGATATCATTGCAAGAGCTTTAAATGAAGTTGTGACCAATGTACACACTCAACCCTTCTTTCATTTATATAGATTATGTAATGTTACTTTTGAGAAATTATATCTTGTCCCCGTAGGTGTGGGAGGACCGTCTGAAAACGACCCGTCTAAAATGGTGATGGTCCTGGCAGCCACTAATTTCCCCTGGGACATCGACGAAGCCCTGAGACGCCGACTAGAGAAAAGGATCTACATACCGCTGCCTACAGGTGTGCCAAAAACACGTTTATAGCAACATCGCACGAGCAGCTGATAAATAGTAGAACCCGACTGACTTAACCTGTGCGTTGTTTTTTTTTTTTTTACTTAAAGCTCAGGGCCGGGCCGAGCTGCTAAAGATAAACCTGAAGGAACTGGAGCTGGCCAATGATGTGGATCTGGAGACCATCGCCGAGCACATGGAGGGATATTCAGGTGCTGACATCACCAACGTCTGCAGGTATGACTGAACCTCAGCCGTCTCCGTTCAGTTATATTTCCCTAAATATCACTCAGATCACCGGTTTCATCCTCCTTTAACTGAAAAGTCGCTGATTGATCACATCAGTGATATTAAAACTTGTTGGGGAAAATCTGCATGCATTCTGACCTGACTGTTCTCATCCACGATACACGGACACTTGTCGCATATCTACGAATAAATACACAAGTATAGTGATTAATTTTTCAGTTTTTTTTTGTGAAAGGGTTAGTTCCCGACTTACGAACATTCGAGTAGCATTTTAATATATATAAATTTATTTTTTATGCTTAACATTGTATATTTGTGTCAAAGGTATACAAGACTCACTTTGTCAGACTTGTGAACGGATCCAACTTACGAACGAGTTCCATTCTGGGAACACCTCGTGTTGTTTTAAAACTATTTAATTCATATAATTTCTTTCGTCTCTTGTCTATCTCCATCTCGTCTGTTGCAGAGACGCTTCCCTGATGGCCATGAGGCGACGAATCGAGGGCCTGACCCCGGAGGAGATCCGTAACATTTCCAAAGATGAAATGCACATGCCCACGACCATGGAGGATTTCCAGACGGCGCTGAAGAAAGTGTCCAAATCTGTCTCCGCCGCTGACCTGGAGAAATACGAGAAGTGGATCGCCGAGTTCGGCTCCTGTTGACCCGCTCCGACGCAGTAATCTTACCTCAAGGGCTTAAAAAAAGGGGGCGGGGCAGTTTGTACGTTTTAGAGTTTTCTGCTTTAACTGCAGTGAAATCGTCAAACCGTCCCCTCGTCATCTGGTGGGTGGAACCGGGTGGAGCCAATTCCTGCACCTGAAGAAACTAGTTAGATTTATATTGTGTGTATTTGGGGGAACGAAAAGCTTTGGAAACTGGCACTTTTTAAATTATTTCAGCACCTCCGGTGGTAAAACAGTTGGGTCACTCAGCGAGGGTTCTCTATTAGTGATCTGAGAGGATCATGTAGCACAGGAGACGATCTGATACAGTGTAGTAAAGCGATAGTCTTATAAATAAATAAATAAATAAATGTGTTGTTTCAGTACTTAATACACCAACGACCAGGTTAAAGTCAGTCTGTGTGATTTTATTGTCATCGTCTTTACATACCAAATACTTTCATAATGCACAAGAACATTTTTTTTTCTTTCTGCTTGTTTTTTTTTTTACATTTTATGCTGACAATCACTCAAGGTGCCTTTTTTCATTCCAAGTGAATTTCAATTTCACCATAATAAATTAGTGGCCCTTTTTGTTTAGTTTTTTTCTGGCTCCTGAACATGTGACCCAAGCTATTTTTAATACAGTGACCTCACTCTGAAAGACCTGTCTATCCTTTAGCTGACAAAGTTTGTTTTTATGACGATAATAAATAAAAGTCTGTGAAAACTCAAGTGTGTCCAAGCATGCGTTCGTGTTCCTTTACGTTTTAACGTGATGGGGTGAAAGAAGCGACTAACTACACTGTCATTACCCTCAAACATGTAGTGTACATTAATAGCTACAGTGTGTGGATCATGCGCGTGAATAGAGATGAAAGCTGTTCTTGATGTACAAGTATAGAATGAAACACCATGTGACTGCTTTGAAGTTGATTATTTTTCACTAACAGCCCGTTTTATTTCTACAGTAATGATTTTACATCTTTATACACAAACGTCACTCCTCTCTTTCTCTCTCAAAGGCAGACTCATTTCACAGAGATATAATGCTGCTGTCAAACTTATCAACAGAAAATTAATCAACACTTCAGGACCAATCAGATTTGAGAATTAGACCATAAATGGTCATGGTCTGTTTTCACCCTCGTCACCAGTGATGCGAGATATATTTAAACCGTTTAATAAATCTGAAGAAAAGCATGGCATGAAATACAGAATGAAATAAAAACATAGTGTAAGCACTGTTCACTGTTTCAGATCACATGCTTCTGACGAGATTAAATAAAAAAACATTTCATATTCAGCTGTGCTTAATCACGACCTTAATTCATGATTGATTGTAGTCTGAGAGCAGGTGCATGCCAACGTGGGTCGATTTTTACAACGAACATTTTACCACGACCGTATAACGTCCACAGGGTGGAAGAAAAAAAAAAAAAAGTGAATCAATCTCCAGTTTCACAAAAGGTGCACTAAAATGTGGCTTGTTCCCCCTTCATTTGCAAACTTCATTCTGTCTTCTTCTTCTTGGAAATTGTTTCCTCCGCTTCAGCTCTATACACCGATTATAAACACAGACCTTGTATACCACACGGCTTGGTCCCGAAACTTTATCATGTCTCATTCCACGTTCACATCTTAATGTGACAAGTGCATAAATATCATATATCATACACAACAGGATTTATTTTTTTTCCCCATAGACACACGATGCGACAGCAATAACTTGGAAAAACCCAAACAAAAAAATAGTAAATAGTTAATATTAAATTCGGACAAAGCCTCTGAAACAGAAACATCGCTCACTCTTTAGGATAAAGAAAATGGAGCGATCCGAGACTCGTAAAGTGCTACATTCGGAAAGGGAAACACTCACAGAAACCACAAAAGCAGGTAACGAGGGATAGGAGGGGACAAAAAAAAAAAAGAAAGAAATCAGTACAGCTCTCCCTTTTCAGGGCTTTTCTCTGGCTCTTCCACCTCCAGCTCCACGTTCTCGATCAGACTCTGCTTCTCCTCCTCCGGCATCAAGGTCTCAGGGTTCAGCTGGAAAAAAGCCCTGACACAAAAACAACAATCGTTATTTTGTCTTTTGAATGCATAAATTTAATGGTACACTTCCTGATTAAAAAAAAAAAAAAAAAAAGTAATTATTTAAGAAGGATCAAATTATTGGGCTGCATCAAGCAAAGAAAACAACTAAGGATATTAGAACTGGGGTAAGAATCCTTCAAGTTGTTAAAGCCTGGGAGGAAAGGGCTGAACTGTCAACTTTAAGGCGGGGAAAGAAAAAAAAATCATGATAAACAAAAAAAACACTTAAATACTTGGTTAAAAGTTTACATGATATAAAATTTTAAAAAATCAGGACTAAGGACTAATATTCCAGGACTAAGATAAAAAGAGACTCTGGTCTACTTTAAAATCGGAAAACCCGGATATAACCATGATATAGAACTCTACATCATGAACTATTAAAAAAAAGAAAAAAATGCTGAGTCATGCTTTATTTTTATGAACCTGAGCTCAGAGGGAACTGATACTGTGATGGTGTTGCTTCGGTTACTCAGGTCGAGAAAAAGACTCTTTTGTGGCAATAAAACGAAGTCAGCTGACGATCTGAATGTACTGAGTTTTTCTTCGCTGATGGAGTGTGAAGGAGGAGTTCTGGGAGTGTGTTGTAATGAAAAATAAATGTAACTAAATGAAATAATTTTTTTTTTTTTAACCAGGCTGTGTATTATGGACTGACAGGATTATACAACTTGTGGTGAAAACACGCTGTTTTAGGGAAACAATCAACACCAGAGCGCTGAGATGAACCAGAGTTTTACTGCTGCTGCCACGAAGCTGATTATTTTCCTATTTCCTATAACGTTCAATAAGAATCATGGAGTGTGTGTGTGTAAGATAAAGAAGTCGTACTTGTGTTCACATGTAGGAAACAAGAGGTCGAGGATCTTGATGATAACCGCAGAGCCGACGACGCCGACGACCACCACCCACATGATGAGGAAGAACAGAGGCAGAGACTCGGAGCAGAAGCGTCTCAGCCGGTCCCTGAGCTCCTCCACCCACCGACACACCACCTGCACAGAGTCGGAGAGAACGCGCAAATTGCTCGCGTTTATTTCAGGAATTTGCAAAACAAATGAATGGACATCAGAATGGCTGCAGTTTGATTGATTGGGCCACGCCCACTTCCCCCAACTCCGAATGCAAAGACTGAATCATGACCGTTTCAGCTAATGAACCTGATTTAATTTCGATCTCCTGAAGACCTTATTATTCACTCGATTTCTCCTTCGTGTTTGTTTGAGAGAAAAAGTGTAAAAGCAGCTTTAATCAAAATCCTTTTTTTTTCTTCTTCAGATAAACAAATCTGTTGTTACGAGTTCGTTGCGGGTTCCTCACATTATAAGACGAGGGCGACTGGCGGAGAGGGACTTCCGAGAGCAGATCGTCGGTATTGACGTTGTCCTCGGGTGCGTCCTCGTACATCATGTTGGGTTCCATGCGCAGTGGCGTCTCTGGAAGCTTCCCCGGAGCGGCCGTCTCCTCCTGCGTGGTTTCCGCCTGCCTCAGCGGGTAGTGGCTGGTCGTGTGAAGGACCGGGTCCTCAACTATCGAAAAGGAGGAGGAAAAGTGATCGTTAGCGACGGGTTACAGGTACAAGGTTTAAAAGGCGTTTAATCAGATAAGATCAAAGGAAAGACCAGCCTGTTTTGGCGATGTACTCTTCACTCATGATGATGTCGTTTTCTCGCGGCATGGCGACAATCTTGCTGGATCTCGCTGGGTAGATGTTGTGTTCCTGGGTGACCTCGGAGGAGGTCTGGTTCAGGAGCATTTTCACTTCCCACACGTCGGGCTGCCAGACCTGCGCAATTAGGGAGAACGACAGTTGATTATATTTCCTATAATGCACACCCCTGAGTGTTTTATTCCTCACTTAATGACTATAAATAATTAAATTTTAGCAGGTTAATATATCAGATTTTTAAAAAAGGGTTTCGTTAGTAAGTTGCCTGTTTTCTGTCTGAAGCAAATATGCTTAAAACTGCGAGCCTAACAAGTAGAGCCGTGACAGTGAATTGATTTTTCTTTTTTTTGTTGTTGGTTCAAAGTTTGCGTTTTAGATTGGGAATCGATCAATTACTCGAAAACATACTACAGCTTTAATGGAAAATACAAACACTTACAAAATTTTGTAAGATTAGCAATACTAAGCGTTTCTTTAAAAGCTGCTGGTGCAATACTGCCACCTACTGGACTGGAGCAGTGGAAACCACAATGCTTGAAAATCAAACTCTATCAACAGTCCAGGTCGTCCCGACTTATGAATGAGTTCCGTTCCAGAAGTACATTCGTAAGTCAGATTTGTTCTTAAGTCCGACAAAGTGAGTCTTCTACGCCTTTGACACGAATATTTATAATGTAACGCAATGATTCTTACACCTCAAATATAACAGTGCTGTCTCTTTTTTTTTTCAGCTCTACTAAAATATAATTTATCCCATTTATAACGAAGCTACATTTAAATCTACATTAATTCCAGTCTTCTGTTGTAAGTGTGGAACATCAAATTTATATCACATAATATAAAGTCTGTATACAGACCTTCTCTTCACCCAGCTGGATCATCTCCTGACCCAGAGTCAGCAGCAGCACTTCGTCTCCTGCTTCGCTCTGCATATACGAGTGATCCAGCATCAGCCTCAGCACGCTGCTGATCAACATCCCAGCATCGTCACTCAGGCTCACGTTACCATCGTCCACTGTGGAGACAGGAGAGTGTGTTAGGAACGCTCACGCTGTGGGAATAGAGGGTCTAACATCTATTAATTCCATCAGGTTTGGGTCACACGGCGCTAACGCGGACGGCTCTACACGTGTACTCACACAGCAAAGCCTGGCAGGGCATCCTCATCACCTCGGACGGCTTGAGTGGAACCCCGTTGACGGTAGTTTTATTGTCCACCAGGCTGACGTTTAAGCTTATCTGAAAAGGACGAGGAATAGAAAGCCCTCAGGTACATAGCTGTCCGCTTCCATCATTCTTAACATATAACATTATAATGGCTCTATTAGGCCACTGTACAGAAAACACATGCATCACCTGAGGGGGGGGGGACAAAAAAGGAGACAAAGTGATTACACACATTTATAATATACACAGATAATAATATTTGATGTGACAGAAAAGATCTGATGTAAAGCTAAAAACTGAAAGACATCAGCTGAATAAAACATCTTCAACAATAGTGATGAGTCAAACAGCCATTTAAAATACACATGGGACGGGGTAAAAACCGTCAGTGAAGATTTAGTGGGTGTGTGTTTGGTTACCTGCACGTTGTAGGTCGACTCCTCATTTTCACTAAATGCGGTCACGTTAATCACATTTTCCTGTTGATACACACAACGAATTACACACACACACGTACACAGTGTTACTGAGAATGTTGCCTGTAATGCTTCCCCTTAGCACACAGGTCGACAGTCTTAATCGAACAATACAAATCACTATTACAACTGATATCAGGCTGCGTGACTGCAATTAATGATGATATTTAATTAATGATTTTCAAAAATGACTCGCAGGACGATTCCTAACATTACGGCTTACAGTATGAATCTTGATATGACTTGCGGAATAATTCTTCATAATATGACTCGCAGAATAATTTCTAAGATGCCCTTTTTCACAATTTTCTCCCTAATTACAGCTCAGCCACCATCAGGGAACTCCGCCATCAAGAATACAACAACCGACCAGGGAGACTTATCAGGACAGCGTGCGTGAGCTCACAGACGCCTGTGATTGGCTTATCAGTCATGATTGATGTGAGAGCGCCTCCCGTCGCTCCCCTCTGAGAGAGCTCGGCCAATCAGCTTTCTCTCTCTCTCAGGTCTCGACTGCGGGAGGCTACAGCAGCACCTGGGATTGGATTACCATTCACCAGTTAGAAGCCAGAATGATTCTTAATCTCACAGGATGATTTTTAAAATGACTCCCTGTATGATCCCTAACTCGACTCCCAGTAAGATTCCCAGTAAGAATCCTGACACGACACCAAGAATAGATTCCATAAAGTGATTTCCAGTAGGTTTCCATATTCATCTTCAGGTCCATGAGACCTGATCTGCCTCCCACTGACTTCCAGTATGTAATATGACCCCCTAATGCTGCATGAAGTGCCTCCATTCTTACTGATTTGCCCCACTAACCCTTAGTGTCCCGGTCCGGCTCGGGTCAGATTACAGAACAGCACAGAAACAGAGTTTAATTCACTGTGAAAATCAGGAATTTTTTTCCCTACCCACTTTCCACAAGCCCCTGCTCCTGTTTTGTGATTGGCTACTGCTGCGTATTGCTCGGCAACGCCCACTCCACTGACCGAACAAGCAGCCAATCATAATGCATAGGGGGGCGGGGCTTGTCCAAATACGGGTGAGAGATAAAAACAAAACATAATCTATACGTAAATCTATTTCTATATTAATGACAGGTACAAATAATATATTTTTTTTTAATTCACTGTCGTGAAACAAGCAAGTAAAGCGACACATATCTGATGACATATCACATAACAGTTGGAGCAGGTCAGCCCGTGAAGCTAGTCACCTGCTAGCAACGGTCGCTAACGGATTTAAACACCGTGTTCGTCTCGCGCAGCCGCTGCTCAGCGTTTCGTGCCCCCGTGTTTAAACACTCACCGTGCCGAACGGTCGCGTCTCCGCCGAAACACACACCAACACCGAAGAGATCAATAACACCAACATCCTCCAGTACGACGCCATCACTGCTAACTAAACACCAAACCCTCCTTCTTCTCTTGGGGAGCTGGACGATGACGTCGCGCTTTACCGCCACCCAGTGGAGAGGGGAGCGCACTACACACAGACTCACAGTGCACATGCTTAGCATCTTCAATCAAAGATAATAAAATAGAAAGTTATCACTAAAACTGTTAAATAACTGACCTGATCTGGGCATGTGTACTTAATGAGCACTTTATTAGGAACATTTATTATGCTGAGTGTAATATCTGACATGTTAGTGAACTTCACAGCATATCACACAAAGTATATCTGTCCAAACTTCTTCATTATTAAATTGAGGTGTTTCAGGGGGCAATCTCAATGCTTTAGCACACCAGCGACATCTGGACAATGCTATGCTTCCAACAGTTTGTTAAAGGCCCTTTTCTATTTCAACATGACTGTGCCCCAGTGCATAAATAAAGGTTTATAAAGACATAGTTTGATGAGTTAACGCAGAACCCGGACCTCAACCCCATCGAGCACCTTTGGGATGAACTGGAACGGAGATTGTAATCCAGACCTTCTCGTCCAACATCCCTGCCCGACCTCATAAATGCTCTACAGAATGAAAGGACACAAATTTCCACAGAAACACTCAAAAATCTTGTCCACAGCCTTCCAAGAAGAGTGTAGAAACTGTTATAGCCATATAAGGGGACCAACTCCATATTGTATATATGTATGTGGATACGATGTAAATGAAGGTTTGGCCAAAAACCTATACAGTGAGTGATGGATGCTTCTTACTATTTGAGTCTGATATACTTGTCTATTGTCTATACCACTTAATCCTCTGTCCCGAGGCTCGGGGAACCTGTGCTTATCCCAGGAGACTTAAGGCATGAGATGGGGTACTAATCATACAGTATACACACATGCAATTTAGGAAAACCAATTAGCCTAATCTGCATGTCATTGAACTCTGGAAGGAAACTGGAGAACCTGAAGGAAACCCACCAAGCACAGGGAGAACATGTAAACTCCATGCACACAGACCCTGAGGTGGGACTCGAATCTGGAGGTGCAAGGCAACAGTGCTAACCACTAAGCCACCGTATATACACTATACGTATGTATTCAGTATAAAAATTATTATTATTTTTTTAAATGGTGCATTGTGGTTAGCACTGTTGCCTTACGAGAATCGAACCCACAACCCTGGCGGTGTAGGGCAACGGTGCTAACCACTATGCCACCATGCACCACGTTTCCTTTCCAGGGTCGTGGGTTCGATTCTCGCCTCGGGTCTGTGTGTGGAGAGGCAAAATGCTCAAAGTGCAGCTCTGCTCTGATACTTCAGGCTGCAGCCAGGGCTACTAGGAACTATCTGCTTACAACTTCCTGTTTTTAAAGAATGGTGAGGATATTAAATGTTGGTTGATGTCAACTCAAGCATCCGGTGTAATTTAATATTTTATGGTGGGGATATAAAATATTAAATTACACCGGGTGCTCTCCCTGACACAGCCCGCGTCCAGCACTGCGTCCAGTGGCTGTGGTTTGGTGATTGGCTGGGAATGGAACCTGGGCCTTCTGCGAGTAACCTACCACTGATCCACCACTGCTGTTTTCTGCACTGAGACAAGTATTAAATCTTTTATTTTCTTACCTATTTTTAGAACAATCTATTTTTTAGAACATTCTCTCTTAGACTCTTTGTCCATCATAAAAGAAAGGAGAAAGAATGCCAACACACTTTATTGGGTAAATAAGGTGCAGTTTGCTAAATTGGCGTTTATGCAATAGAACAATGGAAAGCCCTGGTGTACAAATAACTCACAGACATTTATCACATCGACACAAAGGATATACAGTGGAACCTTGGCTTACAAATTCACTTAGTTCAGGAGGCACTATATTAAACTATTTCCAACACTATATTCGTATTTTTGCATATAAAACAATAAAAACATTTAGAAAAGACATATAAATAAAGTAAAATATGAAATAAATAGACATTAAATCCACTGACACAAATACATTCTGAGCGGCTCCCGGACTTTTGATTCATTCATTCATTCGTCTGCCGAAAAGCTTCTTATGCAATCCAAATTTCTGTGAAAGGTGAAAATGCGTAAGTGAATCCATTCGTATGTTGAGGTTCTGCTGTAAGTGCATACAGTACTGAGCTTCTGGTGAGTCTGAAGATAAAGTGCCCTTAGAGCTTCTCAAAACAGAACAACACAGGTTTATATCTAATAGTGTTTTGTGTCTGTTGTACTTATTGCCTTTTTTTCTCTGTCTTGGTTTTAATTATAACAATGTGCATATGGGCTGTGCCAGGGGATTTTGTTTATTATTATCATTATTATTATTATTATTAATAATAATAATAATAATAATAATAATGTGTTAATGCTTCAGGTAAAATATTCCTTAGATGATGCATTTTTAAATCCCTTAAACTTCCTCAGTTTCACTCCTTTTTCAAACACACCGTTTCAGTGTCTATGTAAATATGTTACTCCCGAGCCACGCCTCGCTAGAGAACAGAAGATCCGATTAAACAAACCAGGAAAGGGGCTCTTCTTATATGAGGTCACATTAGGAGGATAAATCTAATTGGTTTGTTTAAACCTCAGCAAATACAAAAAAAGAACATAAAGCAGAGAATATATGTTCCTCATATTGTTTCTACTAGAGACCCATCTGAATGTCTAAAAATGACGAAAAAGTGAATTTTGCATAATAAGTGCTCTTTATTTGTATATATAACTTTGTACAAACTGAGCCAGGTTTAACAGGAGAGACGAGACATTCTGACAGGGGAAAAACAACAGCAATAAGTGGACCATCATGCGCTCTCATGGGTACTGGAATGTAAGAAAAAAAGTCAATTAACCATATTAAATTATACATATTTTAACGTTTATTCACCAATGCAATACATGAAATAAGCATTCGGACACTTTTGTTATTTTAAAAAAGTTCTAGTGGCATGAAATGTGCATACTTACTGTCTTTTGGCTTTGTCTTAATGACTTTGAATTTTTAAAGTGTGTACTCATAAATTCATAAATTAATTCACAAAGATAGATTTATATGTATAGCTTAAAAACTATTGAGTCAAAGTGAAGTTAATATTTACACTGAAGTTTATTAAAGATGAAAAAAGTGTCCACACACTTTCTCTTCACCATGCACTATCCATGCACACAGACGACTACTCCGAGCGTAGCTTTGATCTCTATGCTAACTACAAACTGGTGTCTTTAGGGATGAGCCATGCACTCAGGCTTACATTTCACTCACATATAATATGGATTTCTTCTCTAGCAATAAACCATTTTTCTTTACAAGGGAGTTAACATTTCTGATGATGGCATTCTGGTCAAGCATAAACATAAGCATGGGAGCTGCGCGATTCAGGATTCACCTTGCTCTTTGTTCTTCGTACTTGGGTACGCGTGCATATTTTCACCCTCCAATACAGCAGGTGGCAGTATGCACCTACTTGGTTTGTGAGCCGCCATTAAACACAAGACAAGATTAGAACGAAGAAGTTAACCTCCTCACTAAGCCTAATATTATAAATATTTCAGAAGAAATGTCAAGAGCAAACATCCTCGTGTGCCTTCCTACTTATCAGCGATGACTGTGTAGGTCAGAGGATGAGATGAAGCGTGCTACACGCACAGAGCTTTTAGAGCAGACCGACGGCATCTAATCTGCAAATAGTACGGCGTATCGTTCCTGAGACTACCTTCTCCAGCAGACTCGGGCACGGTTCCAGAGTGTGGAACGATCGGGTGATCGATCTGATGAAAATTAACCAGACTTTGGGGTTTAAGTGTTCTCGGAAACGATCTTGTGACCCTAATGTGAAAACGCCCTTAATCGAGCTGGGTCAGCTTTCGATTCAGAATCAAGCCATGACTGATTGACTTGAAAATAAACCCTTATGTTTGCGCATGCCAGGGGCAGGGCTATACATGTAGCCCTACTGTAACACATGTAGCCCACGCCAACTGTGATACTTTCTGCCACCTTGTGGTACAATTAAGTAATGACTTTCAAAATATGTTGGTTCTCTTTGAAAAAAAAAACTATAAAAAGCAAATATAAAGTATATTTTTGATTGTAACTATGCAGCAAATTAATTGTTTGTAAATATTTTTCATATTAAATACTAGAAATATATAAAACCCCACAGTGACATGGGTTAGCAATGTCGTCTTGAACCTTCAGGGTCCGGGTTCGATTCCCACCTCTCATTCTCCTGGTAATCTGGTTTCCTCCCACAGTTTAGAGACATGCAGATTAAGCTAATTGCTGTTTTCAAATTGCCCATATTGTGTGAATGAGTGTGTAATTGTATGTCTTGGCCTGCGATGGATTGGCACCCCACCCAGGATGTACCCCACCCAAGTCTCCTGGGATAGGCTCCAGGCCCCACGCGACCCTGTATACAGGATAAAGTGGTATAAAAGATGAGAGAGTAACTATGCAGCACATTAATCCAGAGTTTTATAAAGAAAATATGTAAAAAACGGGTATCTTTGTATGCCTAAGGAGCTGAATATTTATAATTAATTAATTTGCCGCATAGGTACACTGAAAAGTAAACTTTATATTCACTATCTATAGCTTCTTCGATGTAAACCAACATATTTTAATAGCAATCATTCGACTACACCACAAGGTGGCAGCACAAATCATAGATGGGGCTCTGATCCCCATTTTGTGAAGGTGTGGCTTCTTCTTCTTAAATTTATGAGCGGTTGGTGCATGACCGCCACCTACTGGACTGGAAGATAATCACTTTATACAAAATATAACATTTACAAAAAAAAAAAAGTTACACGCATTTAAAAATGAATGCATATTATATATATTTAGAGGTTTTTAACACTTTAAAACATTTTTAAAACATACTGTAACGTAGCTGCTTGAGAGGAACCAAACAATAAACATTAGCATTATCTAATCAAATTCAACAAACCAATATATAAATAAATAAACAAACAAACAAATAAATTCCCCAAATTAAATTTGAATCTGATCGACAGTCAATGACTTACACGTCTAATAAGCATCACTTAGATACGGGTGTAGATACAGCTCTTCTGCTCCGTTTGGTTCAGAAGTTGCACATTTATATGTACACGACATTAATTGATGTGTTAAACATGTACACATGCGCTGCTTATCATTAACCTGTTGTATGCATGGGGTGTGTGCTCGTTGCATGCGCTTTATATGCTGCTGACGTGTTTTGCAGTGTGTGGAGCATGTTTATTCCTGAATCTAGAATTTATGCACACATGCCTTCGAAAGGTTAATCTCTCTCATCACCAGAGGAAATACTGTACTAACCCCTATTAAAGGTGACGGGGATGTCATCGTCACAGAAAGAAAAAAATCCAACCATAATATTAGCACACAGTGAGGATGTGAAAGCCTGGCATCTTCCTTCCTGCTCTGCTGTTTTGTGAAATGGACATAAAGCAGTGCCAAACTGCCCCTGGCACAACATGACCCATGACATATTTGCTTCAGGCCCGCTGCCCCTATGTTCTGATCCCAACTTCCTGGAGTATGCAAAGAGAAAAATTGCTTTGTACTGCAACTACAATGCTCAAGTTCAAGGACAAGGGGTGTTCAAGTCAAACCGGGATTTTTTTTTTTTTTTTTTTTTTTTTTTTTTTTAATTACTAGGTTTTGGATACTATCAAGGTAGAAAGTTTTCTCTTCCTGAAACACTGGCCTCCCAGGAACTGTAATCTTTAATAGCTCAATGTATGTGGAAATAGTACTGTATAATGATGTGGCAATAACTTCTTTTAATGTGCAAGTGGTGTGCACTGTGCTTAAATCCTTTTATAAATGTCAGTTTTGCACCCTCATTCATGAGAAATCTCATTACAAGTCCCGGTTTGACTTGAACGCCCGTCATGCTTTATTCTAAATCTTTCCAGAATATCAGTGCAAAACAGTGCTGCTATTTATATTTTCAATGCATAAATGTATATCTGTTCATGTCAGAATAGGACCTCATATTCAGTAACATCTCTGTTCCAGATGACTGGGGTTATCAGGACCAGCAGCTGTTGGAGCAGACTGAACAGGCTGGAGTGTATCTCCATCGTGATAACACTATCTGGATGTCGTCTCCGGTAGAAGCAGCAGCAGCAGCGGCTGTTAGGAATAAATGGACCAGTATATGATGTTGAAGAGAGTGTAAGCTCCGGGAAAGATCACACGCGAGTACTTGTCTATGGCGTGCGTGTCGATCCAGAGGCTGACGTAGGGGCGGGACTTTCCGACTCGGCTGTTAGCGCCACGCTCCTTGTCCATGGCCAACTGCACCAGCATGTGCTCGCGCTTGTCTCCGTTCACCTCGGACACGCCGTAATGACCTGTAGTCATGGTGTCCATCTCGCTGTAGCTGCTGCTCATCATCACGTGGCCTGCGTGAGACATCCCGCATGTGCACGGCAGCTATTGGGTTCACAGATGAACACTTGTTATAAATATGGCACATTAATTTAGGAAGTAATAATGCTAATTATTTAAATGTTTCTAAAAGAAAAAAAAAATTGAAAATCTTCCATCGCTGACCCAAACCTTTAATCACGTCTACACAATGCGAATAAGATAAATGATGTCACTTTGTTTATATTCCATGGCATAATTTAATGAGTTCTGGTGACTTTTTAAATGTAAATTTAATTTAATTATTAAATTTTAAATGAAAAAAAAAAAAAGCTTGTGGCCCACCTGCAGTTCTCTTATGGTCCACTAGAGGGCTATAACACCCACATTTTAGGAAACACTAGTTCAAATTACTCACTTATCATCTATATCGCTTAATCCTGTATACAGGTCGCGGGAGGTGCGAGGCGACAGTGCTAACCACTACGCTGCCTAGTCTAAATTAAACCAAACAAACCGTCTCCAAGTTAAATAGAAGGACAATTTAATTTTATCCACATGTTCATATGATCTTTAACAGTCTGACTGTAGGACCCATGGCTTCATCTTACCCTCTCTCTGAGCTTCCTCTCTCTGCGCTCCTGCAGAGTGGACAGGTAGTTGACAGCCGCGTACTCGATGACGGAAAGGAAGACGAAGACGAAGCTGACCCAGAGGTAAATGTCTACGGCTTTGATATAGGACACTCTGGGCATGGACGCATTTACACCTGTGATGATGGTGGACATGGTGAGCACCGTGGTGATGCCTGAGGAAGTAACACAAAAAATAAGAAAAACTTACGAGTATTGGGTGAAATATAGAATTTCTGCAAATATTATTTATTATTATAAACATTATTTAATATGGTTCCTTCCCATTCTTTAAAAAATATACTTGGTGAAGTAAGCACATGACGGAGTATAACGCCAGTATTACAAGACTCTCACAGCCATGTGCATTTCATACCCTGAATGTTTTCTAACCATATTTAAAGTATCTTAAAGAGTAAAATTTAAAGAAAAAAAAAAAGATATAAAATCTTGGTGTCTTACCAAGAGGGACCCTGGCAGGGACGGCACGGCGGTCGATCCAGAAGGACACCCAGGACAGCATGACCATCAGAGTGGCGGGAAAGTAGGTCTGCAGCAGGAAGAAGAAAATGTGACGTCTCAGGGTGAAGGTGATGTACAGGCGGTTGTACCAACCTGCAAGAGGAGAGTGAAAGTCAGTGTTTGGGGACAACAGGACTCCCCTAAACATCACTGCACCCTAAACATCACTGCACCCTAAACATCACTGCACCGGCAGCGTGGCGTTATAGCAAATGAAAGGCTTGGACGGTGTGCAGTGAAGTGCTTTAAAACAATGTTTAGGATTAAAACTTTATTAATACTTTATACCGAATACTGATTTTTAACCATAATGGAATTGATCATGAGTAATTAAATGAGCTGCGTTCCTTATAACATTAGATTTCTCACTTAAAATCAAAGCGCACCCTTTAAACACTACAAAACAACTTCAAATGAAATGAAATGAAAAGCTACGTTTTTACCGACTAGCACTTATACAACATCATTATTATTTCTTTAACAAACGTCTTAGTAAATTATTCATCCCCCCCACACAGGATGTGAATAGATTAGTGTGTACCATTATTTTCATTAAAAAAAAACAAAAACAGTCACATTTGCCACCTCAAAAGCCTCCGAAGTCTTGAGCATCTGTTGAGCAGTTGCTAGCATGCGGGTCTTGAGCTTCGAGACAAATTAGCACTTTTGGTGCTTTGAGACTGAAAGGTTGTAATAAGTGGGTTTGAGTCTAGTTCACTTGTATTGTTTGGAGGAAAAAACAGATTTTAATGCGTGCAGTTTGACGTAAACATGCGTTGCACAATTCAGAATCCAAAGCTGATCGCTCATCTCTGATCAAACTGAAATCCATCCAGATCAGTTGGTGCATCTTTATTATAAATGTACAAAAATGTTAAAAATCTACTTTGGAGTCAGTGTAGTGATGTATGAATCAGCACACAGATGAATTGTGATTCGGAATATATCACATTTCACCTCCTGCACCCTATTGACCTCAGCTCAACACTAATCTGTGTGACTTACTGTAACTCGATGTGATGAGTCGCATGTGACTAATAGCGGCTTTCTTTTCATTCTATTTTTTAATCTACTTGCCTGGAAGCCTTATTCTACAATAACAAGATTAGCAAAGAAAAAGGATTAGAATCACTTTTACAATTCCATGTCAAGACCAAGACACCTTACTCTGCTATTAGTACCAGAGGTGTCAAGTAACGAAGTACAAATACGTAGAAATTTTGGGTATCTATACTTTACTGGAGTAATAATTTTCAGCCCACTTTTTACTTCTACTCCTTACATTTTCACGCAATTATCTGTACTTTCTGTTCCTTACATTTTAAAAATAGCCTCGTTACTTCTATTTTATTTCAGCTTGTCATTCAAAAAACAACAACAAAACACAAACATCCGGATAAATCACGCCAGCCGGATGGAGCGAATTTGATTGTGATTGGATGAGAAGTATAAACACACCATTCCGACACACTATTGGTTGGTACGCGATCCATCGCACCTGCACATGACGTCACGTCACACACTCCAGCAAGGAGGTTTGAACAAAATAGCATTTTCGGTTGATAAGGTTGTGATAAGTAGACGAAGATGTCTGTGATAGAGACTCAATATTCGAGCGAAATGTCACAACCAAGCACCAGCGCGGAAGGTAACAGGAATGATTTATATATATATTTATATAATTTTCTTGTATGTTAAATACTTTTGACACAACTGATTAGTACTCGAGAAGGACATGACTGGAGCTGTGGACTCTCAATTCCATTTGATTGCGATCTTCAATTCGATTTATTCCAACAGCACTAATGTTTCTTGTCTGACTTGTCTTGAGTAGCTTCATTTCCTACAGGTGTGAACTATCAAAAACCACTAAAGTAATCTAATCTAATAAGCAGTGAAATGCTGTGCACCATGCATCTAGGAACCTCTGTAGTCCAACTAGGGACCATGAAGGCCTGTAGTCATTGCTATGGTATTTATTCCCATTTTTACGACTGTGGTAGGACCTCCAGTCATTACTCACACACTTAATGTACTCACACACAGTATGGGAAATTTGGGAACTAATCTGCATGTCTTTGGATTGTGGGAGGAAACCAGGGAACCCAGAGGAAACCCACCAAGCACAGGGAGAGCATGCAAACTCTATGGACACAGACCCAAGGTGGGAAATGAACCCACCTTGAAAGTGCAAAATTTAAAAAGTTTAATCAATTAAGACTGATTGTTCTTTTTTGTCTTTTAGCTGTTCCCTTTCAGGGGTCGCCACAGCGAATCATCTGCCTCCATCTAACCCTATCCTCTGCATCCTCTTCTCTCACACCAACTAACTTCCTGTCCTCTCTTACTGCATCCATAAATCTCCTCTTTGGTCTTCCTCTAGACCTCCTGCCTGGCAGTTCCAACCTCAGCACCCTTCTACCGATATATTCACCATCTCTCCCCTATATGTCCCAACCTGATCTCCTGGACATTTCTAAACAGCTCTAGAAATGTCCAGGAGATCAAGCGGAAACTGCACTGGTGGTGTATAACAAAAGGAAGTAGGACATGAGTGTTCCAGACACACTAAGCGGTACCTGTGCTGCTGTAGAAAGCCAGTTTGGTGGTGGTGTGAAACTCCTGAATGAGGAACTGAGAGAGTGAGATCTTGTCATCTGTCTTCAGCGAGTCGTTCCCTTTCTTCCAGTACAGCATCAGATCATCGTCTGTGTACGCGTCTATTAAGAAGAGGCCGATAAAAGGACTTGAATAAAGTTGAAGACATATAATACACTAGATCAATAAAAAAAATCATTACTTAGTTTGAGTTGAGTCTTGGAATAAAGAAGTAGACACTCACAGCTTTCGATCTCCAGCGAGCATGTTTGAGTGTCAAGAGGAAAGTGGCTGAGGTCCATGTTACACATAGCTGTGACCGTGACCCTGAAAATGTTAAACATTTATAACTTTAGACACAACAACTCGCCAAAAATTCTAAGCCTTTTAAGGATTGTAAAAACATGCTTCAATATTGATATGCACTCGTTCCCGTGGACATTCAGCAAGCGCCTGATCCTTGCAAATCTTGTGTTAGAGACGGATCTGTCTGTGTGTGAACTGTACACACAATCATTCATCAACACCACTTGCACATTACTGAGAGTTATTGGCATGTCTCCTGTACAGTTATGACCTCACTACAAACCATTGCCACATGTTTGGGGCATTTAAGGAGTTCCTGGGAGGCCAGTGTTTCAGACATGAACCAGGCAGTCTGATCGTGGCTACCTTGATGGTGTCCAAGCACCGGTTAAACACTGGGATAAGTGCGTTAGTAGGGGATTATATAGAGCAATACATTGAGTTTTTATTCTATTCTGCACAATAAAAAGGCCTGGTTTGACTTTATAAGAACATCATAAGCTGAATTTTCTGTCTTGAGATGGATGAACTTGACGATGAACTTTTAGATCTGCTGTATTTTAAATGATATCAGTGATTATTTAACCAATAATAATGTATTAAGTTATTATATACAAAATACTCTACCTGTATGATTACTAAATATAGACTTTACATGGAAATGTGCTTTCTATAGTATACTGATAAACACTCTTTCCGAACACATATAAGTCGTTTAGTTTCAGACTTTCCCACAATTAACATTCCATGAATATATATTTTTTCTCTTTCTATAAAGGTTAGGCAAATATTAGGAGACGCCCAGCTGTGTTTGGCTTGAATGCAAAACAGATGCAGTATCAGCCTGGAGATTAACCCCTCATCTATAAACTAGACTTGTGTTTCCCACAGTCGAGTCACATGGCCTAACATCTGCACATCCCACAATTCCCGGAATAGAAGTAGCTTTACCACCGTGCATGTCCTGTATGGTGGAGATTTAACTAATATCAGCTTCAGAGGCTCAAATAACGCTGGAGTTAAAGGGTGACATCACATCACAAGGGAAGCACTAAAACCCCATGGACAATCCATTGCCCAGGAGATTATGAGAGCTTAAACGTGCCACAGTCCGTCATGTAGTGATTATGGTCTACTGATTGAATTCAGCACCCTTATAGTTACAGTACTCAAAATGCTTGGAAATGGGTTCGGAAGACAATTAAGAAATATATACTGTATACAGTACTGTGCAAAAGTCTTAGGCACCATATTATATACTGTACCGACTTTGTTATATATGTTTATCATGTCTGCATAATTATGTTCAAAATCATTCAGTATTTTTATATACTGTATAACTTAAAAATTAATAAACAAATAACACAGGAGAATGTATCCATGGCTGTAAAGAAAAAATATATATGGAAACTAAAAACCTAATGTACACTCCTGGGATTTGCATAAGAATAGAAAGGAGCGAGTGTGACAAAGTTACCAGAAGAACTCATATTCTCCAGCATGTTCAGTAAAACCTAACAGCTGTTTTACTTATAGTACTGAGTAAAAGTCTTGGACATGTACACAAATATGACATAAGGTAAAGATACTTTTGAAATCATATCTATAAAGAGCAATTAAGAGTAATAAAATAGTTCAAGTTAATATTTGGAGTGAAAACTCATGGTTTAAAATCAGGAGTTTTAGACGCAGAAAACAGCTGTTAGGTTTTACTGTCCATCCATGATTATTAATTCAGGGTTAATGTTATGGCTGATCAGTTCAAGTTACAAAACTCACCTTCTGTTAAATTTAATTGCAAAGGAGTTTTTGGTTTAACGAAACATGTTCATATTGTAAGACCGAGTGATACAGTAGATATTCAGCCAAAACATGGTATTGGTCCTTAAAAGTGTCTCATCTGGGTGAAAAATTACATTTTCAGACAGGATCATTTAACACCATTTTTCATAATACTTAATGCTTCTTATCCTAATACGTTCATGCTTCGTTTTTAAAATGTGTAAATATGCATTTTAATTTTCTTTTTTTAATGATTATCATTTGAAGCGAGACGCTGAAAAATGGGGGCACATACAGTATAAAATCATCTCCCAAAACGGCGGGATGAGCAATGTGAAATTTATAGGGATGCAAGACTGGTCACTTCAATGTTGTATAAACTTCAGAAAAAACTTCCTAGGCACACACATTTTCCATACTATAAACTGTATATAACAAAAAAAAAAAAAAAAAAACATTAAAATGATTGCATTTTTAAAACAAGCACAGCTTTAGTATCATTTGTTTCACCTGACGCTGTAGAGTACTTTGCCATCGGGATAAACCCTGAGCATGACGTTGTCCGTTGTCGTATCGTGGATGAAGGAGCGTTTGGAGTGGACGAAGAACATGTCAGGGACCCAGATCTTCTTTACTAACCGGCTATCGAAAGTCATGCTCTGGTTGGTCTTTCCTGCGTAGGACAGGCGCTCGTCTTTCCAATAGTGCCTCAGGTACAGAGTCATGGTGAAGTCCTGACACACACAACAATGAAGTATTTAAAGTATACCTTGCTTATTTTTTATCTCGATTATGAACATATTGTTATAGAATAATCACATCCCATTTACATGTGCAAAAGTCTGCAAAAAATTGCATTATAAGATTGCAGTGCAGTCACTCTTACCATATCCACTTCAGAGATAGTGTCCAGGCTTTCAACTTGTACATCCACACCCACAGGAACAGCTGGGCCTGGAAACAAAGTTGAGAGATTTTCGAAGGTTACTAAAAGAGCTTGGTTTATGATAGGACTCAACACAAAACCTTCTACGGGGCGGCATCATGATTGACAGCTAAGAAACCAGTATGGATTCTACGAGGGGCGTTCATGTCAAACCGGGACTTGATTGACGATTGACATTTACAGAATACTTCAAGCACAGTGCGGCGATGAGACTCTTAGCAGCAGTAAAACAATTTAATGGTGCAAATGTTTTAAAGAAGACCGTACATCCATGAATGATGTGGAACGTTTGATCTTTGAAAATCGATGGACAACTTGTCGCCAACTTTGAATCATTCATGAACACCACTTGCATGTTACAGGAACTCAGCTGGGAGTTATTGCCACATGCACCTCACAGACCTGACCTCACTTTATGCCATTTCCACAAGACTGGTAAATTAAAGGAGTTCCTGGGAGGCCAGCATTTCAGACATGAAGCAGGCAGTCCAGCATGATATCCAAGCACTAGTTAAACTCTGGGATAAGTGCATTAGTGTAGCAGAGGATTATATAGAGAAATAAAGGGAGTTTTTTTACTCTCATAACTGTGTTCTGTTATTCTGTACAACCAAAAGTCCCTGTTTCACTTGAACACCACCAAAAAACGAGTTTTTAGTGTTACTTTTGACCCTGAAATGGTTGATAAATACAAATATTCTTCACAAAAAAATAAATATATAAAATTTTTACTCCATTATTTATGTTCATATGTGAGTTAAATTTTTTATATATAATTTTACCTCCAAAACCAGGCCGCATTGTGAAATCATGGTCCTCTATCCTGAGGATGTGCTCAGATTTCGGCACCGAGCCCTTGGTGATGTCGGGGCTCCTTTTCAGAATGGGACTTTCAGAATACAAGATTAAATAAAGGATTAGATAGTTAAAAATAAAGAATTCTACAGTAGAGTGAGCATTACAATGATCTCTCTCGTGTAACAACTGATTTACTGTTTGGCGATGCGAAGCAGATGCAAGTCCTTTATAATGTGCCTTTAAATGACAAATGTAAAGGTACACCCTATGGTGACATCATCGCTAGGAAACTCCTGAGGACATTTTACCACGGAACAGGTGCTACAGGTACCATGGTAGTCCATTGTACCTTGATATATTTTGTCAGTACCATGGTACTTATTTGCTGATACAGTACGTGATCCAAACTTTGATACAATGGTACATGTATGGTACACACTGTAGTTGACCATCTACCAAAGCATTGCACTATGAGGCATTTATCTAGATACTGTAAAATGAAATAATACATGTTTATGCCCCTCAATAGTAATATTTATTACTGTACATAATGCATTTATGCAACATTAATTGAATACCATAGTGTATAAATTAATAATAGGCAACTGCCTGTACTATACCATACCAGTAGTACTAACAGTATGTAGTAACATATCTAAAATGTAGTGTAGAAATATACCATATTACATTCTTGCTGATTTTTCCAATAAGTGCCATGGTATTCACCAAAGTTTGTACCACGCTACCAAATGAGGAGTCACAATACCTACCCTGGCGCTCTACTGTATATAGTCCTATGGTGTGTACCAGGGTAATGTCTAAAGTGATACTATGGTATATTATGGTATGTACTATAGTTTAAAAAATTGATGTGAAGGAATAACGAGGTGTCTGATTACCTTCCAGACTTCTGGATTCCTCCCTCTGTTCTTGTAGCATCTCTCCGTGATCTACAACAAACCCAAAGTGAGGTCACCGCAACAGTATATTGCTTTTCTTTCATCATTATATTTAAAAGACATTCATTTTACACTAGAACAGTGTTAAATCTCATCAGTCCGAAGTTGCTGATGACGCCCTTATCCAGAGCAACTTACATTTGATCTCATCATACATCCTAGGGTTAAGGGCCTTGCTCAGGGGCCCAATTGGTGGTCATGAGGTTTGAACCCGGGATCTTCCCAACTGTAGTCCAATGTCTTAACCACTGATCTAACCCTGACTCCTAAAGTGACCAGTTCTCACCAAAATGTTGCAGCTGAAGATGTTTTTCCAATCCTCAACTGTCCAGTTTTATTTCTCACTGTAAACTCAGATTCCTGTTCTGGGCTGAGGGAAGTGGAGCACAATGTGCACCTTTTCTGTTTTAGCTTTACCACGTCAAGGTACAAGGTTGTGCGTGCTGAGATTTTTCAGAAACCCGGCACAGTTTGCAGAATGGGTGTTTGAGGTACCGTAGCCTTTCTGTCAGCTTGAATAACTTTGGCTGTTCGTCTCTGTCTTATCGCATCAACAAAGTTGCACTCACTGGACTTTTTTTTTTTTTTTTTCAGCACAACTAGCACATTGGGCATCAGGGGTTAAGTCACTGAGATTTCAATTCCTAATGCATAAAGTGACCTGATTTACGGCATTGTGTTGCATGATTGGCTGAACTGCAGAAATGAGCAGTGTTTATATTAAAGTGACCCATTTATGCCTTTTTTCCCCCTCCCACTTTTATTGCTTGTCCCTGGTACAGAAGTGTAAAAAAAAAACCTTTATGCAGAAATAACTCTCACCCCTGAAGGTCACAATAAATGAAAGAAATTGAAGTTGTCTCCAGTGATGTCACGGGCGATTATGAGACTTGTGACCTTTTCAAATCCACCAGAATCCAGCGTTTACACAACGCATAAAGCGGGGAAAAATGCGAACAGACAAAAGGTATTACGCAAGAATGCAATATGGTCAGGTAAATAAAAAGCAGATGAGGCCCTGACACTAGTTTAATCTGCGATCTGAAGACTTGAGTCACCTCTGGATACGCCGCGGTATAATCGGATTAAAGATAATAATAAAAAAATGTCATTCCCGCATATGTTTTTAATAAATACTGTATATAGGCGCAAATTCAAAATGCAAATAAAACAAGTCGATAGAAGATAAAACCGAGAATAAATGACAAGTGTTATATAACGTCACCCACTAACACACGCACGCATGTACTGTATACTTTCCTTTGCGCTCCTGACTGACACCGCTGTAAGCGCTTTGGTGCCCAGAGCACGCTGCTCTATAGGAACTGGTCGCTCTAGATCTTGTCTTGTGTCGTGTCTGTTTTACACAGCCCTGCAGAGGGTCTCTCTTTCTGTCACATAATATCGCTCCATCACTTCATGATGTGCAGGGTCGTGACTTTTGCGCAACCTCACGCGAGTGAATTCGGATAATTGCTATCTCTATCTTTATATTTGTATGCTAGTCCTGTATCTGAGTGGTGTAGTGCGCTGTGGCGCTGCCGCATGAGAAGTACATAAGGGATACTAATAAAGTGGTCACTGAGTAAAGAATCATGTTCAATATTTGTTCAATATCAATATGGCAGAGAATAGGACGTATACAGCGGTACATCAGCATACAAATGTTCTGGAGGCAAGTTCTTAAGGTGGAATTTCATATAGTGAAACGCATTGTCCAATAGGAAGCAATGCAAATGCTTTTATATAATATTGTAAAAAATTACCAATTTTCAACACTATAAATCCTCACTCACTCTATACCGCTTTATCCTGTATTCAGGGTCGCGGGGACTTGGAGCCTATCCCAGGAGACTCAGGGCACACCCTGGTCAGGGTGCCAATCCATCGCAGGGCACACACACACCACGGGCAATTTGGGAACACCAATTAGTTTAATCTGCATGTCTTTGAACTGTGGGAGGAACCCGGAGGAAACTCACCAAGCACGGGGAGAACATGCAAACTCCATGCACACAGAGATGGGAATCGAGCCTGGCCGGGAGTCGAACCCGGAACCCTAGCGGTGCAGGGCGACAGTGCTAACCACTACACCACATTTATGATTCCTCTTGGCACCGGCTTCTTTAAAAAACAAACAAAAAGTGTCTCTGTTTTCTTCTTGCCACCATCCTTGATAACATTCTTGGGACCCATGGTGCTGTGTCTTCACTACATCTTGCAAAAAATGCAAAATAACCCACCAAAAAATCATAAACTCGCTTTACTTGACTTTCCACTGATGCAAACAAGTTTTAAACGGCTTACGCACAACTTAGCCAGTGTTCAGTTCGGCTCGGCTCAGTTGCTCTTATTTGATCTATTTATGAAGATCTTCGGCTGAATTACGGTAAGCCATACCATGCCTCATCATGTTCTAATCCCAACCAACCATGTCAACCATGTTCTAACATAAGTTAGTATACTGTATAATGTCATCCTCAAGCCCTCTAACCTGCATTGCTGGGGTCTGGTGAAAACACTAACCCAGCCTTTCTGTCAGAGAGGAGAAAGTCCTGAACGCCTGAAGAAAGGTGATCCTACTGATGGTATAACCATCTTTCCAAATGTTATACAGCAAAACCCTTGACGCCTTACAGTACATCAGCGTCTTTAGAGCTCTGGAGAGGCCACGTATCAGCAGAGGCACCAGCAGGCACAGAAAGGTGGAATGAAGTTTCTTCAGCACATTGTTAAGACCAGCATCTGACCAGACCTTGTTCGGTTGTCAGAGTCAGCACTAATGCTTGGAACCATAGAAAAGGTGAATTGAAGCTTTTGAATGAAAGAGAGAGAGAGAGCGAGAGATAGAGAGATACTCGTGGCCCTGTGAATGCAGAGGGGGCTGAAGGATAAACCCCTTCCCTTGAAAGGGTGGAGTGGTTTCACAGGGCTGTTCCTGTCCCTTGGTGCGGCACATTCTACACTCAGTGTGACAGAAATGAGCGAGAGGAGAGCCATGTCTGACAACACAAAGGCAGAGCGATCCATGGCTTGTCACTTGGGCAGCAGCGTCTGATGTTGAAACACACAAAGCACCCGAGGACCCTGGAATATATTTTTTCATATATAAATAATGTAAACATCAAAGGATTTTTCTCAAAAGTAAAGCTTAAATTTACCCTAGTGGCAAACGAAGTATTAAACCCAGGTTTGTCTTATACCCAGAGAACTCTTGTGTGCGCACTTCATAGATTTTCAAATTCGAAAACACATTTCCAAAATTTTATAAACAGCACATTTTATAATATAGGGTTATAATATGCAGATGGTCTGTCATACTATAGAAATGATTAAATATTGGAAAACATGATTTGTCACTTTATCCTGTATACAAGGTCAAGGTGGGGGGGGGGGGGGGGGGGGATTGGGGGGGGTTGGGCGCACACACACACACTCCGAAATTAAACCCTCGAGCCTGGAGGTGGAAGGCGACAGTGCTAACCACTACAGCACTGCTGCTGTTCTAGAAAAGTAATCGACACCATCTGACCAATCTGATTCAAGAATACAATTGCGCAATTTTTCATCATAATTCACAATACAGAAGATTAAGGCAAGCAGTGTGCTATTAAAAAACAAACCAGTACATTTTATTTTAATGCACTTCAAAAGGAATTTGCTCCGTGATCTTTTTTAACTAAAACATTTAACAAATTTTAGGCTACACATTGGTTTTACATATGCAGTTTTCCCAGGGAAGACATTTCAATGGGAGATGTTTTTCAGGACTAGTGTACATGTGTATTAATCAGAGGAGTGTTTCATCATTTCATCATTTCTCTCCTTCAGGTGACATTCATTTGGCTGATTAATTCGGCTTCTTGTCTGGGTAAAGCGCATTGGATGTTCCACGCACACTTACACACACATACACAGAAATGCACAATCCCTAGAGCTTGCAACTAACGCATGTAATATGTGTGTGTGTGTGTGTGTGTGTGTGTGTATGTGTAAGTATTCAGTTAGTTAATCAATTCATTAAAAGCACAACACTTGCAAAATTCAGCTGATTTCAATTACATTATTCATCCTTCTTGCCTCTCTCATTAATAACAACTACAACATATCCACAGAGATTAACCTTCACCCTCGGCTGTCAGTGAAGCCACATAATCATGAGCTCATTAAAAAAAAATACACAGCACCAGACCACAAAGAATTGGCACTCTAGGAACAACATCTATTGCAATAACAGCATCTAGGCACATGAAAAGGAGACACCCTGTGTGAATTGCATATGCTTTTAGAAAAAGAGTTCCTACAATGATTTGCTGGATGATTAGTTGCGGCTCGAGCATTTTAAAGCTATCCTAAAGGGAAACCATCTGTTGTAGAGTTCTGCTACATAAAAGATAGTTCTCGGAGATGAAAAAAAAAAAAACAACAACCAAGAATAGAAGGAATTGAAGGTAACTACAAGGTGCTATATAACATAGCTGTGAGTAAGGCAGACACTAAAATTTGTGCAATGTATTGTTATTATTATTATTACTATTATTATTATTATTATTATTATTATTAAATACTGTGGAATCTTGGTCAAAGAATAGAATGTTCATATTGCATGAAAGAAGGCAGAAATAATTTTGGAATAAATAGTTAAATCGATGATTTGTTCATTTTTAAGACCTGCAATAAGAAATGCAGTGTGCAAAATTGGGAAAGAAAAATAACATGCAAGAAAATTATGAATATAAATAGTAAAATGTATTTTCAGTTTGCAAGCTGACAGTATTTCCTGCGCACAGGACACTCTAGATATTATGTACCATGTGCCCCTTTAATATGAAGCCAATTTATTGTAGAAATATGAATGCACACTTTGAGGAAGGAAAACCATCTGTCTTGTAAATCAGATTAACTTGAATGTGCAAGAATGGAAGGATCACATTACAAATGAATAAGAGTTAATATAACATATCATATGAGCATATTAATGTTTGAATCATGCACGATCTCACTGCACGCTGGACCCTGCAGACTGGTTTATTGCACTAATATCACTAATACTGATGGATGTTTAAATGCTCCACTCTTACCTGAGCTGGCTGGAGGTGTGAAGTCCTCGCGCTGTGATTCGAGCCTCTGTGCAGCGCGCGACCAGCAGCGCCAGAGACAGCAGCGCGAGCAGGTCCGCGCGCATCGCGGCTGCACATCAAAGCGCGGATCAAAGAGTACAAGTGTAATTAGGTATTCTTTTGTTGTTTTTTTAAGACAATGATGTTAAAACTCTCTTGAAGTTTGCGCTTTGCTGGAGCAAATGTGTTACACTCCCACACTACACCTACAGGGAAAGTATCACCCGCCCCAAACTCACTCCGCGTATTAATACCCCGGCTCAGTCTCAAACCCCGTCCTGCTCCCTACACTGTAGGCTGCCTACGGTGGCACAGTGGCTTAGTGGTTATCACCGTCACCTTGCCCCTCCAGGGTCCGTGTTTGAATCCTCGCCTCAGGGTTGGAGTTTGCATGTTCTCCACATGGGTTTCCTCCGGGTTCTTCGGTTTCCTCCCACAGTCCAAAAACATGCAGATTAGGAGAACTGGTGTTCCCAAATTGCACCTAGTGTGTGTGTGTGTGTTGACTGGAGGTCCTACCACAGTCGTATAAATGTGAATTAATACAATCGGTCAAAACAGTATTGGTGCTGATTTTATTTTTTTATGCTGTACCTATAATACAGAACATATGTGAGGCCAAAGAAGATTCTTCTGAAGTTTATGCAACATGGAAGTGAGCAGTCTTACTTCCCTGAAATTTCAAGTTGCGAAATTTAGAGAGATAATTTTTCTGTGTTACAGTATACTGTCTCGCTTAATTTAAGATGCATATTATCTATATTTCTCTAAGTATTGATACTAATATTGGTGTAAGCTTCCACAAGCATATGACCAGTAAAAATTGTTGCATTCATTAAAAAAGCATTCTGTGCAAAATTTTATTTCCCCCCAAATTGCCAACGACAGTGGTTTTGTTTAAATGCTCCAAATTAGACACACATCTTAGAACATAAATTGGTTAAAATTGCTTTTTGTAATCTACTCAAAAATTATTGTTAACAAAAATACAATTAAAATTCCAGGGCCACCTCAGTGCTTTGCATGATAGATGTTTTTTGGTAAAAGCTTAAAATGCAAAAAATCTGGAGTTTCTGTAACCATGTTAAATTCATTTTACAATATCCTAACAATTTTGCATGTTAGAATAATAAATGTTTTTCAGGATAATGCCTTTTCATGTGAAATCTCAATTTATCAAAAATATAAATGTGTATGCATATTTACAAAAAATAAAGCATTGATCAGGAGATTAACATTAACTATTAAGATAAATGGTGTTATATGATCTAAAAATTCCCCTTTTCATCTAGGCAAAACACTTTTTAGCACCGAAACCTAATTTTGACCGAAAGGATCCCTGTATCTAAAACTGTTAAATCAAGTTCATGAATTAGCTGTATAGCTTACTGTATTTGCTAAAACTATCCTGAAATGTATTTCTTTTTTTTTTGGGAGCAACTTTTGAATCCACAAAAATGTAGAGCTTAATAATTTTTTTATGACAAATTTAGAGACAAATTGTAACTTTTTATGAAATAGCTTCTATGGTGAGACCACATAGTTTTATATCCACATATCCTGTGCATGGCAAGGTGCATGCATTTCACTTTCCTGGGGAAGGAATGGTAACAGGATGGACTATGGAAAGAAGGCAAGTCAGCAAAGGTAGTGTAATGCTTTTGGCAATGTCCTGCCATTCATGTGGATGATACTTTGGCACGTACCACCTACCTAATATTGTTGCAGACCAAATACATCTCTTAAGGTGTATATTCCCTAATGGTAAGGGGCTTCAGCATGATAATGCATCCTGGGAAACTGCAAAACTGTTCAGGAATAGTTTAAGGAACATGATTAAGGGTCCAAAATGTTGGATTGCCCTCTAAATTCCCCATATCTCAATGTGTTCAAATCTGGTCCATGGAGTTCCCAACTCACAACTTAAAGAATCTGCTCCAAATAACTTGATGTCAGATACCGTAGCACACTTTCCTATTTTTTATGAAGTCCAAGAACCCCCACAACAGGGATCTACACAATATTAAGAAGGTCATTTTAAATGTTATATTCAAAACAAGGACCCTGAAGCTATGAGGTGGTAAGGCTACCCACTGTGCCACCATGCCACTATGCAGCTTCACAGGAATACAGATGTAGATTTAGATCCTTAATGAGCAAGCCAGAGGCGACAGTCATGAGGAAATTCTCTGAAATGACAAGGAGCAAACTTTAAGAGGATCTAGACTCAAAAGGGAACCCATAGTGGGATCAGATTGTAATGTCATTTCTCCTTGAGAACATGTTCAGCTAACTTAAAAAGAAAAAAAAAAAAAAATCAGTAACCTTCTTGAAAAGTGATGATACGGAAGAACATTAGCAATTAATGTTTTTTTGCTTTTTATTTTGTTTTTTGTTTTTAAATATGAGGACACTTATTGCAACATTATTTTTGCCAACATAAACAATTACATTATTCTTACTGTAAATAATGTGATTTTTCTCGGCAAAACACTAGTTTAAAAACTATTGGTACCTTTATAACAAATGAAAATCTTTCCTGGAGAGATTAAGAGCACTACAGTATGCGTCTTTTCCCAAATTGTCTGAATGACATTTTTTAAATTATTGTGAGCAATTGTCTTCTTTGTAAATAAAAACTCAACAAAACAGAATAAACTTATTTGTGTCCATCTAGAATTTTATGTATCACTACAGTGGTTTTGTGAAAGCCGTATATTTATAGTAGAACAACAAACTATCATCCTGGCTTTTTGATAATCTTGCATTAATGCTTGCATCACTGTGACACTTATTTATATTCTCAGTCTCCACACACTTTAGATTTAATCTGCAAGCTGTGTGTGATCAAGTCACTGTATGTAAAGGGGCTTATGGGCATGACGTATGTACTTACTGGTTTTAACCAGTTGCTAGATCCTAGATCTTCTAAATGTCAGATCATTCCATAACCTCTCTCATGTAAGTACACAAGCATGAAGTTATGTCACATACAGTACGATGACATACTGTAATGTGTAAAAAAAAAAAAAAACTCATCCTCTTTACTTTGCTGTTACAAATAAAATCACTTGTGTGTATATAGCATATAGTATATATAAAGTGTAGGCGATGCAGTGGCTTAGTGGTTATGACTGTCTCCTTGCACCTCCAGGGTAATGGGTTTAATTCCTGCGGGTTTTCTGTGCGTGGAGTTTGCATGTTTTCCCTGTGCTTGGTGGGTTTCCCCCGGGTACTTCAGTTTTACTCCACAGTCCAAAGATATGTACTGTAGATTAGACTAACTGCCATTCCCAGCCTCTTCCCAGAGGCTGATTGCAATAAAACAATGCTTGACCAAATACACCTGTGAAAAAATAAAATGATATATACGTATGTATATGTATATATACTGTATATATATATATATATATATATATATATACAGATACACACACAGTATATACAGTATATACACACAAAAATGAATGTACAGACTTATACAGTTTATTATAGTTAACCATTAACAGTTTTGGTTAAGGCATTGGACTACGGTTAGAAAGATCCCAGGTTCAAACCCCACAACCACCAAGTTGCCACTGTTGGGCCCTTGAGCAAGGCCCTTAACCCTCAACTGCTCAGATGTGTAATGAGGTAAAAATGTAAGTCGCTCTGGATAAGAGTGTCTGCCAAATGCCTAAATGTACTTCTAGGTACCCACTACTCACTTTTTACTTTACCGGTGGAAGGTAAAAACTCAAGTTCAAAGCAGTCTCCGTGGTTTCTAAGTGGAGCTGTCCTCAGTAGTTACATGTCTCTTTAAGCAGACCATAAGGTGGCCAGCCTCAGCAGCAGATAGTATTGTCCATTTGATGAGATGGATCAGGCAAGTCTGGAAGTGTGGAGGGCAGAAGGGGTCATGAATGCCATACTGTATGTAGTTTGACTGACAGAGAGAACGAGAAGCACAGAAGTAAGTGTGCTCACTGTTAAGTAATGAATAAGGTCAATGTATACAGTATTTAGTACATGGAGCTTTTTTATGCACCCATTGGAACATCCGGACAGTAAAGCAGAAAAATAATTTAATAGATAAGAAAAGTATGAACTAGTTACCTCGTTTTTTGGTAACACCATTATATTCCTTATTGCTAATATTGTAATATTCTGAAATCAAATAAGGGTATCCTAGTAATGTCTACAAAATCTTGAAATGTAAAAGACAAAAAATGTAAGACAGTAATTAAGATCTTTTACTGCGGCACATGATGCAACACAAAAGTTATCCTGAGTCACTATGAGATCAGACTTACTTCTAGCTGTATGTGGTCTTAGTACAAGTACTTCTGTCTTGTTAGAATTAAGTAAAAGGAAGTTACTCAAATGTGTTAAACTGGTGTCTCTCATCTGGTTTGCTGAAACACAGAGGCAATTCTGAAGTTGAAAAGTAAAGTTTGCAGGGGTCTCTTCATTCATTACTATTATCTTATAAATAATAAATATGTTTGACTGCCCTTGGACACCCCCACTACTGGCCAAGGGCCCCAAGCAGTTGCCTGCCTTGACTGATAAGGAGTGCCACAAATATGGGTCAATTATGTGTCATCAACGTAGCAGTGGAAAACATATACCATGTTAATGAATGAGAGTACACAGATAAAACGTTTACAGACAAAAGAGCAGTGGGCCTGAAAAAGAGCCCTGTGGAACACCAACATTTACACATAGAAAAGTCAGCATTTACAGCTACAAACTGATAATAGTCATTCAAAGAAGGCAGGAGACTCAGAAGATGGCTGTTATTTTTTAACTCCTACAATATTTTCTACTCTAACTAGGAGAATAAAATGAAAAAAAAAATGGTGTTAAAAGCTGCCCTCGGGTCAAGCAGGAAGATACAACCCTGACCAGAGGCCACTACCAGTCAAAAGTTTGGAGACACCTTCTAATTCTATGGTTGTTCCTCATTTGTATTTCTTTCTGTATTATACAACAATGCTGAAGGCATCCAAAGTCTTCAATAATCTTATTTAAAAAGTTGATGTTGAGATGTGTCTGCTACTTATGCTCTGTTAAACCTTAATAATGGCTCTAATCTGAGGCGCGGTTAAATGGTGATTTTTGAGGTTAGCAGCAGAGGTAAGTTTTGGTCTTGCTTTCCTGAGAAGGTCTTCGTGAGAGCCAGTTTCTTCATGGTGCTTGATGTGTTTTGCAAATGCACCTGACAATACTGTTCTTGCAAGAACTGTTCCAGAAAGGCTGACTTTCATGTCTTAAAATAACAACTGGCTATTATTTTTGTTACTTAGTTACATGTTTTTTTTCATAGTTTTGAAAAAAAAAAAAATCCAAAACTATGAAATCAGTCAAAATGATGAGGCCTACATCTTGACTGATTCATTTCATCAGGGGTTTGAATACCGCTAATTTAAAATGTTTAGTGAGGTGCTAAGGGGAGAATTGGTTATATTTAAAAAAACCTCAATTATTTTTTGTATTATCTTATTTGCCCTTGGAAGATGTTTTTTAGTGGACTGTTGTTAATGTAGATGGTTTATTCATCAGGTTATATTATCGTATTTACGTAAATTGTTTGTCTTATTGCCTTGCACGAGTGACCCTGGAGAGTCTGCACTAGTAATCTCACGCACTTTAGAAAAACAAATCAATGCTTTATCTGTCTACATGATGACCAGAGTCTAAATCCTGAGGAAATGCATTCTGTACAGCAGGTCTGTAAAATCCTTCTACGTTTTCTTTCTTGGCCACTCAGCCTGAACTTGGATTGTGTTATACCTGAGGCTAGACATAAATTATTAGTTGTGCTCTTTGGGCATTCAGCACCAAACCTGTAACATTCAGAATGGAGTGGAGTTTCAAAAACTGATCTTTCATTTTTGAGCTCAACCTCACTGAACACCAGTAGCTAATCTCGCTAATGCTACCACAAACTTTTGCACATATACTGTATACTGTAGCATATATGTATGTACTGTTACTCAATCAAAAAAAAAAAAATATGCAGGGCTAAAATATTTCCTAAAAACTGTTTAACAAATTTACAGTTAATGTAAATCAGCACAAACAAATGACATAAACATAAATAATTTTTTTTTTTCATGTTTGGTTTCACTTCAAGCTTCGGAGGTCCATTAGATGGCACCATTTGACTGACAAGCAAACAATCCAAACAAAAACCTCTGGAAACCTGTAGTGTTTTAACTTTACTATTCATTTAACCTATTGGTTTCAGAAATGTCTTGCAGACAGAGAGGTCTTTAAGTTTGTAGAGAAAAATAATCAAAGACTTACCCGAGCATACATTCTACAAATCATAATAATATTCAGGATATTAAAAAAAAAATTTTTGACAATCCTTTCTGTGTATGCAAACTCATTTTTCAGTTGGGAAGCTCTTGACTAAAATTAAACTAATAAACATTAACCTAATAATTAATTATTATTATAATAATTATGAAAAACCTAAAAATTACTTGATAATGATGGGTCATAAATTTCACCACTTTTCCAAACCCAAACGCCACTGGGTAAGCATCACGGAACCCACTTATACAAATTATTATTATTATTATTATTATTATTATTATTATTATTATTGTTGTTGTTGTTGTTGTAGTATTAGTATTAAAAAAATAGAAATAACCAGTACGGATGTTTAAAAAAACTATTTTCTCTCTGCCTTTCTTTAAAAACAAGACTGCAGAAAATACTATTTCCAATACTGCACACTGCCTGAATAGCGAGTGTGACTGCATGTGGTGTACAAGGTAGTAAATGCTGTATGTGAGCTACAGAATCAGTTAAATTCTTGATCAATGCTCCCTAATTGTATGTCTAGGCTACTTAAACACTCCTATCTACAATGGTTGTTTGCTAATGTCTTAAAGGCACAGTTTGTTCCAAAGTGTATCTACACTGGCAATTATTATAGAGTACGGTACGGTGTACTCACAGTACAGTATTGCACAGTACTATAAGCCACCCATATTCCTTTATCAGGGCTCTGATAGTGCTGATGCTTTGATCGTGCTGATGTGAGGGTCCTTATTTCCAGCATCTAAGGCTTTATGGAGGTCTTAATATGCTCAAAAAGTCATGAAAATCTGCACACAGGTTGGAATTTGCTGCCATAAGTGCCCTGAGTGTCTGGGCCCTGGGCGTGGCTCAGGGACTTTACAGAAGATCTCGCCCTGCATTAACAACTTTCGCTATGCATGTCACGGGCTCTACTCAACAGGAAGTCAGTCATTTTGGGTTGTTTGCAAAAATACACCCAATGTAATATGATTTTTATTGATTTATATGATTTTTATTGCTTTATATAAAAAAATTGTGAATGGTTAAGATGTGGCGAAGTCTTAAACTTATGGCAAAAAGTTGCTAATAACCTTCTGAGTTATATAAAAGCTGCTGACGACACAGCCTACTTTTACAATCAGTGAGAACGCCTATGCCACGCTGACAATCCAAGGGCCCATTGTGTCCACTGTTATTCTGGTGCTCTCGAATAGCGATGGCGCAGGTGCTTGGACCCAATCATCGTTGCTTTGCAATTATATTATTACATTTAGTTTTGCTGATTAAAGAAATAAGAACAAATGTTTAACTGCGACAGGCTGCATAGTGCCTAAAGATACAAAAAGAAAATTGATTGTTTATATAACAAATCTCATTTCCCCTCTCTTCTGTTCCAACCACTCGGCATCTCAGCTGGGCATACCACGCATCTCAGCATCACAGTATACTAATCGCCAGTCTGATCATCTGACAGGTACAGGGACTGGACTGTAAATAAGATTTCAGCTTATATATTTCTGTCCTAGAAACTAATTCCACCCCCAAGACTGAGACCTTCAATTTACAAGACATTTTCAATACAGAATGTTCTATGGGTTATGTTTTTATTGCATAAATCACCTCCCATACAGCAGAGGACTATATAATTAACAGTGGTTATTGGCTTTAAATTCTTTTCACATGAGTCACGCCAATGCCTTCTAACCTCCACTGTCATGTTTGGCATTGCAACATTTTCATCCGACTATTTTTTTCTGTTCTAGACCTTGCTTTTCCATTAGTGATGAACCAAACACAGTTTGTGCCTCAGGTCTGTGTCCAGGCTTTGAACAAAATTACATCCATATCCAAGATAAAAAAAAAGAATAAATGTTCAGAAATATTATTCTGCCCTTATTCTTTCTCCTGCTTTTAAACACCCCCATCTGTCTTGCTCTCCCTACACAGAATTAATCTGGATTTGGTGGGGAGCGTTCGATGCTGAGCCAGTCTCCATGCATTACATAACCCTTTATCTTCCCCCGTTTGTATCACTTCATTAGTGCTTAATCTGTGCTAAGCAGCTGTCAGCTGACTGATTGAACAGGGCTCAGAGTTCAAACATCTATTCATATAGCTAATGCACAAAGGCAAGATCATAAACCACTGCTCGAGATTGGTTTGTTATCAGTTGTCTTTAGCAATCACAGAAGAATTGGTTTGATTAATAAGAGCTTTGTTTAAGATGGTCACGGAGATAATCTACAAAGAGAGAGAGAGAGAGAGAGAGAGATTTGGATTACTGTTACAGTAGATATAGATGCTTCCCTGGTTTTTAAACCATACTAAGAAAACAAGATGTCTTTAATTAAGTACGATAGAGTATAATCTCTTTACTTGTTTTAACGCTTCTTTAAAACAACCCATCTGATATTGTACAGAGGTCGTATTGCTTTTGGGTTTAAATATGAATTATCTTAAACAAATATAATTATAACATTATTACAGTTGATACTATTACAAAGCAAACAACAACAACAACAACAAAAAAACAGAGTCCTGAAAATTGAAAAATCCTAAACGGTTGCAAATTTACCTTTTAAATGGGACACATTTATAATTTTTGTTTTTTATTCAGAATCTTTATAAAGGTGCATGTGACCATTTTCATTGTTAAAAGCTTTATACAAATAAAATTGGAAATCTAAACGTGACACTTTTTTAATCCAACTTAAGTTTAAGAAGTGCTGAAAGATTCTACTTTTATTATTGCAGTTTTTTTTTTGTTTGTTTTTTGCCCCAAAACTTTCATTGCATGTTGAATACGCTCTTTTTCTTCTTTTTTTTTTCTCCAGGAAATAGGCTGATGGTTCTCCCACTATTCCCATTGTTCTGATTTGAACTAGAGGACATTACCTCCCTCAATTTTCCACACACCTCCATAAAAATGATATACCATAACCTGGGAAAGTTGACCTTGGAAAAAAAATGCACCATTTGTGAGTTGTGATGATCTGCCTGGGACGTGCACCAAACCCCTTCGCTCCCACTACCCTAGCATACTCGCTTTTGATCTGATCGGAAGACGTGACACATTGTGTTGAATGGCTTAAAAATGTCAACAATTTGAATAAAAGAGAAATCCTAGCAATCAAAAATAAATTTCAGCCGTTTTCCCCCTAAAATAAATGGGGTTTTTACAGTATACAGACGATGAGTCAGCAAAAAAAAAACACAGTTCGTTAAGTAGAAATGTTAATTAAGTGTAGATTTGCACTCAGGTTTGCACAAATGTCTATGTGTCCTCTATCAAATAATCCAAAAAGCAATCCTCTAGCACCAACGTTTCCCCAAGATACCTGGCTCAGGATCAAAGCACCGACTTCCCTATTGAAGTCATCACAAGGGATCATGTTACAGTACCTGTGTGTGTGTGTGTGTGAGTGGTGGAGGTGTGGTTAACCCAGTCACACACTCACTGAACTCACAACTATCTTAGGACCTGTGTGGGGTACAAATGGGCCGTTTTTCACCGTTTTGCCCAGGAAAACGAGTGTACAGTACCACCTTTAAACCCCAACTTCCCCAGGAAAGTTTCTGGAATATTTATGAAACATGTCTCATTTACATTATATCAGTTGTTCCTGCGGTACAGAGACTCCTTCCATAAATGCAAAATAAACATCTCCCTACAGAAAGCTTTAACATAATGAAACATTTTTATTGAGACTGTTCATGTGTTGTTATTATTAGAAAAAAGTGCATTAATGTATAAACCTGAGATTTGCCTCGCAGGCAGAACTTCCGTTCTAGAAAATTAATCAAAACCTTCTGACAATTCAATTTTAAAATTCAGCAGCTTCTCAACATAAAAAAAAAAAAATAAGTATACATTTGCTCTTTGCAATAGTTAATAAATCCAGTCACATAGTTTCCTTTAGTCTTCTGCAAATTTATAGCGAAATAATGAGGTGTCACATTTATCGAGCTAAGAAGGAGAAAGAAAACCCCTCATCACAGAGCATCATTTTGGATTATGTGCCCACATAGTTCAAGTTAGGTAGGCTGTAATTATCTAAACGGTTCTGCTATTAGAGAGACGGATGCAGAGAATTCTGGTCAGAACTTTGAAGCATGTGCTGGTGCTAATTGAAGTTTAAGGAGGATGAGACTACAGAGACTGCGGAGATTTAGCATGATGCGAAAAAAGGTATGTTTGAGAAATGACAGCATGATTTAGAATTAAAAAAAAGCTTTTTAGAGATACAAGTTTATTCTTACTATGTCAAATTCAAAATTGTACATCTTTGTATAATCCTATTTACTGATCAATGACTAATAATGATCATATTAATTATTTTTTTTATATAATTATATTATATGATTATATATACATGACACAGTCTAAGTCTGTCTTCTATCTCTTGAAGAAGTCACTTTATGGCATGCGTTCCAAAGATGATGATGATGAGTGGAACTTTTCCTCTCCAAAAAGGAGGCTTTTTCAAACCCAGTCTCCACCAGGTCATCCATTTTTGGGGGAAGTGCATTGCCTTAGGATGTGTACAGAAGGACTAAGGCTCAGAAATAATGTTCATTTTCACTCCCTCACTCACTCACTCACTCACTCACTCACTCACTCGTCTTCTATACAGCTTTATCCTGTATTCAGGGTCATGGGGACCTGGAGATCTCAGGAGGCTTAGGGCACGAGGCGGGGTACACCCTGGACAGGGTGCCAATCCATCGCAGGGCACACACACATACACACACTCACACACCCATTCACACACTACGGGCAATTTGCAAACGCTAATTAGCCTAACCTGCATATCTTTGGACTGTGGGAGGAAACCCACCAAGCACGGGGAGAACATGCAAACTCCATGCACGGGAATCGAGCCTGTCCGGGAATCGAACCCGGACCCTGTAGGTGCAAGGCGACTAATGTTCATTTTAAACATCGTAAACCAATCAGCCATAACATTATAACCACCTGCTCAATATTGTATTCTGACACCTTTCTATTGGCACCAGCAATAACCTTTTTATTAAAGGTGCGTCAGTGTGCCTTGGCCACCTACGACCCTGTCTCCAGTTTACCGGTTTTCCTTCCTTGGATCACTTTCGGTACGTCTTGACCACTGCAGACCAGGACCATCCCACAAGACCTGCAGCTGCTCTGACACGGGTCATTACTTTTCTGGTGGCAAAGCGGGGAAGTACTTAATATCAGGCTTTTATTAATATTAATGTTAAGGCTGCTTAGTGTATATACTGGGCTAAATAACCCTGATTTATTGATTTACTGAATTTATTATTATTATTTTTTTTGGAAAGTGTGTGAAAGCTCAAGGTGTCATCCTCAGATCATCAGAAAGGGTGTGATTCCTTTTTCTCTTATTCCTGGAAGCATTTTTGTGTCCTCCTCCCACTGATTTAGGATTCAGTCGTGCTACAGACGGTGCTACCTCTAGCTGTCAAGAGACGATTTCAATTCTGAATACAAGCAACCTGGAAGACTCCTTGAATATAATTTTTGTTTGTATGAGGGATTAACTCTGCTCAGAATGCAGTCTCCAACATGGATTACTGGCTTACACACATGCATAAGATCCCTGTCTGAGAAAGCAAGATCCTCGGAGGATTTAGGAAATCTCATCAAATAGGAAACATCTCAGTTCTCTGGCATTTCTGAGAAAGAAATGTCAAGAGAAGGTCGAGGCTCTGACAGTAAGTTTTGTTCAATTTTGGAATTAAAGTCTCTGAATTCTAATAAGGTTATAAAAAGGGAGATTTATCCTGCGTGACACCTTGTTCCGGCTTGTACAGTAGTTATACACATAGACAGTAACCTGACAACCAAGAACCTTGAAATATACTGGAGCAGAGCCACAGTTTCCATCCTTCTTATACAGTATGTGTAGGGTCTGGAACTTATTATCCCATGAAACCCAGGGCTCATGGTGAGAACTTGGAAATGTCAACGTGAGAGGAAACCTGAGAACCAGGAGAAAACCCACCAAGCACAGGGAGAACATGCACACACACAAAACAGATGCATGATTCGAACCAACAACCCTGGTAACAACAAAGCCACTGTGCTGCCTGGAATCCCTAAATTGAGCGACAATGAATTTGAACATGAATCAGAGCAACGGCCTCTGTTGTGACGTCTCCAGTCAAATGACCTTATGCAACCCTTTTCGCCGAAGGTTCAGTTACAGACTTTCCAGATGTGTCAGTTTATTTATTGTCTCTGCTTTGATTAATGAGTTTTGAAGTTAAAAGACTTCAGTGAATATTTATTCTCATTAATTAATGGTGAAATTTCTGGTAAATTCGAGGAGTTCCTGGGAGGCCAGCGTTTCAGACATGAAGCTGGTAATCCGATCATGGCTCTGAAGTACAGAGGAAATATTCTACCTTGACGGTGTCCTAGCACTAGTGAAACACTGGGGTAAGTGCATTAGTGTAGCAGGGGATTATATAGAGAGATAGGAGTTTTTACTCTTATAACTGTGTTCTGTTATTCTAAACAATTAAAATATACATATTGACTTAAATGACTTCTCGTACAATCACATCTAATAAATAACCAATAACTAATTATCAACAGTTTAGCATTTAAATGTTATTGTTCCTACTCATTTACATAATTTGCTTTCTCCGATGAGAAAGCGTTTAGTTTCGGTTTAACATTTATATTGCTTTTAAAAAGGCCAAACTGAAAAGTCTCATGGGAAGTAACCCCAAATAAATTAAATCACACTCCCACACCTGCCTCGTGAACTCATACTTTTTCCAACCTTATCGAAGGTGCTATAAAAACCCCCAAATAACTTTTGAAGTCCTTGCATGGCCCGACTTGAATCCTGTTGAAACATTTATGGAGGATTTTGAAATCGCAAGACTATAGGGATCATTGTAACAACGCGTATTTTTATCCTTATTTTTTCTATATAATATTGTCTTTTCTTTTATTTGTTATTTAAACATTTACTTTTTAATGCTTTAAGAACCATTTATAATTAGGCAATTTGCAACTATAAGATTTTTATGCAGCATTTAATTTATTCTGTAACCGTTACACATTTCATATATAATGCTCTTTTAAACTTATCATTGCTTTTGCTTATAAATGGATACCTTTCTGTTCATACACCTTTTAGTGGATATATCCGATTAACTGCAGCCAAAAAAACAAACAAAAAATTAAATGCTGGTCACTTCAACCAAGTAAAATTTTTATTTAATCTGCTGTTTTAAAAAAAACTAACAAAACAGACAAATGCTTACAGAAACATCATGGAAAGATATTCACAAGACAATCTCATGCATTTCACTTTCACTGTAGTTACGCAACCTTTGGGAATATCTAGAAATAAAAAAGAAAAGCATACATTCATTTCAGCTTTTTGCAGTAAGGGTACAGCAGTCAGTACTGCACAGTGATCTGAGGATCGGCTGTGTCTGTGAGCATGGCGAGCGCGCTGGCTAACCAGGCAGAAAACATGCTCGTTGCATGATGGGGTAAAACCGCTCTGTTGTCCTGAATGGACCTGAGATCCTACACATACTCAGACTTTGGACGGCCATTTAACTTAAACATATCTGACAAACCAAAAGCTAGTTTTCTTGGATGGTATTTTTGTTAAGAGTAATTGAATCTCTTTATTTAATTTAAGTTTCCCCTCTTGATAGTGAAACCTATTTGTGTAATGTTGTATCAAGTCGGGTATTAAGTCACAAAGGTTAGTTTTGCACTATGGCCAATACCGTGCATTAGGTGAAATATATAAAAAAAAATCCATTTCCCCCCAAAGAAATCAGTTGATAAAATTTTCTGATCGTTTAGCAGAATTGAGACAGTTGTAATCCTAAATATTGTTTAAAGAACTTTAAAGAACACTATCCAAACTGGTTACTTTAGTTGTGATAGAAAAATATACTATTCAATATTTCGATAACTCAAATCACCCAAAATGTGACTTAATACCTGACTTGATGTGATGTGTCACCTTTTTCCATAATGCATTTAAGCAAAATATAGATATAAATCACATAACTAAACAGTGTTATGTATGTGCATGTGCAAACCAAACAGGTGAAAAATGAACAAATAATACAGGGTATAACATTATAATGAAAGTTGACCTAGTGCATCTCTTTTTTTCAATAGAAAACAAATAAAAGCATCTCCTTTAGCATTATCTCTAACTATATTTCTAATGTAATAACCTACCTACCCAGTGGCATCAGAAACCTACACATGCACACGTGTTAGATTCATGGCTTCTTCAACTGGCTCCTCTCAGACTCCCTCTGAGCATAATCCATCTATTCAAATGTGCTCTTACATTACTTATCAGCTTACTTCTTTGTAACTTATTGATGTTTGGATTAAACCCACTACTAGAGTATTAAATATAACTCATAACTCAATAAATAAATAAATAAATAAATCACATATGCTCGGCGATGCTTCACGATCCCCATATTGAGAAGCACAACCTTAATTTACGACCATAATATACTCCGCTAAAATAATTTAGCAAATCAAAAGGCATGATTCAGAAGGCTGAACAATGTCTAAATAACAATAACAACAATAATAATAATATGAAGAAGAAATATTCTTCGAGTAAACTGCCACCTACTGTACATGAGAAAACCCAGCCAAGAGGCGGCACCTGAACACTAAAGACATACACATCTGTTTGCAACGTCTCTTAAACATCAATCAGCTCACTTAATGCTCTAAATGATAATTAACTAATAAACGTTAAAATTTGCAAATTATGGTTATGCCATTTGTAGCTACAGTACAAGCGGCATAAACAATCTGTTGCTTAGGGACACTCACCCACCAGGGGGCGCCAAGATGAAATTCTTATACAGCGGAACCTCGGCATACGAACACCTTGCTAAGGAATTTTCACCTTAAGAGCTGAAATTTTCAAATCGAACGGCAGCTAAGTTGCGCATAATCTGAAAGCCGTTCAAAACTTGTTGTATATCAGTGGAAAGCCAAGGAAGCAAGTTTACGAGTAAGAGTTAGTAAAGGCATAGTACTATGGGTCCCACGTTAGCAAGGACGGCTCAAGAAGAAAACGGAGCCACTTTCAGTTTAATAGTTAAAGCAGGAATTATAAATTAAGGTTAAGTGAGGTTTAATATCTATTTATTTCATATTTTACTTTAATTTACAGTACGTCTTTTCTAAATACCTTGATTGTTTTTAATATAGAAAAATATGATTATAATGTTGGAAACTGGTCTTATTGGTAATATTTTTAGGTTGCTGAATGGATTTCCTGCATTCGCATTATTTCCTACGGGAAATGCATTTCACAATATGACATTTCGCCTTAAGAACATGGAACAGATTAAATTCGTATGCCGTATGAGGTACCACTGTATCTCAAACTCCACCATCCTGGCTATTTAACTGCCAGCTCTCTTATCAAGAAGACAATCTTCCCCAGGGAACTGTCACTTATTAAATTAATAAATAATTGCTCACCATCTAGTGTAAGCTCCAGACTTTTGTAAGTGAAAATCCAAGTAGATAAACAATTTCTGGAATACCCACACCAGCTACGTTTACATGGAGAGCCGAAATTATTCCGATTAGAGATTCCAACTTAACTGCTTAACTCTAAGTCTCTAATCGGAATGATTTCAGTCGGATTGGAGAAATGTTGTCCATGTACAGAGATCCAGACACTTTATGAGAGACAGCACCACCAGCAGAGACACACCTCTCACAAGGTGCGTGATGTTTCGATTTTTCTTTTAAAAAACACAAATCAGTTCAAGTTCTAGGGAATTCTTAATTTCTTATTAAACATCTGGATACTGTAACATCTGGAAAACTGCTGTAGTATACTACAAGACATGCTGCTTTATGAACTTCAACATCGCCCTGTCGTTGACTGTTTGCCCATAACCTCATGGCCCCCATTGTATTTTAGTCCTTACACGATTGTACTCTTATTCTTTCTTCAGTATCCTCCGGCTTTACACCCATCCGTGAACACATCTGTCGTACCTTATACATTAGATGCTGGTATAGTGGAATGGAGGTAAATATAATGTTTCCCATTTAAATGATGAGTTGTTGGCTAGTTGAGAAACCAGTGCTTGAAATTGAAGCATAAAATTCACAGTTTAGAGTCCTAACTACAACCATGAGAGTGGTATAAGTTTTATTGATTTATATTCAAGAGAAGGTTAAAGATCATGAAGTAGCTGATTCAGTCTCTCCCGGCCGATTATAAAACAAAACGAAAAAAAAAAAAAAATCCAGTGGAGAAATCTGAGATGTTGGAATGTTAAGCAGACTTTATGTGCGTGCGTGTGTGTGTGTGTGTGTGTGTGTGTGATCTGAGCAATGAAACATCCTATTGCCATCCATGTCAAGAGTTTAAGAAGGTCCATCCTCCATTTGATTGCTCCTCCATTGTTCAAAGTACATCCATGTATTTGAAAGTTCAGACTGATTAGCTGAGGTCTTTGTTAGTTTGCCATGATTTATTTATTATTATAATTTTTTTTTAGCGAATCTAATCTTGCGTCATCCGTTTCCACCCAAAAGCTGACTCATTGTCTTTAGGCTCCCATTAAAATGTACTGTAATGAAAAAACAAAAAACCTCCCAGCTGTAAGGGTTCACCAGTAGACGGACCAGTAGATAAGGTTGAAAAAGATGTAGGCTCCAGGAAAGATCATGCGCGAGTACGTGTCAATGGCGTGAGTGCTGTGGATGATGCGGCCGCGCAGGCCTTTCTTCTTGCCGCCTGTCGAGTCGTGGTCAACGGCGAGGTGCACCACCATGCGCTCGTGTTTATCGTTTAGCTCCTCGGGGCCGTTGGGTGCCCGGCTGTAACCGGCCAGGCTGTTGCTGTCTGCCTCACTGTACGTCCCATCCACCATCATGCTTTTGCCATGAGGCAGGCCACATGTACACGGCAGAGACTGCTAAAATAAAGGTCATTTAAGTAATTAGACATGAGGATAACAAGGACTTTGATTTTAATCTATACATACTGTATAATAAAGCTTTAAAGTTGGCACGTCTGTACGTTGGAGAAAAATAACGTGTGGTCGTAAGATGAGTAATAGAACACGTCAAGATGTTTTTTTACTGTTTGTTTGTTTGTGCATGCATCATGTAAAAAACTGCTGAATGAATTTTAATGGGTTTTCACGGGTCTACTTGGCTGAGCCTGAGGTAACATATAGGCTTTTGGGGAAATAAGATATGCTGCTTTGAAATTTAAATGTAAAACGCCCATATATCAAAAAAAAAAAAAAAACGACATTGAAAAAATTATTAGTTCTTCTTAAAATTCAACAGATGGTCGCTGTACATTTTTTTAATACGCGCTTATGAGTGTGCAATTTAAATCTCCTTAATAAACGCGAAATCTCACACCTTCATCTCACCCTGTGCACTTCACATTAACTGAAAAATTCTCGTTCTTTCCAAAATTCAACAGATGGTCGTTGTACATTTTTTAAAACGCGCTTATGAGTGTGCAATTAAAGTCCGCGTGAAGTCACGGACACGTCTAGGCTGAAATTAACATAATTTCCCTAAACTATTTATAAATGATGTAGAGATATTCTTTAGAAAGAAATATAAATGACACCTGATGTCGGGCCTTTTCCCTGTATTTGCGTTCTTTCCCGTCTTTCACAGTAGTCAGGTAGTTGACAGCCGCGTACTCAAGGACAGAGAGGAAGACGAAGACGAAGCTAACCCAGAGGTAAATGTCTACGGCTTTGATGTAGGACACTCTGGGCATGGACGCATTTACACCTGTGATGATGGTGGACATGGTGAGCACCGTGGTGATGCCTGAGGAAACAAACCAAAAAATGTAATAATTAGACTCCAGATCTGGTTTTATATAAATGTGCTCAATCTAATTATATAATGCTTCTATAGTGGCATCTAATCCAGAGACATTTTGTCCGATTTCGTTCACAAATACGATCTTTAAGATGAGTTGCTGGTGACGTAATGGACAGTTTGAAATCTGATTTGACTTGGTAGAGCATACAGACTGAAGAACATCTGGATGTGTTTCAAATTGGTTTTATTTATCCATCCTCCATACCACTCCAGACTAGAGCCTATCCCAGGAGACTTTGGGTATGAGATAGGGTACACCTTGGACAGACACACACAGACAGGGTAATTTGAGAACGGTAGTGAACCTAATCTGTCTTTGGACTGCGGAAGGACATCAGAGTACCCAGAGGAAACCCACCAAGCAGGAATAGAACATGCAAACTCCATGCAAACAGACCTGAGGCAGGAATCGAACCCTCAACCATGGAGATGCGAGGCCACAGTGCCACAACCAATATGCTACTGTGACGCTTTGATTCAAATTGCACACCCACTCACTCACCATCTATACCGCTTTATCCTGCATTGGATGCCATTCTGAACAAGACCATAAGCTGGTGCACATTACCAGCCTAAAATAACTAAATTCTGAGTTTTTGTGACACGAAACTGTTTTCAGTGCCGTCTGAACGCACGAGCTATGTTTTCATATCAGATCCGAACCCCTTCCATAGGTGGTCTCTCCTGGACGTACTGTAGGCGAGAAAAGTAGACCATACTGTTCAGAACAAAGGGGCTCTACTCAAAGTGTTTTCTTTGTTGGAAAAAAAGTTGTCCGATTTTATCCCATTATGGCTCTGAGAGGATTGAATTGGGCTCTAAAAATAACCTTCCCTTTCATAGGTTCTCAGACACTGTTCATTCCCTCTTATTCAGAGCCGCCGATGAACCAGTAAGCACTCTGTAAGTAGTTTGCAGGAGTCAAAGTGACAGTACATTTGGTACTCGTAGTGCATGCTACATCACTGTCATAATATGAGTGTGTGCTAAAAGGTCTACAGTACGTGTGTGCGGAGAGGAGAAGATCCAGGTGTTAAACAACACCGCTGGCAGTTATTCACGGTTCCCTGACCACAGCTGCATTCGTAACAAATGTTCAGCGTGCTTATTTATTCCAGCTGAAGTCTGGTGCAGAATTTTCGCACTCAAGGCAATTTGTAAGGTAAGACTTAGATGTATTACCTCAGCATTAGGTAATCTGTTTGCTGAAGTTTTACGGGGTGCGAAATCTGTTTGTGACAATCCTGCATAGAAGCACTTGTGCTGGGTATATGGATGAATGTGGCTTGACTTGCAGAAAAGAGGGAGACACACCTTCTACATATGTAGTTTTAAATGCTGTATACACATTTTCCAACTGCAGACCTGTCCATTCATTCAGTAGACTGGGCTACGTATCAAGTAAATTGAAAAAGTACAGAGAAAAACAAAGCTTGTGCATCAGAAATCAGGAATTTTCATTATAGCATGATTAAGCTTAATTCTAAACTTGGAATTAAAATGAATGGTGGTTCCTCTGGTGGGAAAGCATCTAAAGTTCCTGATTTCCTTAAACAGGTTATGACGGCAATAACTTAAAGCAGTGTTAAACAGTCACAGTGCACCGTGGTTCATGATGCTTTTAAGCCTGGCTTGTTCATTAAGCCTCTAAATCTACAACTGGGTGACAAAGTGGCTTAATGGTTAGCACTGTTGCCTTGAACCACCAGGGTCCGGGTTCGATTCCTGCCTTGGGTCTGAGTTTGTTTGCTCTCCCCATGGTTGGTGGGTTTCCTTAGACTGATTGACGTTACCAAATTGCCTGTAGTACAGTATGTGTATGTAGATGCCCTGTAATTGGCAACCTGTTCAGGGTGTATCACACCTTATGCCCTAAGTCTACTGGAATAAGCTTAAGACCACCCGCGACCCTGAATACAGGATAAAGTGGTTTAGACACTGCATAAATGAATGAGCACTGTTGTATAGGCTACTATTGTTTAATGGAATAAGCAATAGAAACACTAGGTAATTGATAGTTTAGGTCTGACTGAGTAATCTGATTTTCTCCCTAATTTAATTGTGTCCAATTCCTCCCCATCAGTAGGGGGCTCCCACATTAGGGCTACGAGTACCGCTCATTCAGGAGGGCTATAGACAAACTCGTGACGCTAGCCGCGTCTTTTTAAATGGCTCGCTCACGCACCGTTGGGAGCGGCGTAACACACTCGGAGGACAGCGCTATCCTCTCCTTCTGCTTGCATGACCCCATAGGTTGGCTGTAGAGGCGTGGTTAATATGGGAGCACTAAGTACCTCTCATCCCTCCCCTCTGAGAGAGCTCGGCCAATCAGCTCTCTCTAGGCCTCCGGGTAAAGCATCACCCGGGAATTGAATGGGTGAAAGCGGTATTGGAAAGAAGGTGAGAAAAGCTGCCTGCAAAACCCACATTCAAAAAGTTATATAATCTCAAGCAACACTTGCTCTCCTTAGTAATTAGCTTTTAACACAAGGCTGATTCCCTAGTCTCTCTCTAACCCCTGATTAAGGGCACTGCTTAGTATGTGGGATAAAGGACTGTGCACCCTACTTAACGCACTAGCTTTCCATTTAACACTATTTTAATGCTATATCTCAGCAATGTCCGTGATGGACATTGCTGGTACGTGGTTAAATGGAAAGCTAATATATGGGTTATTCTCACGGCATCACAGCCGTGCTGATATTCAGTACAACAGCACTCCCAATAGTGTGATATTGTGTAATTGCAGAGGCAAATTGCACTGACAAATGTAATTTTTTAATAATTAATCAATTCTAGCCATAAAAAGTGTCGCAGGCATCATACCTTACATGACAATAATACACTGTTCAATGTCCCTTTAAGTTTCATCATTTAGGGATTGTTGTTTGAATTATGGGTCATGTCTGTGACTGTCATTTATATGTTTACCGTTGTGTTACCTTAGCAGTAACTCTAATATAAAAAAACAACTACAAGCCCTACAAAAAAAACCCATTAGCATTGCATTAACATCTGTACTGCCCCACTGGCCATAAAGTAATCTCAATTAAACCATAAACCTCCATCAGTAGTCCTACGAGAAGCATTTCATCACTCACATGTAAGCATCTTGGTTTTAAAATGTTTCATTCAACTAATTTCTTTTAATTTGTATAAACTATATTTGTAAGAGGAACAGCTGCTGTTTGTCATGCTGATTAAAAATCCTTTACTAACTTGGTTTCAGGCACTGCACTCATTTCAAACAAATGCAAGAATTTTCATCTCAGCAAACACAGAATTGCATTTATTCAGCTTCTGGTAAAGAACAGTTCATGGGGGAGAGGATTCACCCAGATGGGATGAAAATGAATAAATGATTATTGAAATATAGTTGGCTCGAAGTGGATTTGGGCTTTATTTTTAATTATCTGGAACGTTGCACATGAACTTCAACTACAGGATCTACGTCTCCTGTACCTAAAGAAACCCTGGCAGGGACGGCACGGCGGTCGATCCAGAAGGACACCCAGGACAGCATGACCATCAGAGTAGCGGGAAAGTAGGTCTGCAGCAGGAAGAAGAAAATGTGGCGTCTCAGGGTGAAGTTGATGTACAGGCGGTTGTACCAACCTGCAAGAGGAGAGTGATCAAACCGAAGAGCAAAACATTAATCATTTTATTCTCCTTCCCTTTACAGGGACTTGCAGTAACAGTTAAGACTGAGCTTGATCAAGATTCGATCCTGTACGATTATTTAAAATAAATAAATAAAATGTCCAGAGAAATAGTTTTTAACTTTAGGAATAATTTTAATGTATTTACATTTCAATTTCTTTAACCATATAAACAAATTGATATTAAATTGAACTGACAAATTAGTTACAATCAAGCAAATCACAGTTAATTGAAATAGGAGGGGTGTTCAAGTCAAACCAGGACTTGTGGTGTAAAATCGCAGACTTCAAGCGCAGTACAGTGATGAGACACTTAGCCGCGATAAAGCATCGGAATGGTTTTAAAGGAAGTCGTATGTCCGTGAATGATGATCCAGGCTGATGTGGCTTAGACCTTAATCCTTAAAAAAAATTACAGAGACCGTACGCACAATCATTCACCAACACTACTTGCACATTACAGGATACTTGGCTGGAAGTATTGACACATCCCCATACAGTCCTGACCTCACTTCAAGCCATTTCCACATATCTGGACCATTGAAGGAGTTCCTGGGAGGTCAGGGTTTCAGACATGAAGCAATCAGTCTGCACAATCAAAAATCCTGCTTTGACTTGAACCCCATTCTGACTAATTACACAACAAAAACCAATGACAGAGGAGAATTTCTCAGCATTGTAAAAGTCTAAAATAAAATAAGCTTTGGGAAATGGCTGAGAACTCCTTTTTGAAGTTGTGCTGACCAAGAAACCAGGATAAACAAATCCTGGAGAGACACTGACAAACCTGAGTCATATAAAGTGAGGCTCAAAGCCATCATGCCGTTTGATTACGCGAACAAAACATGACAGAAAATAATGACTCTAGTCATATTCGATGGGTTTATACTGTAGTGTTCAGGGTTAATCCTCCATACAAAGGTTTGAGGTGGCTGACAATGGCACCAATGATGAAAATGTGAACATTCATAGAGGGATCGGATAGAACAGAATAAACACGGCACACTTCAATAGTATATTCCTAAATCACAGCCTCAACCATCATGATTATACAGTGGGAACCTGGGATCTTAAAGGATGTTCCATGAATAAACATAAGGCAGTTGAAGTTACAGGATGTTGAGGCACAAACATTAAACATGGAGACGTTGAGCAGATTAAAGGACTTCATGTTTTTATGTCCCAAGAACGGTAGAGTACCTGTACTACTATAGAAGGCCAATCTGGAGGTGGTGTGGAACTTCTGAATAAGGAACTGGGAGAGCGAAATCTTATCGTCTATGCTTAGGGATTCATCTCCACTCTTCCAGTAAAGCATAAGATCCTCATCTGTGTAGGCATCTGCACGTGGAAAACCAGTCGGTTATATAAACATATATAGACGTATGGACAGTATGTACGGAAAATATATACATATCAATAACAGACAGTATTGAAATGTGTAAGTATAACTTTTTTTTTTTAACATACAGCTTTCTAGCTCCAGTGTGCAGGTTTGTGTGTCAAGAGGGAAGCGACTGAAGTCCATGTTACACGCTGCAGTTACTGTCACCCTGCATGACAAAAAACAAACAAAAAAACAGGTGAGAAGTAAAATACAGACTAATTACTTTACAACTGTAATACCACTGCCCTACAAAGGAGATATTATTACATCCATATTGCCTTATTCATGGAATTTCCCTTTCATAAAACTACTTTTTTTATAGATTTTTTCTTTTTGAGAGTTATGAGAGTAAAAACTCACTTTATTTCTCTATATAATCCTCTGCTACAGTACACTAATGCACTTATCCCAGTGTTTCACTAGCACTTGTATACCATGAAGATAGAAAGTTTTCTCAGTACGCCAGAGCCATGATCTTACTGTCTGCTTTATAGCTTGTAGCTTAGAAGTTAAGGCATTGGACTGTTGTTTGTAAGGTCGCAGGTTCAAACCCCTGTACCATTAAGTTGCCTCTGTTGGGCACTTGAGCAAAGCCATTAACCCTCTAATGCTCGGATGTACACTGAGACCAAATGTAAATCGTTCTGGATAAATGCCGTAAATAAGAAAAAGTTACGGTGTCTTAAGGATCAGGTGTGAATGCTCCATTACGGCTGCAGTGGCCTCTGAACCAGCAGGGCTGGGATTGTCTTTTATGGCTAAAAGTCTCATCACTACACTGTGATTAAAGTCTTCGGTTTTATGCCTTCAGTCATGAGAACATCCATCACAAGTCCCGGTTTGACTTGAAGGCTACTCGCATTTGAGAAAAACTATCCACAACTTCAGACTCCAATATAACCAGTTTGGTGATTTTGCTACTTCAGATATCTAAGACACCTTATGTTGGAGTTGCACAGTTGCCCAGAATTATGCCTCCGCAGTACTGGCCTCAAAGACTAATGCTTCCTCAAGCTCTTTAGAATATTTTGAAAAAGTATTTACAACAACAAGAAGAAGAAGAAATCAAAGAAAAGTGCTTATGGACAATTACTCAATAAGCACATTTCTTGGGTTGGCTTGAACATCTCCTTACCTTAGGCTGTACAAAACATGTCCATCAGGATAAACCCTGAGCATGATGTTGTCCGTGGTGGTGTCATGTATGAAGGAGCGTTTAGAGTGGACGAAGAAAACATCTGGAACCCAGATCTTTTTCACCAACCGACCATCAAAAGTCATGCTCTTGTTGGTGGTGCTGGGGAATGACAGCCGCTCATCTTTCCAGTAATGCCTTAAATATAGTGTCATGGTGAAGTCCTGGGACAAGAGTGATAGATATTACTAATCAGGTATGTCACAACAAAGCTGCTAGATCTGGTGCCATTTGATCATCATTTAAATTTTAAAGGACTCAGGGTGAATGTGTGGCTTTGGCTGAGCAAAATTCAGTCAAGTACAGGTCACTGACAGATAGAGCTCAGAAGAAAGGCAGATTTCTGAAAATCCCAGAATAATCCACTAATCCATCCCAGAGGAAGCAGTGTTTCTTTTTTTTTTCTGTTCCATGCATGATTCCAGCTAGTCCCTTTGACTGAAACCCTGAGTCAAACAAGGACACACCCTCAAAACAAACAGAACTTTGACACTTTAATACCCGGCTGCCATTAAGTTTCCACATAACATCCCCTGCATCCGAGCATCCTAACAATCCCTTCTTTTTTTAACTGGAAACATAATAATTAAAGTGACACTGGCCAATGCATGGACTTTAAATTATTTTAAAGCATGCTTTCTTCTGTACGTTGGATTTGGCACGCAGTCATGGGAAATCTCGTGCATTCCTAACACTGTGTAACATTAGTATCTGGTGGCATCAGTGTAGTGTGTCTGAGATTAGAGTCTCTCTGGCCATGGGCAGATGGGGGATTCTGGTTAATTCCGTCCTCTATCACTGGGCAAACCGTATACGCTGTCTGCTTGGATGACTCATTCTTATTTCCTTCCTCCTTACTATATTACATAACAGCAAATCCCCATGACCATTCAAACAGCGGGACCAATTCAGTAAAGGCTATTGAAGCGTATACTGGATACCATCACAAACAAAAGAAACATTCAGAAATATATTCAAATGGGCAGATCTACTACACTAAAATAAGATACATTACCAAAACGCTATTTATAAACTGTCTAGCAACACCAGTTGGCTGTATTATACTATTGAGGACTATCCAGCTACATACGAGCGGCGATTTTAGCACCTTGGCAGATGTTTTTTAAAATAAAGCTCAATAGCTTTATTCGATAATTAAAAAAATGAATAAATAAAGTATCTAAGGTAGATATTTCCAGAAATTAACTGAACCAAGAATAGTGCATTTGACATGGATGGGCAATTTGGTGTGGTAGAACTTTAATCCTGACCTCAACCCGATAGAACAACTTTGGGATGAATTAGAGTGCAGATTTTGAGCCAGGCCTTCTCCTCCAACATCAGTGTCTGACCTCACAAATGTGCTTCTGGAAGAATGGTCAAGAATCCCATAAACACACTCATAAACCTTGTGGAAAGCTTTCAGAGGAATTGAAGCTGTTATAGCTGTAAAATGTGGGCCAACATAATATTAAATGGATTAAGAATTGGATGTTACTCAAGTTCATATGCATGTAAAAGCAGGCGATTGAATATTTTTGGGAATATACAGTAGCATACTGTATACTGATCAGCCTATTAATAGTAATGATTAGTCTATTAACCCTGTAATATTATAGTGCAAGAGCTTATGCCTGATAATGTGTAGGTCCTTCTTGTGCCAGTGGTGTAGTTCTGGCCTATAGGGGCATGAGTCCAAAAGATCTCTGGGGGTGTGTTGTGGTGTCTGGCACCAGGACATTAGCGAAGGATCTTTTGGGTGCAGTGGATCCTGGGTGCTCATTTGCATTGAGATCATGAGAATTTGGACACGGAGAGGATGTCCTCTGGCTCTTCGTCTGTGGAGCCTCTTGCATGGTGGGCTGTGGTTCACAATGTGTTCTGGTGCCGTCCTATTCTAGCCAGCATTGATTATTTTCAGTAAGTTTTGCTGGCTTGTCTTTTCTGTGGGATCGCACCAGACATGATAGCTTTTGCTCCTCAAGGCATTAAATGAGACTTGGGCGCCCATGATCCTGTCACCTGAGCCTTTTCTGGAATATAATTGCTAATCAGTGTTATGGCTGATCGGTGTATCTATGTATAGTTATTTAGATACAGATATATATACTGTATTTAATCCTGCTCTTAGAGTTTCAGTGCTGTCATCTCACCATGTCCACTTCTGAGATGCTGTCCAAGCTCTCCACCTGCACATCCACACCAACAGGAACCGCTGGACCTGGAGACCAAAATAAACAACTGTAGACATAAATTACTCAACAGCACATCCTCCAAACTAATGAGCAGGCATTAATAGGCCATACAGTGCCCTAAAGATTTTTTTTTTTTTGTCCTTGTACTGAAATACATACGTATGTATCCAAATCTATATGTCTAATCATACAACAGAGAGTAGAAAGTAGACTTATTACAGGAAGCTGGAAACATTACCCATTCAAACGACCCCCCAAGAGCCATTTTTAAATGTGTTGGGCTGAAGACATCTGCTAACATTAACAAGACCGGACAAGACTGGTGTTCCCTGAAGGATTCCACAAGGAAAACTGTCTTGCAAAAATGATCTTAATTTCGGTTAAGTACAGTGGTGTGAAAAACTATTTGCCCCCTTCCTGATTTCTTATTCTTTTGCATGTTTGTCACACTTAAATGTTTCTGCTCATCAAAAACCGTTAACTATTAGTCAAAGATAACATAATTGAACACAAAATGCAGTTTTTAAATGAAGATTATGTTATTAAGGGAGGAAAAAAACTCCAAATCTACATGGCCCTGTGTGAAAAAGTAACTGCCCCCCCTTGTTAAAAAATAACTTAACTGTGCTTTATCACAGTTAAAAGTTAAATTTCTGTAGTCACCCCCAGGCCTGATTACTGCCACACCTGTTTCAATCAAAAAATCACTTAAATAGAAGCTACCTGACACAGAGAAGTAGACCAAAAGCACCTCAAAAGCTAGACATCATGCCAAGATCCAAAGAAATTCAGAAAAAAATGAGAACAAAAGTAATTGAGATCTATCAGGCTGGTAAAGGTTATAAAGCCATTTCCAAAGCCTTGGGACTCCAGCGAACCACAGTGAGAGCCATCATCCACAAATGGCAAAAACATGGAACAGTGGTGAACCTTCCCAGGAGTGGCCGGCCGACCAAAATTACCCCAAGAGCGCAGAGACAACTCATCCGAGAGGCCACAAAAGACCCCAGGACAACAACTAAAGAACTGCAGGCCTCACTTGCCTCAATTAAGGTAAGTGTTCACGACTCCACCATAAGAAAGAGACTGGGCAAAAACGGCCTGCATGGCAGATTTCCAAGGCGCAAACCACTTAAGCAAAAAGAACATTAAGGCTCGTCTCAATTTTGCTAAAAAACATCTCAATGATTGCCAAGACTTTTGGGAAAATACCTTGTGGACCGACGAGACAAAAGTTTAACTTTTTGGAAGGTGCGTGTCCCGTTACATCTGGCGTAAAAGTAACACAGCATTTCAGAAAAAGAACACCATACCAACAGTAAAATATGGGGGTGGTAGTGTGATGGTCTGGGGTTGTTTTGCTGCTTCAGGACCTGGATGGCTTGCTGTGATAAATGGAACCATGAATTCTACTGTCTACCAAAAAATCCTGAAGGAGAATGTCCGGCCATCTGTTCGTCAACTCAAGCTGAAGCGATCTTGGGTGCTGCAGCAGGACAATGACCCAAAACACACCAGCAAATCCACCTCTGAATGGCTGAAGAAAAACAAAATGAAGACTTTGGAGTGGCCCAGTCAAAGTCCTGACCTGAATCCTATTGAGATGTTGTGGCATGACCTTAAAAAGGCGGTTCATGCTAGAAAACTCTCAAATAAAGCTGAATTACAACAATTCTGCAAAGATGAGTGGGCCAAAATTCCTCCAGAGCTCTGTAAAAGACTCGTTGCAAGTTATCGCAAACACTTGATTGCAGTTATTGCTGCTAAGGGTGGCCCAACCAGTTATTAGGTTCAGGGGGCAATTACTTTTTCACACAGGGCCATGTAAGTTTGGATTTTTTTTCTCCCTAAATAATAAAAACCATCATTTAAAAACTGCATTTTGTGTTTACTTGTGTTATCTTTGACTAATAGTTAAATGTGTTTGATGATCAGAAACATTTAAGTGTGACAAACATGTAAAAGAATAAGAAATCAGGAAGGGGGCAAATAGTTTTTCACACCACTGTATGTCCAGTCCTCTGTGAGATAGCACACAGAGAAAAATGTAAAAAAATTTTTACTGAATATATGAATGCATTTGTTATTAAAACCATTCTACTGCATGACTGCACCTAAACCTAAATCCAGTGGTGGCACTCGATGGACAAAATATAATGACCACTTTCCTGCGTCAAGTCCTTGATGAGTTTGAATCCTTGTGGAACCAATTCAGTCGTGAGTGGAACTTCTACAGCAGGATATCAGGATGTCCCTCGGTGATGTAGAACTCAAAAGAATTTAGATCATGCAATAATTCAAAACACGCCTGAAAATCAACCACCCTGTGACTCGAATAAATATATTTTTTTAAATGTATTTCCTGTAATTATTTTTTATTGCTGGAAGGAATACATGAAGAAATCTAATCCAGGAGTCATGCAATATTCTTGCTATACTTCTGCAGAGTGCTGATCCTCAGCTTCTGAAAGAGTGTATTTAAGGTTAGTGACCAAATTATCCAACAACGTAGTAGCGATCCCTTTAATCATTTACATCACAGCCTGCTAGATTCGAATTGATTCAGATTCAACCTCGTCCTTTTGTTAAACACATGAATCAGACATACTGTACGCTCACTTATGCAGCATTAGAACATGGGCTATTGATCTCTCAGCACTCATGCCATTGTATGTAGCAGCTTCCTGAAACTATTATACATTATGATGCAAAGCCTATCTGTTATCTGAAAGCAATAGCATTAACTCTCAGCCCTGTCCCAGCTGTGTGCTTACACGTCCCACGCTGACACCATATGCCACCTGTCAGCTCTCCAGACTGGCATGATTTGCTCGTATGCCCTATTCTGAATTTATCTAGCTGCCTCTCTCCTATCCTTACCTCTCTCCAGGTCAGGTTCTGGTAGAATCTCAGGTTATACCACCTGCCACTAATAATGAGATGTTGTGATCAATTTACTCCTCACCTCCTATCAGATTTCAATAAAATTTTAATAAATGAACATTCAGTTTTTCCGACTTCCAAATTATACCATGTAAACACACATTAAAGCTTGTACTGTGTGCCCAGTATTGATGTTATATACTTTGCTAATAATTTTCCAAGGCATACACCTATTTCAACAATCTAGCAAACTACCTATAGAAAAAGTACAAACCTTACCATTTTTGCAGTGTAATATATTTTCAAGTGCAATACATTTTCCAATTTTGATCCACTGTCATGAATTCTAATAAGAAAAATTATAAGATGTAAGTGCATGTATAGATTTTTTAGTAGTCCAGCCACCATGCCCTTCTTTAACGTATTCACTCACTCATTGTCTATACGACTTTATTCTGTAAACAGGGTCGCGGGGGGCCTGGAGCCTATCCCAGGCGACAAGATATGGGGTGCCAATCCATCACAGGGCATACATATACACTCATTCACACACCAAGGGCAATTTGGAAACGCCAATAAGGCAGGTTTTTGGCCTGTGGGAGGAACTGGGAGTACCTGGAGAAAACCCTCCCAGAGGAAGCCCAGCATGTTGCACACAGACCCCAAAGTGGGATTTGAACCCAGACCCTTGAGGTACGAGCTGACAGTGCTAAACACTAACCCACCATGCCACCACCCTTCTATTTAATAAAATAAAAATAATAATAATAAATTTACCCACAAGTTTTCAGACCTTTCAAAGTTTTTCATTTTTTTATGTTTCTCAACTTAAAATAGATTAAAATCCTTTTTATTTTTATCATTCAATCCACAATGACAATGTACAAAAAGGTGCTCGAAATGTACAGTTTAAATAAGTATCCAGACTGTTTGTTATGCCTTGGAGTTGAGCATTGGTGCATCCTACTCTGAGCAGTGGTCCTTGAGATGTTTCTACCGCTTGACTGGAGTCCACCTGTGCATAACTGAATTAATTGGACATTGAGTGGCCAAACAGAAGCTATTCCTCTCAAGGACCATGACAGCCCACTGATAGTTGCCCCTGACAAAAAAAAGCCCCTGAAGGACTTTGAGACCATAAGATATAAAATCTGCTGGTCTGATGTCAAGAATATTGAACTATCTGGAATTAGGAATCAGGCACCTTATTAAAACCATCCCTGCAGTCAAACACGGTGGTGGCAGCATCATGCTATTGGGATGTTTTTCGATGAGCTTGAACTGGGACATTTGTCAGTTTAGAGGTAAATGGATGCAGAAAAATAACGAGCTATCTTGAGTCAAAACCTCTTACAGGCTTTGGGCGGCAGTTTATATCTTAACGAGACAAAGACCTGAAGCATATTGCCACAAAAACAGTGTGAGTGGCTTTAGAACGACACTGTAAGAGTCCTGGAGAAGCCAGACCTGAAGCCCTAATAGAGAATCTTTGGAAGAACCTAAAAATGGCTGTGCCCATCCAATCTGGTTGAGCTTGAACGATTCTGTCAAGAAATATAAGAGAAGCTTCCAAAAGCAAAGTTTGCCAAGATTGTACTGTAGATTCATTTACAAGCAGCTTCTGTCTGCACTGTATTACCGCCATTTCCAATGGGATCTTGAGTTTGGTTTGTCCGGCTAAGCCAGTCCATGTAGAAAACAATTACCTCAACATGTTAAAGTGAGCCAGTTCATTAATGGCTCTTCGTTTAAAGAGTTCATTAAGCATAATCAAGGAGATTTGATTATGCTGTTTTTTTCCTCCCCTTAGGTCAGCTTTTAGTTTTGGCCGAGAACAATGTCATTCAGGTCACTGAGTCGATTGCGCCATTTGTTAAAAGGAATCAGTTTAAAAGAGCAATTTGTTCATGAGTCAGACATACAGTAGCTACCTGCCAGTGGATAAGAGAAGTGGGATATTCACATCTGGTTTGATCTTGAATCACTGCCTGAGGTGCAAAATCTACATTTGAGCAGTGGATTGGGTTTGTTATTCATGAGAAGATTAAAAGAAATCCATCTGTTGTGTCTGTTGAAGGAGGATGATTTTGGAAAGGAGTAGTGACGGCTCATTGTGATATTAGGTGGAAGGGCTAAAATCTAATATTGAAGAACAAAATGAAATAAATTCAAATATGTGTAATTAGACTCCTTAAAAATGATGATCAAGGTAATAATCCACATTGGTTCGTGACAATCTTTTCATTACACCTGTGACTGTATTTTATGTGCACTTCCTCCATCACTGCTGATCCTGTGCCAAATGGAGATGAAATCTATTGGGCGTGTCACTGCGTAATCGCCTGTTAAGACTGTATAAATCCATAGAGGGGAAAAATCAGCTCCATAAACGTCCAAGTATTTTTCTTACAACTGTCTGCTTCATTCCATAAAAGTAAACGCCCCATAAATATTTCTGTATATATTACAATAAAAGCTTGCCACGAATCCCAATCCTGCTCAATATTTCTATTCTTATTCAATATTCCTTATAACACTCTGGATTAATAATAATAATAATAATAATAATAATAATAATACACATTTTAGTGGATGGTTGAAGAAGTTACCTGAAATCAGGACATGTCTGAAACCTTAAATCATTTCCAATCAAGATACAGGAAATGAACCATTCTGCATTTTTCCAACCCAAGCCTCGATCTTAAACTATTAAAAAAAAGTTTTCGTAAAGACAGGAGAAAAGATGCACTCTTTCTATCATCACTACAAATTTGGGCTGGTTATATTGGTTACGCTTTGAAAAAAAGTTAGCGTGAACGTTAAGTAGTAGATACTACAGGGCGTTTTGAAGTTCACACGGGCCAAATGAAACGAGACTGTATTCGAGCTTCGGGCTGGAGTTTGACATATCTACAACACGACAGCTGATCTACAACAAGGCAGAACACTCTGACAGACAGCAAGATGACTGAAGATAGTGCATGTAACCCCAGGATATTATTTCCTATTAAATCTTTTCCTGCAACCACAGAGTTGAAATTTCAAGATTAAAATATTAAGACTTTTGGGTTTAGCAGTGTATGAAAGAAATTGGAAAACCCTGATTAGGACACTTTTAAAGCATTGGATCCAAAATGAGGGATCACAGCTGAAATGCTTTGCTTGGTTGTCTCAGCAACACAGTTTTAAATAATACTCCTTGCATAGATCAGCTGATAGATACGGTAGGTGCATTCAAAATTGCTTTCTTAAAACTCAAGAAAAACCAGCTGGACCACCTTAGACCAATTTCCACCTGGATGTATTTCGTTAAAGCCAAGCTTCACTTTAGGAACTAAAACATTGGCAAAGCCATTTTAATGCTCTTAAAGTGAGTACACACCAAAAGGGGAAATCCCAGTTGTGAAAAAGGAAGCAAACATGGAAGTGTCAAAACTTGCAATTATTCGAATGACCACTAGGATATAGATCCAATACCACTGGCTTCAAAAGTAAGCCAATCCACATACAGTGTTATGATTTGCAACAATAATAAGCATGTTTGCGACCTGGTACAAAAAAAAGGTCTATGGTTTCCATTGCTAGATTGCCTATTCATGATAGCTTATAATTAAGGGTGCGGCTGATTTGATTGACAGCTGCACTGCTATGTTTAATCTGCTATGCATCGTTATAGCTAACTGTAATTGTTGTAGTTTACCTTGCCACAGGAAATTTAGGTGTTAACAGAAGATGGGTTAGGGTTAGGGTTGGGGTTAGGGTATGGATGACAGCGAATGCAAAGTAACGTCAGCCTATAAATTAACGTTAGTCACCTTAACATTTGTGCTACGCTAAAGCTAAACTAGTTAGCTTGTGGTAACTGAGATGAGTAGATATGTTCCAACCAACAGTCAGACCCAGTTCATTCTGTCCACTTGCAAATTTTTAGCTTTAGGAGGACTTAGGTTCCGCCAAGACGATGATGACCGGAGCTCTCACGTTTGAGCTTCAAAACCTATGAATGATGTTGTGGAGGGATCTTATACAGTCTATAGTACAGATGAGAACAAGTAATCCTTCCATGTCCTTTTGAACCTCAGTCTAAGCCACATGGTACTCTTAGACAGAGTTAAGATTAGACAGACAAATGGATTATGCTGCATGAGATGTAAACCTACAGTATGTAATAGTGTTCTCCTACATTGCTGTGAATGTGTATCTGGGATGTATTCGCCATGGTATAACATGAGGATGTATCCTTGGGGCACTCTTATAGCTCTAATATATGCTTAAGACTGCATTGACTTTCACACAGCAGGTGCACCAGCTTTATGTTTCTACTAATTCAGCTTTAGGAGTCTGAGAACTAAGCATGATTTGGATTGAGAACAGTCTATACCACAGGCTGGTGCAATTGGATTTGTATATATTTTTTTCTGTTTGTGATTTACATTTTTATTAACAGCGCTTGGAGCTACAGACTTTGGACTGATGTGGAAAATTCAAAGTGAATATATAAACATTGTCGAAGATCAAATCACAAAATAATATCCAGCATCTTCGAAGCTGTATCAATCAGGCATTATCACTGTATGATATTGTTACTCTGAGAACAAGAAAATGTATGGGACATTGAACCTGCTGTGTTTACATGCATCTTGGCCTGTCATCCTGCAGTTCAGGATCAGTTAACTGCTGTGAACACAGGTCAAAGGTCAAGCGATTGTCATGTTAATCCAGGAACTTCCACCGCTCTAATCACTGTCAGTAGGAGAGTGTTAGTGATGATGGAAAACGGAGCTAAGAAAACAGATGATGAAAGGATGGACTCTTCTTCATACCCTGACTGACAGCATGGTCAACACACAGATAGGTGTGTTCCTTCAGGCAATGAAAACATCACAGAGAAATGCCTCCTAAAAAAAAAGAGATTAAAAACCAAACAAAAACTGTCAGCTTCAGTAAAGTAAAATAAATGCAAACAGACAATGGCAGGCACTTTGTCAAATATAAGACTGTCGCATTTAAATATATCTTTATAAAACCATGCGTAAGCATGTGGATGCTCGGGAAAACAGCCAAGATAAAACTTTTGCACTTTTTTCAGGCTGGTTTTCCCAAAAAGAAACAAACAGTTTGACAGCAAACTGAAGGAAATGAGACAACCAGTTTATTAAAAAAATATATATATCACAAGCTGTAAGAAAATATTTTGGGCATCGTTTAAAAAAACACCAATGGCAACCTTAAAATTGTGAGAATTTTGGTTGATTTTGCAAAACTCTATAAATCCACCTTTCCTAGTTGTGTCCCAGTGGATCAATCCGCTTCAGTTGTGCTTGTGGTCACGTGATTATGCTATTTAGTGTCAATAATAGTGTTGATTGGGGTTTAATTAAGAAATATAGTATCTACTGTAATTAACATTAACATTACCGTTGTGCTTTTACTGTATAGTGAGTCTTTGGAATATAACTTTAAACAAGGGAAAAGGTATGCAGTTTTTAATTACAAAGTACGTTTTTATTTACAAAGATTGTTGAATCTTTAAAACAATACAAAAGCTGTATTTTACTGCATCATCAGACTTTCCTGCACCTGTTTCAATTTCCTGTTTGGAACAAAGATGTAGCGTTTAAGGTCTGTCGGGTATCAACTAACCGCATATATGTCTGTGGTCCCCTAAGATTACAAAAGAGTAATGAAAAAATTTGTGAGGTGTAGCTGACGCACAGCTTCCCGCACACATGTATCTAATGTCCTATGTACATTAGATACAGAGCGATTTTGGATCTCCTGAGGGTTGTAGCATAACATCTTTCTGCTTCATTTCCTTTTTAAAATGAAATGAATGTTAAAGCCACCATGGCTCACAAATGCAGCAAAACCAGTGCTTGTGATAGTTCAAAGTTTCTAAAAGATGAATGTATGGACAACCATGTGTACTTGTGGAAAATGTTTGTTGCTGGTCTTTCAACTGCTTCTGGCAAGTGGTCATCACAGCGGACCATCTGATCCGCACATAAGCTTGGCACAGGTTTTACGCCGGATAACCCGCCTGACTAAAACCTCTCATTTTATCCGTGCTTAGGACCGGTGCTGCATCCAGTGGCTGGGGTTTGGGCAATGGCTGGGAATCGAACCCGGGCCTTCCGCAAAGCAGGCGAGAAACTTACCACTGAATCACGGAAATAATGTTCCAAAATGGGTAAAAATCGGGAAAATGGTGTTTATCTCGTTTTGCTATCAAAGTGTACGAATTTGACCCAATTTGAAGAACGATATTACAATTATCTCAGAACTGCCCCCTAGCTATCTGCTACTGGCCCCTTTGAACTTTGTCCTTGATGTGCATTGGTGACTTCATCACAAGTCCTGGAAATTGGGTTCGTTGTTTCTGCTGCCCAAACAGCTTCCATGCATTGATGTCACACATTTATAAACTGTATTTAAGGAAGAACAAAAGATATTCCCCTTAGTTGGTGTTTTGATGATGGTGCTGTGTAACATGGCACTCCAAAATCTCCCATAGTCATTCAATAGATTTGAGAACTAGTAAGTGTAAAGCCCCTAGCATATGATTTAAATCATTTTCATCTTCAACAAAAGGATGAGACGGATGAGATCATGCTGGAAGAGTCCCGTCCCATGAGGACAGAAACGCTTGGTTGTAGGATAAAGGTGCTCACTCAGAGGAACCACTGAGGTTTATGACCTACTGGGTTTCTTCATTCTAAGAGGATAAGTGAATCCCAACCATGCCAAGGTAAATAAATGTCCCCTTGGGTATCACCATTCCCCATCTTCCTATAATTTGTCTGCAAAAAAAAACAGTAATATGTGTTGCATAAATTTTTTAGTACCACACTATAGCAGAGAAAACCATCAGGGTTATCACCTGCTTGATGATGGTGCTTTCGCTAGAAGGTATCCAGGTGATTCTCGACGGCCATTAGGAGGAGAGAAATTGAACCAGTGTTTCGGTTCTTGTTCAAAAAAAGCATAGCTTGTTAAACAGTTGTTGTTGTTTTTATGATGCTCTGCATTAAATCGAAGTGCACTTAGTGCTTGCTTGACACTTTTCAGCGCACTATGCTATCTTGGCTTGTGCGATAGGGATGTTTAAAATATCCTTTTAGATGTAAATGCATTTATAATCTTGTTTATTTTTCTATGACATTTACATAATGTACATTTTTATATAATCTCTGTAATCATCATAACACATCCATTTCTGCTCATATTACAAAATACTTCATCATGTATGTAAATTTGAACTGATACAGTTTTTCGCTAGATGTTTATGAAATAATATAGTGTTTTTATTTCTCCAAAATGCTGAATCCGATGCCAGCAGGGGATTCAAAGCACACCAACAGGACTTGTGGGCAGCATCTGAATACTGTTTAACCACGGTGCTGTGCGCTTAAGAAACTCCTACTCCTGCCTTCTCTCTCTCATATGTATATTAAGCCTTAGGTGTCTATTACATGCAATAGCAGGAGAGTGCGTCTTCCATGTTCATCATCCACACTTAATCTGTGCTCAGATTAAGGTTATTCACATGCATTATAGCAGCGATTTTGACTGGAGAGTTGATGTCCCAGGGCGTCCTCATGTCTGGCTCTCGCTTTTAGTTATGCCGTCACTGCTAGTCTTGCCGGAGTCTCTAATTGCACTGTGCACAAAATGTACAATGTCCCCAACCACGTGACTATGTGTATGTCTTATAATCTGTCCCTTCCCCCTCTGTCTGTTGAATTACACACGCTGTTCCTGGGATACCAGTGATCCCGTCCCCTCCTGTCTGATCCATCCTGATGCCCTACTTCTGGTTGGAGTTCTTATCAAATACTGTAGAAACCCCTCGCTACTGCTGAGGAAGGGTTTATCTAGGCAGCTTAAGGATACCTCTGAAACCATGAAGTGGTGAAGTCCCTATCATTGGACAAAACAGACTTAAGCTAATCAGATTTTTTTCACTATATACAGTAGCATACTGCTATTAATGAGAAGTCCTCCTAATCACAATATCCAGTTTCGCCCAAATGAGGGGAAGTTCCCTTTTGACTCAATAGTTCTTCCTTATTGTAGTCTTAGGAATTTTTTTTCTTACCTTTGGCTTTCTCATTAAGGACACAACGATACATTTAAAATGCATATCCAGAATTTATATACAACGGGCAATCAAGCGAAACCGGGACTTGTGATGAAACTTCTGGTGAATGAAGCCGTAAAAGCGATTGACATTTACAGAAGACGTCAAGCACGGTACATTGACGAGACTGTTAGCCGCAGTAAAGCATTCGAACAGTGCGAACATTTTTTATGTAAATGACGATCCCGGATAAGGTGGATCAGTAATGCCTCGTCCCCTGTACAGTCCTGACCTTTAACCATTTCCACGTTTGTGCCATTAAGGGAGTTCCTGGAAGGCCAGCGTTTCAGATATAAAGCAGATGGTCTAGTCATGGCTCAGCATACTGAGAAAACATTCTACCTTGATGGTATCCAAACTCTAGTAATAAAAAAACACTAGGGTAAGTGCATTAGTGTAGCAGGGGATTATATAAAAAATAAAGCAAGTTTTAACTCTTTTAATAAATTTGTTTTGTTATTCGGGACACCCAAAAGTCCTGGTTTGACTTGAACATGCCTTGTATTTGAGTAGGTCTCTTTTGTCCATTATTAAAAGTGCTACACAATTAAAAACAAATTAAACCGAACTTAATTCATTCCAAGTCCTGATCCTGGAGAATCCCTGGACTATGCGGTAACATCCTCAGAGCATGACGTTGTACAGATTGTTGAATTAGTTGTGTTGAGCTAAGCAGGTAGTATAACAGAATATTCAAGCCTAAGCTACTTTATGGCTACTGAAGAGATAAGAAAAGGTTGTTCGGTGGCAAAGAATCGGCTTTTTTTAAGCCCAAACGGAAAGAAATGTACTGTACAGTACTTGGTTTTTCTAGTGGAATGGGATCTGTTCCATTTCACAATCACTTGAGCAAAGATGAAAGAGAAGTTTGGGACCCGAACGGATATAATTGCGCCTTTTCAAATGCAGAGTGTTTTTTTCTTTGCTCAGCATCTTCGGACGTATTACTACAGGAGTAAAACATTCCATTTGTTCTCGTCTCCCTGGATTAGTTTGCCTCTTTTTGTCCTGTTTTTGCACTTTCCTATTAGAATGAAACACCCACACATGAATCATTCACAACTCTGCATCTATCACACACAATAACACCCATGCTACGCACTGCAGCATGGTTTAATTTTAACCAAACATGCTCTTTGTGATAAGCGTGTGCCAAAGTGCTTACAATAGCGCTTTCACGCCAAAGAAATTTAGGAGGCTCCTAGTGTTTTCTTTTCCTCGTGGCGAGGAACCTTTCTGAGAGATCGACTTCATCTGATAGCACCGAGCATCTCTGCACAGGAAACAATGCAAGTGTGAAAGCTGTAACAAAAGCACAGCACACACTTTCAAAGTGGTGTTTCCTTTTTTTTTTTAGCAGGGTTTTGAAGAAGAGAACGACAGTCAAGAACCACATATTTTACTGCATATGAATGTCAAATGATGGAGGAGAGAGAGAAACAGAGAGAGAGAGAGAGAGGGAGAAAAGATCTAAAGGCATTGGATCCTTTATTCCACAATTTATCTGTCACTCATGTTAAAAATGTTCCTCTCTTTCCAGAAGGCATCAGTTTTATTTAGTGCATGCAAAGCTCCATAAAAATGAGTTAAACACTGACGTCACTCCTCACACTCAGCCGCACATTACATTCTTGCAAGACAACATGCACAACTCTACACACTATGCTTACCCATCTAATTGCATATATACGTCTACTATGCATTATATATTAATATCTCTATAGTATCTTTAAGCAATATTTGCAAATATTAAGTTCAGGCTACTGTCTGTAAGAAGTGTGTTTGCAATGCTAAATTGGCCCTCAGTGTGTGTGTGTGTGGTATGCTTTGTTAGATTGGCCTTCCTTTGAGGGTGTCCCCTCACAAAAGGAGTGAAGAAATAGTTATTATCTAATGACTGCTCGCTGGTTTATACCGTAATTATATACACTGAAACAAAAACTCCAATATAATACGTGCACCCTTTAATGCAAAGTAATTATATGTATAATGATATTAAATACAAAAATTCTTTTTATTTTTTAAAACCTTTCTTTTCAGGAATAAAACCCTGGACAACTCTGTGATCTTGCCTTCCGTCACAGCATGCAGCATAGGGGCAACCATGGACAATCACCTGTCCTTTTCTGCTCATATTGCTAATCTGACACGCTTAGGTCAATTTCTCCTTTACAACATCAGAAGGCTTCATTGATTTCTATTCAAGGTGCTTGTTCAGAGACTGGATTATTCACCCATGGCACGTCTGCCTCTGCGGCTGATCCAAAATGCACCTGAACAACTTGTCTCCAAAGTTCCTAAGTTCTTCCACCCCACCCCATTGCTACAGTACATGTCTTCCTCTGCAGCTGACTTTCTCTAGGTGTCCGCATTAAATCTAAAACACTGATGCCCACTTACCCCAAAGCACTTATCACATCCCTCACTGCTCCACAATCACTTCTAACCCCTAGAGCTGCTTGACAGAGCTACCATCTCTTACCCTACTCTGGCTGCAACAAAGGTACTTGTCAAGATTTTTCTTTTTCTTTATTCTGGACACTAATCAGATGTTCAAACAGATGGCTCACTCATTGTCTAATTTATATATTTATTTATTTTGGCATTTTTGTGTCATTAAGCACTCCCAATCCTGGAGATATATCCCCCATTTCTGTGGCAGTTACTTAAGGGGTTAGGTTGCCAGCTCGATGCCTGATTATCATTTACACACTACAGGCAATTTGAAAATGCCAATTAGTCTAAACTGCATGTCTTTGGACAGTGGGGGGAAACTGGAATACCTTGAGGAAACCCATCAAGCATGGGAAGAACATGGAAACTCTCAGTTTTTGCAAGGTGAGAATCGTACCTCCACCCTGGAGATGCAAGGCAACAGTGCTAATCACTAAGCCACCATGATGGTGGCCATTGTCTAAATACCTACGTCTTTCATTAAAAAAAGTGTTGAATATACTTTTCTCACTATACTACCTCCCCAACAGAGTTTTTAGACTTGAACCAATATAAGGATTATTTATAGGGACTTGAGTAAGCCATGAATCAGGTTATCTGTCAAATGCCATAAATATTATTGTAAACATAGCAATTATTACACTTTCCCTCATTCTGATGTTTAAAATACAGATTATCTAAAGCTCTTGACCTGTATTGTACTGCTGCCACGTGATTGATTGATTTGGTAACTACATGAATGTACAGGGTAAACATGTCTTCCTATTGAGTGTGTATAAAGAATACCAGTTAAATTATTGAAAACGTCTATTCCTTTAAGGTTTTTTCTTCTTTAATTTTTCTATTTTTTACATCATGGATATTTCTAAAAGACAATTAAGATGGATGGAAAATCATTTCAGGTGACTAGCTTATAAAGCAGGTGGAAAGAATGCCGAGAGTGTGCAAAGCTGCCATCAAAGCAAAAGATGGTTTCTTTGAAGAATCAAAAATATTAACCATCAATGCAAACCACTTTCTTCATTCTTACATAATTCTATGTGTTATTTTATAGGTTTAGTACAGAATTTTTTTTAAAAGAAGAAGAAAACAAAAATTCTTAAACGATTAGGCATGTCTAGAATTTTGACTGGTGATGTATATATTGCTCTGGTCAGAAGTTTACATAAACTCGTCATGAACATGAATGAATAAATGAATGAATGAATAAATAAATGAATGAATTTATCTTTTGTTGAAAAGAATGATTCTTCTTTAATCTGAGGTAACCTTTAGAATATGTAAATTAGATTATTAATTTATTAGTGCTGAAAACCTGGAAATGTACAAAGGCCTCCCAACTCGCTGTCAGTTATGATGATTAACTACAGCTGGTAGCTTCTCTGTTCCAACATAAGAAAGGTTTGTTTGACAGCACTCATTGTATTGACCAACACTCAGTGCCATAGGAAACTTAAAGGAGCTCAGTGCAGATCTGAGAAAGAAGATGGCAGAAATCTTTTTTACTTCCCCAAATCAATTTGTCCTCAGCAAAGACTTTCTACTTTAATAAAACATTCCTACCTCATTTGAGTGTTTCTACCACAAGTATGTGTTTCTACCTTGTCAAAGTATTTTTGGTTCCACCTCATCAAGGGATTTTCTACCTCCCAAATGTATTTTACCTTAAAAAGCCTTTGTACCATATCAAAGCGATTCTACTTCAATATCTACTTCAAGTGATATTACCTCATGAAAGTGGTTTTACCTCATTAAAGTGGTTATACCTCATTAACGCAGTTCTACCTTATCCAAATGATTCTGCCTCATCAGAACAGTTTACCTCATCAAAACATTTGGACCACATCAAAGTGGATTTTACCTCATCAAAGTGATTCTACCTCATCAAAGTGATGCTACTGTACCTCACCAAAGCAGTTCTATATAGTCAAAGCGGTTCTACCTTATCCAAATGATTCTGCCTAATCAGAGCACTATACCTCATCAAAGCATTTCTACCTCATCAAAGTGATTCTACCTCATCAAATAGGTTCTACTGTACCTCACCAAAGCAGTTCTATCCAATCAAAGCAGTTTTACCTTATCCAAATGATTCTGCCTTATCAGAGCAGTTTACCTCATCAAAGCATTTCTACCTTATCAAAGTTGATTTTACCTCATCAAAGTGATTCTACCTCATCAAATAGGTTCTACTGTACCTCACCAAAGCAGTTCTATCCAATCAAAGCAGTTTTACCTTATCCAAATGATTCTGCCTTATCAGAGCAGTTTACCTCATCAAAGCATTTCTACCTTATCAAAGTGGTTCTACCTCATCAAATAGGTTCTACCTCATCAAAGTGATGCTACTGTACCTCACCAAAGCAGTTCTATTTAATCAAAGTGGTTCTACCCCATCAAAGGGCGTGATCCACTCCATTTCTCCATTTTTACCTCATCTTTTTTTACCTTATCTTCATTTCTACCTCATCAAAACAATCTACAAGGCTCAGTAAAACGGGACAGTCAGATATTGATTTGGTCCAACGAAAGTGTACACTGTGTGTATAGCTGCTAACTGAATCTTTCTTGTCATATACAGTATACTGTAGATGTGAAGGTGCATTGCCAGCAACACTCCTATTACTACACTGCCTATAGTCTAAAGCCAGCCTTATTTATTAACAGCTAATGTAGCTACATTTACATTTTATTACTCATAGATAGATAGCAGAAAGCATTAATTTCATCCACTAGTGACTTAATTCAGAGCTGCCAACTCTCACGCATTGAGAGTGAGACTCACACAATCTCTCACACTATCTTCACACCCTCTTACGCCACACATCCAATTTCTTACGCTTTTCTATTCAAAACAATTGTCTGCGGAAAAGGCGAGCAAAATCACTGCGCTCCAGCCTCTTTCTGACGAGTCAGCTATAAATGCCTTTTATTTTGAGGGCGAGTCGCTGCATCAGTCCCGTGTGCCCTCTCTCACATACGCAGGTATATTGAGGCCGGACACTTATTTTCTCTTCAAGTGAAGAGAAATAATATTTTTCGAATCTGAGATGAACGCACATTTACAGCTGTGTGCAGGCATCAATCAAAAGCACAAAAAAGGGATAATAACTGGAACAGTCATCATAGTGCTGAGTAGATCAATATGATAGAGTATATATAATATGATACAATAAATCGACTTTCAAAGGCATCTACAGACTGAAGCAAAATTACACACCAGCTGGAACATTAAAAGATTGAGGGTATTATTATTATTATCATCATCATCATCATCATTATTATTATTATTATTATTGCTTTCCTTGTTTTCAGTAGTTTTCATTAATAGTGTCACTTTATTTTTCACTACACATTTTTACTTTTTTCCCCCTATCTGTTTATTTTATATTGTTTATTTTATTGTGACCTGATTCTGTGATTTGGCAATATGAATGTTCATTTTTGTCATGCCAATAAAGCACTAAAAAATCTTTGATTCATTCGTTCGCTCTCTCTCTCTCTCTCTCACACACACACACACACACACACACACACACACACACACACACACACACACACACACACACACACACACACACACTCCCTCAGCAGTGGCTGATCCACTTTGGTAGACCTTTCTATGCTACAATTTATAATATCTAGATTTTCCTCTTTTTCTTCCTCCCTGTCCTCATACATTCTCTTTGTTCCGCGGCTCCCGCATGATTGTTGTATCTCACATAATCTTGTCTGCATTTTGTTGTATTTTCTCTTAATCGGGTTTTTCAGCCCCTGAGTGTTCTTATGAATATAAATTGTTATCCATTGTTTTGTGTATTATTAAACTCAATGCAAATATTGTCATTTTTGGTTTCCCGTGGGTAAATAATTTTACCGCCCTCAGGGGCGAAAAGTGAGAGATATGGATCATAAAAGGAAGAGACCGATTCTGTACAGGGCCCAGAGCTCCGTGCCACGCCCCTGCTGCCCTACGTGGACCTGCTGCTGAAGAACAGCATTTAGGAGTTTTGGCTGGTGCGTAATTTCATTTATTTGTTTGGGTGTTAATTTGTAAAAAGAATAGAATACTGTAAATACAGTCACATGCATCTCTTACTTTATTTTAACATTGCATAGCTAAAATATACAGAACCTGAGCCGTGCCAGATAAGGTGTTTGGTTGGTGTTAGACAAACTGGCTGCGCATGCATAATGGGGGCGTCGTGTGCGTGTATGCTCGGAATCACTGCCCGTATTTTCAGAATCTCACTCCAAGCTTTTCTGCAAAGTTGGCTGCTTCGCTTTATTATTCCACTCCAAATGGACCCTATTACTGAATAACAAACTCTTCAATCTTACCTGCAAATGCTGGCCTCATGGTGAAATCGTGATCTTCCACCCGCAGCAAATGGTTGGTTTTCACTTTTCTTGTCTTGGTTCCATCTACCACCTTTTTGGACAGTGGGCTGTAAAACATTATCTCTCGTTAATTATGCCAACACACTCAGCCTAATGGCAGCGTTAATACATTAGTAGCAGCTGTTAATTAAGAGTTAACGGAAACTGCAACGGTTATGGTTCCTTAGCTTCTATTTGGTGGAGTAACACCAATCTGTGGAGTTTAATACGGAGCCATTAAAGGATGATGAGTGTTAGATAGGAAAGCAGAAGTGTGAATGCATACTGTATTACTAAACATATGGAAAGTATGAATATGTATAGTGCATCTAAAAATTGCAATATAGTGCTTATTGGGCTTTTGTAATTATATTCAAGTCAAGTTTCATTATAGTTATCTATTTATTGATCTATACTGTGCAAAAGTCTTAGGCATCTTGTGCTTTTTTCTTTTGTACAATTTTACATGCTTAAAGGCTTGTTAAGCCTTTATTTGACCCATATATATTACTGTACAGTAAAAGTCTTTCTTTGCAAATCCCAACATACAGTAGCTGGGGTCAGAGCGCAGAGTCAGCTATGATACGGCGCCACCGGAGCAGGCAGGGTTTAAGGGCCTCGCTCAAGGGCCCAACCATGGCAACCTGTTGGAGCTAGGGCCTTAACAGCCGACCTTCCAATCAGCAACCCAGAGCCGTAACCCACTAAGCTACCACCATCCCCAAAATTGTTGTTAACCTTAATCTGATCTGCACACAGCTTGGCACAGGTTTTATGCCCTTACTGACACAACCCTCCTATTTTATCCTGGGTTTGAGATTGGCAATGCAGCCATTGGCTGGGGTTTGGGCACTGGGTATAAATTGAACCCAGGCCTTCCGCATTGCAAGCGAGAAACCTACCAGTAAGCCAGACAAAAGAAAATAATCTAAAAAAATATCTGATTTTCAAACATTATTATTCCAGCAAAAAAAAAAAAAAGTTTATTCTTACACGTAAAATATCTGTAGGCCAGAAAAGAAAGATTATTATGTAAAAGTCAACTTTTCAAATAAATAACGAGAAAGCTTCTGGGTTTTGGATGCCTGAGAACAGAAGCAGGTGCGACAAAGTCGTCAGAAGGACTGTGGGTGGTTCTGCAGGATGTTCAGAAAAACTAAGCAGCTAATTCACGTATATACCTGCACATATGGTAGGTAAGATTATATTTTAAGCAAAAGGTCATCACACCAATTACTGACTTTACTACTGTTTCTTTACTTGCTGTTTAACACTTAAACTAAAGTGTAGAAACCTTTTAGTTCTTCGAAGACATCCTTGATCTACACCAGTTATTTGCATTATAGCCACTCCATTCTTCATTAGCTACACCTTGTTAGTACTGGGCTGGACCCCTTTTGCCTCCAAAATGGCCTTGATTTTTTTGTAAGATTCTTGACATAAATTCAACCAGGTGTTGGAAACATTTCTTGCTATTTTGGTCCATATCGACATGACTATCACACACTTGCTGTAGATTTGTCGGCTGCATACGAATTTGTCTATGATGCGGATCTTCCAGTCCACCACACGCCAGAGGTGCTCTATTGGATTGAGATCTGATGACTGCGGAGATCGTTGGCATGGCGTGTTATCCTGTGCTGATAAAGGGATGAACATGATCAGCAGCAATACTCAGGCTGTGGCATATAAACCATGCTGAATTGGTACCAAGGAGCCCAAAGTGTCCCAAGAAAATATCACCTATTTCATTACACCACCACCACAAGATTGAACCTGTGATACAAGGAAGAACGGATCCATTCTATCATGTTGTTTTTGACCCTACCATCAGACCAGGCGACATTTTTCCAATCTTCTGTACAATTGTTTTTTTTAGCTTTAGCTGACAGGAGTGACAGTCTTCTTTTGCTGTAGGCCATCTGCTTCCATTTTTGACATGTTGTGTGTTCAGAGATGCTCCTCTGTTGTAACAAGATGTTTTTTGAGTTACCGGTCCAGCCGTCTCTCCTCTGAACTCGGGCATCAACAAGGCATCTTCTCTCAGTGGATTTTCTCTTCTTCAGATGGTTCTCTTTAAACCCTGGAGATGGTTGTGTGTGAGAGAATCCTAGTAGATCAGCAGTTTCAGAAATCCTCTGATGCCTGGCTTGAACTTCAGCAGATTGATCCTGACCATGACTACATTCCAAAAGGTGTCGCGCTGATGCCTTGTGATTGGCTGAGCCAGAGCATTTCCCAAGTGCTCTCTCGCTCACACACACCACCGCTTCTCGGCATGTTCACCTCACACTCATTGATACCTCTGTGTGTATTCAATTCACAGCTCCACGCGTTCATTTTAAATCTATATCTTCGTACTTCTCGGTGCCTGCTCTTGTGCTTCCTACCTAAGACCCTGGGACGCTTCGTGTATAGGCTAAACATGAGACTTGCAGCTGAATCTATTGGCTAAGCTTATCCTGGCTGGTTAGTGTTAATGTGGTATTAATACAGGATTTCCATTATTTTTAAATCAAGCATTATTTTCGCAAACTCCAGGCTGTCACCATGCACGAGCCTGATTGGAGTATTTAATGCCGAGACTGATAAGCAAGTAAAACACTTAACCATTTCAAGACATTTCTACACTAATACTGAAACCTCGATGTAGCATATTAATCCAGTTTTGGCACATAGGAAGGCTGCAGAGCTAAAAACCCCCTTGAGTATGTACTGTAGATTCGGTCTGTTGATGAGGTAGGTCGTTCTTTAATGACTTACATAATCCCACACAATGCTGGAGCAATAAGAGCAATATTTTTAAGGTTTATCCAGGATATTGTGATATGTGCCAAGCATCCTGTTTCCTTTTTTGCACACCGAATCAAAACAGGGTAAATATCACAACAAAAAAAGAAAAAGAAATGCTGCATAAATTTACAGGAAAATGATCAATGACGGGGCGTGTGCATGAACGTAAACATGATTTGATTTTCCATTATAACCATGTTATAACCATTTAGTGTTATGTGACAATCTTTACAATCTTTTTACTATATATATATATATATATATATATATATATATATATATATATATATATATATATCACACTCGTATAAGTATTTCACTGTGGATGGTCCTGTCCAGTATATGACGAATAAAATTTTTTATTTAGATTAGATTTTTTTATTTTTTTTATTTGCATGGTTTCTCCTTCCCTTTCCTTTTTAAACATATTTTTTTAAAAGTTTATAAGATTTAAAAAAAACAACCTACTGAAGGTTGTGAAGCACTGATACTGGAGACTCCTTCCATAAATGTTCAACAAAGCTCACTGTATCAATGATCGCTGGACTCAGATTAGGTTCCACCATCATTACTCTTTATTAACAATCTTCTAATACATCATTTATGGGTGACTACACAGTCAGGTTAGGACGTATTTATATTGTGACACTTCATTATGTGTGCCTTTGAAATACACCAGCTGTTTAAAGTGTGGAACAAAAAAATATTGCATTAACCGTTAATGATTTATAGACATTTTTTAAATTATTATACAAACTATAAAAATTTTACAGACTTGTAAATATTAGTATTATTTTTTTTATAGTTGGATGCAAAACCTTTGCAGAAATCTGAAACCCACAGCTATTAATAACGCTGAGCTTCCACCCATGAACCTTATATACTGTACACTTATAGACTTAACATCTCATACACTTTTAACACTTTCCATTTAATTTCATTAGCAACCTCGGACAAATTGTGAATCTTTCATCTTAAAATGTTCCATTTTTGTATAATTGTCTTCATTATTTTTGTATTTGAATATTCTATTTTTTAATAAACTTGTTAATCGCTAGTGCAATTCATCCTCACTGAAGACCCCTCCCTTTTAGTCGTATCAGCAATTCGCTGCATATCATACTGTGTATGGCTGTGTATATGACAAAGAAAATTCGAAGTTAAAAGGCTTTGCCAGACACCTTTCCAGCAGCCGCCTTCACCCGCTCGTGGGTCTTTCTGAGTTCAGTAAGTGACAATCATGCTCAACTGGTTCGAGATCAGGTGACTGACTCGTCCCCTTAGAAACATTCCATCTCTTCGCCTTAAGAAGCTCTTCGCTTTGCTTTCACGGTACATTTCATGTCATTACCCATCTCTACTGCGAAGCGCTGTCCTATCAATTCTGCAGCGTTTGGCTAAGTCTGAGCAGAAAGTATCGCTCTATACATTGCAGAATCCATCTCGCTGCTCCTTTCAGCCGTCACTTCATCAATAAACAGCCAGTGACCCAGTTCCATTCGCAGACACACGTGCCAGTGTCATAACGTGACAATGTGCATCATGAGTCCTTTCTTTTCTTTTTCCAGACTCTACTCTTAATTCACCAAAGAATTCCATACTCATCCACTTTATTATTATTATTATTATTATTATTATTATTATTATTGTAGCTCTTCCAGGCCCTTTTGGTGCTGCTGAGCTCACAAGTGGATTCCTTCTTTACAAGAATGTACTAAATTGTTGAATTGCATCTATTGTGCTCCTAAAGTTTCTGCTATCTCTCTAGTAGGGCTTTTTATTCAGCTTAATTATGGCCTCGTTACAGTGGCACGGAAGTGCATAACACAAAACAAAACACACAGAAAACAAAGACTTTCAGCGCTGAAGTGCAAAACACACACACAAAAGGGATACACACACACACACAGAAAAGCAAACCAGCGCGTTTCTTAAGTGAAAAGCAAAAAAACAAGAAGAACACGAAAAAACTAAAGAGCAGTGAAGTGGAACGCGCAAACACACAACAAAAACGCTGGTGTAAAGATGTTCTGTTAAAATATATCTATATACAGTATATTGTTATCTTAGACTGTCAGTAAAAAAAAAAAAACAGTCAAGCTTGTTTTACTGGAGTTAATATGGCACTACTGAAAAGTTCTCTCACCCCGAGGCATTGATGGCTCAGTGGTAGATCTCTTGTCTGCCATGCAGAAGGCCGAGGTTCAAATCCCAGCCAATGCTCAAACCCCAGCTGCTGGATGCAGTTGTAGGTCCCAAGTTTAAATAAAAGAGGGGGGTTGCATCAGGAAGGGCATCTGGTGTAAAACCTGTGCCAGCCAAGGTGTTTTGCGGAGCGGATGTTTTGCTGTTGCAACCCCTTGATGAAAGCAGCTGAAAGACTAACAACAGTCCCATTTTTTTGACCGTGGTCAGACCTCAGGTTAACATTCACAAACACATTTACACACTATGGGCAATTTGTGAATGCCAATCTGCATGTCTTTGGACTGTGGAAGGAAACTGGCGAACCTGGAGGAAACCCACCAACTCCATGCATGGTGGGAGTTGAACCCATACCCTGGAGGTGTGGGGCGAGGGTGCTAACCACCGAGTCACTGCAATGTACTGCGTTTAAATCTATTGTAGTGGTCTAGTAAAAAAATTAATAAATAAATAAATAAAAATAAATAAATAAATAAATAATCTTTAAAAAAAAAAATCCCCATAATATTGTGGTGCTGTCCGAATACTTATGGACTCGGGTGTGAACCTAAGCGCTGTTGTTGTATGAAATAAATGAACAGCAAATGGAATGTAACAGCATTGTAGTACAAGAAGAAATATTATAGCAGATCAGAAATAAAACCAGCATTTCCAGTAAATCTGTCTAGAGGAAACGTTATGTTACACCATGAAACAGCAGGCACTAATTTGTCCTAAAACGGTCCCCTCGGCAAGCGATGATTGTTTCACTATCTCTCATCTAAATGATAAATCTGTTATTTATTATATAATCTTTCCTATCTGTTTACGGTAAATATCGTTACATATGACTCGAACATAAAAGACAGTTTCACATCTAAAAACAAAAATATTTTATTATATTATCAGAACTGCCTGTATTATTATAAGAAATATCATCAGAGATCAATAAGCAGGAAATAAAGCACAGGATATATTTCCCACAGTATAGACAACAATCCCAAAAGTTTCCTCCTAGCAGCAGGTTAAAGGGTGTTTCATGGAATTTGCAACACTTACGGTCCGTGTTTATGAGTTTCCAGGTTTGCAGACCACCTGCGCTTCCTGCTCTTCTGCTTCCCGCATTCGACAACCAGAACGAGACAGAAAATAAGGAACAGCAGGTTGGTGAAGTAAGGCATGATGCGGGTTAGATGAGGAATCCGCCTCTGTGTGTGAACGCTCCGTCCTCAGCATGGTACTGCTCCCATTCCGCACTCCACACTGATGCGCATCTCTCTCTGTCCATAAGAGGCAGTGTGTGTGTATGTGTGTATGTGTGTGTGTGCATACACAAGAGAGCGGCTTCCCGCTGTTTCGGTCCTGCGATCTGATTGGCTCCCCACGCTGCTGAACCGGAGAAGGAGAGAGAGAGAGAAAGAGCGAGAGCGAGAGAGAGAGAGAATCACGCGCTAGCGGCTTAAGCTCCCCGGTCCACCAGTGACGCACGTGCGTAGGAGACAAGGCTCGGGGACAATTTTACTACACAACAACAAAAAAAGCATCCAAGTGATGTTTGTTTGTTTGTTTGATTGATTGATTGCATTATTTCCTATAAAGTTGTATTTAATGCACTGGACAGGACCCCAGTCTGTCAGTCGGTTATAATCGCTCACCGTGTCGGGTCTGCATGTATGATATAAGCTTTTGGACCGCCCCTAATTTATCTAGGCTTGGGATCGGAGCTGAAAGCGCACCTCTCCGACCCCTGATTTTCCGTCACGACCTCACAGATGTCTATGGAGATGACAGGAGAAGGTAAAAGAAGTGAAGGGGAAACCAGCACTGAAGGCGAACCATGCAGCGACAGAGCATCAACTGTGACGAAGGGGATTTTCAAAGAGGATTTGAGAGTCGGGTTCAACGATGGTGCAGATGCATGGCTTGTGATGGAGAGCATGTTGAGTAACACTGTTGTTTAGAGAAATTATAGAGTTGCTCTACCAACTTGGGCATTTTGAACAACTTGTGTCAGATGATAATAATAATGATAATAATAATAATAACTTCCTTATTGCGTAATTTTTGCATTACTTTTGGTACAGCCCTTGTATATTTCTTAACATTTAGACATCTGATCCAGAGCGACTTACAAAAGTGCTTGAGTTTCCGCCATTGGATGGAATCCTTACTTGAAAATTCTTATTTGGATGGAGTCCTAGCACGTTGTAAAAATATCTTTAAAAAGTAATTTTAAAACATTTTTTACCCAACATCAGCCTATACTGTGTGTCTGGGAGGAAACCTGAGTACCCCTGAGGAAACCCACATTATATTTCAATATATCAACCCTGCAAACAGTAGAGTCGTTATTAACATTAAACGTTATTAACATGAAAATGAACAAAATTCAGATCAAATATTCGGTGGACATTGCATTACAATAAACATAACTACAAGTACAAGTTAAAATCAATATAGAATTTATTTTTATACATTTTTAGAAAGACAATTTTTTTTCGACATAATTTTCATTTTAGGCTGAGCTGTGAGCCATGGATGCACCGCTGTCTTCACTTCTTCATCAGATGAGACTCTTCCTCCTCGTAGACCTGCTTTCAGGGAACCAAACAGGTGAGCGTCTAAAGAAGCGAGATCAGGACTAAAGAGAGGACGCTTTATCATGCAAGACCAGCTGACGATTGTTGAAACCTTTTTCCGGACGATGTTCCAGTACTTCTGGCCCTTGAGAATCTCAGAAAACTGTAAGCGTTGATGAATTTTCCAGCTGATGGTTGGCTTTTGAACTTTTGAACAGGCTCGTAGTGACAAATCCACGTCTCGTCACCAGTAATAAGTCTCTTTGAGAAACTTTTACCTTCCTCAGAGTATCAAACCACAAATAATGAATGATAGCATGCTGCTGTTATTTCATGCAACCCACAAGTGGGGCAGAATTTGAGAATTAGATCTCTCTATTTTTAGATCATAAACACGGAAATGTAACAGTCAAGTTGCATAACAGTTCTAAACACGTATATTACAATCCAGCGACCAATCGAACAGGGTTTACTGTACATTAGTCAGTATTCTAACGTGTAAATTTACGATACAAATTTAAACTTAGGATACGAACATTTTTCGGACAGGATTTTCCATCCTCAAAAAAATTCCTTGCGAACGATTTACAAACGCATCCCTCTGTATCCAGGTTGATAAACAGGCCCTGTCTTTCACGGCGAGTATAATCATGAAGCCATTGTTCTCTGTCCAATTAGATTCGAGAATCCGACGGCGCTATAGTATGAATACAAATCAAACACATTTACACGCGACAATGAGATTTTAATATTGTGAATTTGGGAAATTATCAAAGCTCATGATTAGCATCTCACCCTCCGCTAACAAAGAGTATTTTCTCTACATGTAGTGCAACCAGAATGTAATCAGACTTTTTGAATTAGGAGTTTATCAGAAAGCGATTAGCTTACTCTTTCCTCTAAATGAGCAGCGGGTATGTAACGAGGCAGAACGGACCTCCTTCCGCGAGTTCGCACTACCCAGAAGACTTTCAACTCCGCAGGGAAATCCGAGCGATTCTAAGAAATCACCGAAGCGAACAAGATTGCAAAAAAGATTCCTCTTGGAAGGATTTGAGGTCAAGCGCTATTTTTTTTAACACTGCTCCTCATGTTCTGATGTCAAATCAAAAAAAGAAAAAAGAAAAAGACAAACATGGCACGATTTATTTTCCCAGTTTTAATCAGCATCTTGTTAAAAATCAAACAACAGCTTTTACAGCACACAACACACTCAGGTTAAAACTGAGCCATTTGTAAATTCCTGGTCACGATTAAAAGCACTACACGTGAACTGACATTTTGAAAAGGTGCATCTGAACTACTTCTGACTCAACATTCATTAAGGAGCATTTTGCAACAGCGTTCGGCTAATAATCCTTATTTACGAGCATAGATGTTCCGTATGAGCTTGTCTAATAAATCTAACACACTTCAACTTCATGGTAACTTTGGAGTGGAGCGCAGTTTAACGTGACAATATTATTATTATTATTATTAATATTACCACCTGACTAAAAGCACATGCATCAGAAGCCTTGTCAAAGTCCTTTAATCCTGTTCATAGGTCATAACATAAATTAGCTTTTATTAAAAAAAAAAAAAAGTCTACAGGAATGCAATATTGCTGAAGTATTCCTTTTATAATTTGATGTTTTTAAGGTTTGTGATGTCATCCTGCTTGTGTGCATCCTGTAACAGAAGGTATTTCTCTCTTAGCTTGGCAACCAAAGAACACAATTCATAGCTTGTCTTTATCCATTTCTTCTTATTATTATTATTAATATTATAATTATACTGTACTTGTTAGAAGAAAGTAAATGGCTCGCATTAAGGAAATAAAAACACCCCACCTCCTCCCTGCCTCACCCACTTAAAAAGTCAAATCACCCTATTCGCACTTGTGCGCCATAACAATCTACCCCTCTCTCTCTCTCTATGATATTTCCCAGCCATAATAATATCCCCTGATGTTTAACTCTGATTGTATGATATTACCAAACCTTTCCAGCTCTGCAAATAATTTTTTGTGTTTACAAAAATGTAGCATAAAACCAAAAAAAAAAAAAAAAACGGTCCACGAATAGATAGATATATGAATCTGGAATGATCTGCGCACTCTCCCATATCAACTCAGCTCGAAGCCCCGCCCTCTCACCAAGTCGTTAGTGCTCTTGAGGGGACTTCTGAGGTGTCCACGCGTCCCATCAAGCTAAATGAAAATAGAAACTTCGTCTTCGTCTCTCACATTCGTCTTAGCAGCAGAATGTGACTTGTTTAGATTGAGACTAAACATAAACAACTATATGGTTAACAAACTGGAAAAAAATGACAGCAAGTAAAAATACCTTGAATATATTCTTTTTATTTATCCATAGTTTAACTTAAGATGTGATTATTGATTTATTTGTTAATCGTCTATTTGTTTTGTGTACAATGTTGGGGGAGGCCTGGAGGAGACTATACCGCTCGCTTATCCCAAGGAAACTTAGGGCACGAGACGGGGTACACCCTAGACAGGGTGCCAATCTATCGCAGGGCAAACATAAACAACCCTGAGGCGGGATCTGAATGCACAACACTGGAGGTGCGAGGCCACAGTGTTAACCACTGCACAACCATGCCACCCTAAAACAAACCAAATCAAAGATTATTTCTAGACAAATTGTTTGAAAAAAATTTAGGTGAAACGTTCTAGTCCTATTGGCAGAAGTTTGCAAGTTTTAAGCATTAACTTCTGGGAACAAATAAAATGATTTGACAAAATATGTTTTTTATACGATTTGTTTAGAAAAGCTTACTTATCTAATAATTTACGTTTCTTTTAATCTTATTTAATGAAATTGTAGAAAAAACAGACAAGACTCAAGATATTTTCACTTGCTAAGATGTTATTTTTTAAGCGATGCCACCAAAATGTTCAGGCATAAACAGAAGTGATGTTTTTTTAGCTAAACAGAGCCAAACTTTTTCTTTTTTAAACCAGCAATAAAGCCTGGTGAAACTGGTTTAGTACTGTTTACTATGAATGACTATGTAACCGCTGAAAAATCCACCAATAAGCCGAGTTTCGTCACTGCCACTGCCAGCAAACAGTTCCTGACTTCAAAGCTAACAAAATTACACACTCCCACACTCTCCTTCAACCTACGAGGGAATAATGCCTGTTCTTTTTCCTATCTGAATGACAGATATTTGTTCATTATGTTTTTTTTAACATGTAAATAGCAAGCAGGAGTAAAAACATTACATTAGATTTACTACGCTGTTTTAGTTCTGACGTTTCCTTTGAGGTATGAGAATCAGATATCTGCTTTAAAAGTAAACAGTTTCCCAACTTTTCTACAGCCCAAAAAAACTAAAGAGAGGGAAAAAAAAAATATGAACAAGAAAAATGAGTTCTTATGCGTCACCATATTATAGTATTTCCGGAGGCCACTATCAAATACATCTGTAGTGAGAACACTGCTTTTTGTCATTTGCATGAAATTTGTGAAACTTGCCAATTTTTGTTCTATGGCAGATTTTCAATATCAATTTATTGGTTTGCGTAAATGTTCTCTGCAGGACGACTGGAAAAACAAAAACAAAAAACCTCCTATCAGATTTAAAAACATAGAATTTTTACAGCAAACCCGCTGCTAATTATGCGATTTTAAAATCAATCAAGTTTCACATTAGTAAGTCTCCTTATACATAAATTAAAACAAACCAGGAGGCACAAACTAAAGAGGGTTTTCATGAATACCATAAGCGTCGTGCAAATGCTCCAACGAGTGATTTATGAATAAATCCAGCTTCATAAATAAAATTTTACCTCAATTAAAAGTAGCTTGCTTTAGATATATCCTAGTTATGTAACATATCAGGATATCACATCCCATTATATTCCGGGCAAACCATATTAGGTAAATGTGCACGAGTCAGTCATTTCCTTAAGTACACTAGAGATGCGAATCGTTTCTAAATAAAGTACAGTATGTGCTGCCATCCTCTTTTGGTATTACGCACAATCAGGCATCACTAAGGAGAACGTGGCAGCTGGGAGGTGGCAAAGGTTGGTGGCAGTTTAGTTTTGGTGAGAGTGTTTTTTTGTTTTTTAAACTCTGTGGTCAGAGCTCGTAGTCAAACTTGTAGTCCTGGGCCAGGTAGATCCTGCGGAAGACGAGGGCGGCGAGGGCCAGCGTGAGCAGCACAATGAGCACGGCCGAGCCCGTGTGGCTGCCGTCCTGCTGAGCCGCCGCAGGGAACGCGGGGTAGGTAGGCCGGCGTTGTGGTTGGTTCTGGTTCTGGTTCCGGTTTTGAGCGCGACGCTGCCGGGGGCTCAGAGAGCGCGAGCTGGGAGCTGCAGGAGTGGAGGCGGATTCGGATGCCGACTCGGGCTGGAGAGAAAGAAGAAGGGTGTGTAAGAGAGTTAGTAAGATACTGGGCCAACAAAACAGCTTCGGGGCTCCTTCGCAATAAAACAAACAAACAAAATTCTTTAAAAATCATATCCTTTTAATTTGGCACAACAGGGTTGCAACTATTTGGATAATCGATTAATCTATGCATTATTGAAACAAGTGGCGAACGGCTGAATCACTTACTAGCTTTTATTTAGTTATCAGCATTTAAATTTATCTTGAGGTGTTTTTTGTGCATGTGGCAACAATGAAGACAATAAAGATGAATATCCAAAACCAAAGTAAAACCAAGTAAAGGCAAGGTAGCGGCAAAAATAAATAAATAAATACAGCTATTAAAGCTTAAAGATGGAGGAACAAATTATTGGAATCAAGTTAAAACTGAAATTAAGTCTGTGATGAAGTGGCGTGGCCAAGCAAAGTGAAGTGTGAAGGACCTGAAAGTGAGGTTCGTTGGAAAAGGACACACACATACTAACTAATTAGCCATTTTCTCTTCTCGTGTGTGTGTTTCTGTGAGCTAAAAAAAGTGAAGGGTACAAGAGAGTGTGTTTGTGTGAGAAAGAGTAAGAAAGACAGATATTGTGTGCGAGTTTCACTTAAAAAGGCTCATTGTAGAGGACTGGCCATAAAAACTCAACGTACAACAACACACAGTCAGTAATTATCCCCATCCTAATCGTGTGTGAATCCCTGACTCTCGTGTCGTTCACAACAAAGGCGCTCGGCTTAGCGAGTCGAGGATGCAGTGTTTCCACACATAGGAAATTTTGGCTCGTGAAGGTGTACATGCCTTCATGCTATCGCTCACTTCACTCCAATAAGCCTGACAGCTCCACATCAGAGCGTTCACAGTCCTAAGCGTGATGACGTCATGAACAAACGGACGATTCAATCTGATGGCAACTGATTCGATTATCGATTTTAGGCGACGAGGTTGATTAATCGCCCACCACTAGTTAAAAATCTCTTATAACTGGGTCGAGATCATGAAACACCAGAAACCACTCTAAAATAATACGACAAGTTCCTGGTGCCTTATTGCTCTTATCACACTTTCATTATAAAAGTTAATGTAGAACCATAAGGCTCATTTCCAGAATCAGACTACTAAAAGGTTTTGAAAAAGTCTTCAATTTCCAATTCGCAATATTAACTGGAATTGAATATTTCCAATATAAAAAGATGGTGACTTTTCTTTTTCTCATTAAGCACAAACAAAAAGCAATTATTAGAGGAAAAATGTTTAATTCCATATAAAGACATAATGCACAAGACTGTTCTGTACGATCGGCAGTGAAAGAATCTTCCAAAGCCGAACGTCTACCAAACAACACGCAGGTACAGGGGTTGGACAATGAAACTGAAACACCTGGTTTTTGACCATAATAATTCATTAGTATGGTGTAGGGCCTTCTTTTACGACCAATACAGCATCAATTCATCTTGGGAATGACAAATACAAGTCCTGCACAGTGGTCAGAGGGGTTTTGAGCTATTCTTCTTGCAGAATAGTGGCCAGGTCAATACGTGATGCTGGTGGAGGAAAACGTTTCCTGACTTGATCATCCAAAACACCCCAAAGTGGCTCAATAATATTTATATAAATATTTTTATTAGGGATGCACCGAAATGAAAATTCTGGGCCGAAAACGAAACCGAAATTTTTGGATGCACTTGGCCGAAAACCGATACCGAAACCGAAAATGGCTTCATTAAAAAACATGTTTAAAATATTTTCTTTTTGTTTGTATTAAAAAAACTACAAATTAATTAAGCAATCAAACTTTTATTGATAATAAATAACAGTAATAAGGCTGTTTAACAATAACAAAACTAAATAAAATTTCTTTCTGTAACAAAATTGTGCAAAAAAAATGCTAGCTGCTTTTTTACTTCAATTTTAAATCACTGTACCAAACAACAGTGCACAAACAGAAGAAAAATAAATAAATCCAACCTCTTACTGTAAACAACATAACTATACACACTAAATTGGTCTGCTTTTAATTTAAGCAAAAGAAGCAGGTTTATCTTTATGAACAAAAGTTTTTCAGTTTTCTGGCTGAAGACACAGTTCCTCTTCTCATGAAGAACATACTGCACTGAATAAAATCACGCGGCTCAATGTGGTGTATTAGCCTACGAAATCCGATGTCCTCCACGACTGAAAACGTCTGGTCATCTAAAGCAATGAATTCCATTACTTTCTCTGTTATGTCACGTGCTTTAGCACGTGACCCCCTCTTGAAACTTTTGCAGAGCAAATGTTTCATGTTGCAACTTTGCTGTCCTCATCTGAAACTTTGAAGTGCTTCCAAACCGCCGACATACTCCGTGTTTAATGCGTAATGACAGCGCGAACGAGACGGGAGGATGGGAGAGGCGTGGCGACAATTTCGGCTTTTATTTTCGGCGCTTTCTTACGTTTCGGCCGAAACCGATAATGCTATTTCGGCCGAAAATTTTCGGCGGCCGAAATTTCGGTGCATCCCTAATTTTTATTTATATCTAGTGACTAAGCAGGCCATGGGAGATGTTCAACTTCAATTTCATGTTCATCAAACCACTCTGTCACCAGTCTTGTTGTGTTTATTGGTGCATTATCATCCTGATACACGGCACCGCCTTCAGGACACAATGTTTGAACCATTGGGTGCACATGGTCCTCATACAATGGTTCGGTAGTCCTTGGCAGTGACGCGCCCATCTAGTACAAGTATTGGGCCTATGGAATGCCATGATATTGCAGCCCAAACTATCACTGATCCACCCTCATGCTTCACTCTGGGCATGCAACAGTCTGGGTGGTACGCTTCTTTGGGGCTTCTCTACACCGTAATTCTCCCAGATGTGGGAAAGACAGTGAAGGTGGACTCATCAGAGAACAATACATGGTTCTTATTGTCCACAGCCCAAGATTTTCGCTGCAGGCACCATTTGCAAAATTTTGGCTATAGCAGACCTTCATTGTACATTGACCCTGTGGAGATCCCGACAAACAGTCTTGGTAGAAACAGGAGAGTTAAGGTGGTCATTTAATTCTGCGGTGAGTTGAGCAGCTGTGTTTTTATGTTTTTTGGATACAATCTGGGTTCGCACTCGGATATCCCTTTCAGACAGCTTCCTCTTGAGTCCACAGTTACTCCTGTTGGATGTGGTTAGTCCTTCTTGGTGGTATGCTGACATTACCTTGGCTCTTGATACATCACAAAAACTTGTGACTGTCTTGGCCAACAATTTGTCTTCTTTTGAACTTTGATTTGTCACGCATAATATTTTAAGCAAATCTGTGCTATTACTCTGCTAATTAAACCCTTACACTCTGCACATTCCACCAGTAAGAGCAATCAATGAAGATTGGCCACCAGGCTGGTCAAATGTAGCCATGAAACCTCCAACACTAAAATGGCCAGTGTTTCACTTTCATTGTCAAACCCCTGTACATCTGTCTCTGCTGAGTTCACATACAGTACATTACTGCCAAAAAAATCAGCAGCCATTCAGCTACACTTTGACTTTACAGTTTAAAACACTGCTTTTAACCGTTACTGACCTCACACAGACAGAGAGTACCGTGTGTTTAACACTCCATTAACCCCCCGAGGCCTTTAGGTTTAATATACCTGTGAAGTGCGAAACTCAGTTCTGGGTGATGAATGGATTTCACGAGTGAATTACTAACAGGGTCACGCTAACTTAGGCTTGAACAGCTGTAAGAATGAAAAATGGAAGCGCGGCCTGGAGCGTATTGCTAACCTCTATAAATACACACACACTCATTCACGGAGCCTGGTTTAGTGCTGCAGTTGAAGAATGACTGGAGTGCAGCACACCTGAGTGAGAACAGTATAGAAAAAAAATGCAAGGTGTGCGTTTCTTCTTTTTTTTTTCCTTTTAAAAGATGCTACACGTTTAAGGCTTTAAACTGGCTGAGTGTATAGAGGATGATAACAAATCCCTCATTTTAACAATATAGAGTATGGAACAGAAACATCCTCCAACGCCGACCAAGAAAAAGTGCAAAAGTCAACAACCATCAGCTGGAAAATTAATCGACGCTTACAGTTTTATGGGATTCTCAAGCGCTGGTATTGGAACATTATCAGGAAAAAGGTTTAACAATCTCGATTGATTGATTGACCACGCTCGTTAAAGTAAGACGCTAATTTAACAGCTGAGAACTAAACTTTGGATTAAACTATCTGAGGGATTGTGATCTCGCGTGACACTACACGTTTGCATACTTCTGCACACAATCTCGACTTTATTTTAAGGGGTTAAATCATCCTTGTTATCGTCCAGGGTCCGTATTCACAAATCATCTTAGAGCCTTAAAGTTGCTCCTAGGGACGAAATTCTAAGAAAATTCTTAGAATTATCCCATTTTCTTAAAATTTTCCCTTAAATTTAGGATTGAATCTTAGTAATGATAAAAAATTATTCCAGTGATTGGCCGAGCTCTCTCAGAGGGAAGGGGTGAGAGGTACTTGGTGCTCCCACATTAATCACAGCCAATCAGGGGTGTCTCTGAGCTCACGCAAGCGGAAGGAGCGAATAGCGCTGTGCTCCAAATGTGTTATATCGCCCCAATGGTGCGCAAGCGAGCAGTTCGAAAAGATGCGGTCGGCTGGCGTCACGTGGTTCCGAAGAAAAACGTGATAGTCTTCCGCTCTCCCAGCTGAGTGGTAGTGGTAGCCTTAATATGGAAGCCCCCTAGTGACGGGGAGGAATTAGACACGACTAAATTAGGGAGAAAATCTCGGAAAAATAAATAATAGTAAAAAAAAAAATAATAGTAGAGAAGGCTTTTAAGAGGCTTAAGAGTTTCTATAGCAAAGGACAAAAGTGTAACTTAAACAGACTGTCCTGCAATCATGTAAATTTGTAAAAGCTGAACCATTTTCTCCCATCAATCTGAAATGGATTACAAGTAATAAAATCAGTATGATAAATAAATGTAAGAACTTAAATATAGCAACTACGGTGTGGAAATTGATTGATTCAAAAGTAGACACATTTTCAACATTTGGCTCTTTTAATTAACATATTTAGCCGATAACAGAAACTTTGCATAAAGTAGCCTGTATACTACACAAAAAATATAATTATTATTAACACTATAATTATATATAAATGTTAAATGATAATTGTAAGACTTTTGCAGATTTTTTTTTTATCAACTAATTGTACTTTTCTTCCTCGGACTTGCTCTGAGAAGTTTTCCAAATTAGAATAAGTTTTACAGCCGGAGTGTGGATCATTTAAGACGGAGTCCTGTAGCACATACACCTGCAAAGTTATCCAAGCAGGAACAGACCAGAAATGCTAATGCTATTGATTACCAGCCCTTATGAAAGACCTCCTTATGTATAGGGTGCCTAATGGAGAGCACTAATACCCTGAGAGACCTGTTTAATCAGCTATAAAACAGCAGAAGGAAGTGGATGCATTGCGGCATTGACTTTATTATTAACCATGTACTTGCTGTGATTTTAGCTCCTTATTGAGAACCTCCTAATAAAAATGAACATCATGCATTTTAAAAACACCTGTGCTTACTGGGTTGCCGAGTATCCGTGGCTTCCTATGCAATTAGCATTCGTTGCTGTGATGCGTTTTAAAGCATGCTGTGTGTTTCAGGGGCGTAAACGTGGCCTCCCGCTTGGATGCCTTTGATTGATTTAGACACGCCGTTGTGTGTTGTGACGGAGACGAGAGGCCAGTGGGTTGAACCGGGATATGATCTGACTTCTCTGATGAAAGGATTGAGGAGGAAAAGTCTAGAATAGTCCTTACCATCTGCGAGGACGGAAAAAAATACGGTAGTTCTTGCTTCTGGCTGGGGTGCTTCTGAGGGATTTCATATTGGATGAGCGAGTCTGACGTGATGGTGAGAAATGGCGGACTCTTAGAGAGGTGGTAATATCATTCCTTACTCAAATCAGATCAACACTCACTCATCGTCTACACTATTTAATCCCAGGGCACGAGGTGTGGCACACCCTGGACAATGTGCCAATCCAATGCCAATTGGGAACAGCAATTAGCCTAACCTGCATGTCTTTGGACTGTGGGACCAATGACCATTGTTAAAAGCGCTATATAAATAAAATTGAATTGAATTGGGAGGAAACCCACCAAGCACGGGGAGAACATGCAAACTCCACGCTCACAGAGCCAGGAATCAAACCCGGACTCTGAAGGTGCGAAGGCGACAGAGCTAACCACAGAACAAATCATATGGAAAGAAATTAATATTTTAAATCTCAAGAACTGGTCCGTTAACTTGCAAAGCCGATTCTACACACTGAGCCAGTCTCAGTCTCACCCTCGTTCTCTTGACTGGGCGCTTTCAATGTCCATAACACAAAGCGCCAAGACAAACAGCTAACGTTAGCATGCGTGCTGCATTCTCCATCGCACTTTAAACTTAATGGGGCTGCGAAAATGCTGAAGGGGGTCATGAGAGAAAGAGAGAAAAAGAGAGAGAGGGAGACTAAATTGGCCGTAATTGTGTCGAGAGCATGTACGTTACTCTGCACCGAACACCCCAGCGAGTAAGTAATCCTGAGAAACGCTGCGGAGGAAATGGTTCCACAGTGTGGAGTGGAACGCAGCCAGGCGCCGAGTGCACAGAATGCGCGACGTGTTCCTGCTGTGAGGAGTGTGTGATAAAAGTGTGTGCCACTCGCCTCAGGGGTGAGTGGGAGCGAAAAACACCGGTGAGCCAGGATTACGGATGCAGAAGCTTGTTTTGTGCTCCACATGAGGAGATCAGATCGCATGCGGTGTGTTTTTCACCCACCTGTTCGGCCTGAGCCGTTCCTACGCTGTCTTGAAGCGCCTCGGAGATGCCGCTGGTGTCATGCTGGGCGGCTTGGCTAGCGCTCGTCGTCTCGTTACTCCCGCTGGCGGTGGATGATGTGCTGGACTCGGCCTGTACAGAAACGCAAGACATTCAACACCGCTGTGTATTTCGCCGGTTTTTGTGTGACTATAAAACACTGTGTGAGATCTGTAAATCTCACAGGTGAAAGTCAGCAGCTAATGGGTATATGGAAAGGTAAACTAGTTTTTAGGCAAGTCAAAGAGGTTAGAATTAGATGCAGTTTGTCTTCGTTTTATAGCGGGGGTATCATATATCTATATTATTGGCTGGAAGCTGGAAAGGAAAAAAAAGTCCAGGGTCACAGCCTGGGTAGGAACTTTAAAGAAAAAAAAAAGAAAAAAAAGAGAGAGACGCCTCATTAAGTGCGGAGACGTTTAATTAATGGGAATACTTTAATATGCACGGTTCAGGCGATTTCTAAAGCACACTTCAGTACATTTAGGAAGAAAATAAACCCCTAATGTGTCTGCTTTTTCCTTTTTTCTTCTTAACTAGGCAATTCCTCAGCGTGCGAGTGTGTACATTAGGTCCCTCTCTTACAACTTCAATTCTAAGATGGACAGGAGAGTCTGTTCCACTGTGTGGGGGGGAAAAACAAAACAAAAACAAAACTTCGTCATAAGGGGACGTAAAGGTCAATGTACCTTAAAGTTGATCTGCTGTGCTAGCTGTTGGGCTTGAAGGTCCACAGGCTGGCGCTCGCTGTTGGGCATCAGCGCGAGCAGAGCCGTCCGCATGGAGCACCCACACATCTCACAACAGAAGTCCTGAGACCTGAGAGCATGGAAAGAACATTGGCATAAAAAAACAAAACAAAAAAAATCCACACTTAATAGGGATGTTGGTCATCAAGCTTAAAGTTTTTATACATGATTTGTTTAAAATGTTATCACATAAGTGGGTGGAAATTTGGAAAAGATTTGGACCATATTAAATTAACAGCATCACAGAGGTGCTGCGGATTTGTTGGCTGTACATCCATGATGTGTTCCACCACGTTCCGAAGGTGCTCTATTAAATTGAGATCTGATGACGGTGGAGGCCGTGAGTACAGCGACCTCATTGTGTTCAAGAAACCAGTTTGAGATGATTTTAGCCTTGTGACATGGCGTGTTATTCTGTGCTCACAAAGAGATGGACACGATTAGCAACCGTACTCAGGTAGGCTGTGGCATTTAAACCATGCTCAGTTGGTGCCAAGGGTCTCGACATAATTCCACCTACACCATTCCGGCACCACCACCATGATTTAAAGCATGATGGATCCAGGCTCTCATGGTGTTTACAGCTAATTCTGACCCGACCATCTGAATGTCACAGCAGAAATCGAGACTCGTCAAATTTGCCAAAGTTTTTTTCCCCCCAATCTGTTGTTGTCCAGATTTTGGCGAGCCCATGCAAATTGCAGCATCAGTTTCCCGTTCTTAGCTGACAGGAGTGACACCCGGTGTGGTCTTCTGCTGCTGTAGCCCATCTGCTTTAAGGCTCCAAGGCGTTGTATATTTAGAGATGCCTTTGCAGAGAAGTTATTTGAGACACTGTCAGCTCGAACCAGTCTGTCCATTCTCCTCTGACATCTGGCATCATCGAGGCGTTTTCATCCAGAGAACTGCCACTCACTGGATATTTTTTCCTCTTTCACAAAATTCTTCGCAAGACCTAGAGAGGTTTGCGGGTGAAAATCCAAAACAAAAATCCTCTGGCACCAACAACCCTGCCATTTTCAAAGTCACTTAAATCGGCGTTTCTTGCCAATTCCGAGGCTCGGTTTGATCTTCAGTGGATCGGTTGTTCTGACCGCATTGAGGTGCTGCCTGATTAGATATGGGTGTTACCAAGCAGCTGGACAAGTGTACTTAATAAAGTGGCTGGTGAGTGTAAATATACAGTATATAGACCAGATCAATCGACCCCGGAGCTTCAAAAGCTGATGATGCTGTGAACCAAAGTGCCATGAACTGCTGAGAATAGGCCTGTTGCGATAGTCGATAAATCGATTAATCGCACGATAAAAAAAATGACCTCGATAATTTTTCCGGCTGCGATAATTTCATTTGCATACTTGTTTGTTATCCGCGACTAAACGACTGAATGACAACTCTCGTTTCCTTAGCGTAGGAGAAGCGAACCCTCTTGTTAGTTGCATCGTCTTTTGTGTGGGGAGGCGGAGCTTGTCAGTCACATGGACTTTGTGTGAGAAGGCGGGAGTGCTTGAGGCGACTGCAGAGAAGAGCAAAAAGACGAGACGCAAGTTGTGACATGGAATTGGTTTCAAAGCGAAACGCGACAGCTGCCGTGTGGGAGCACTTCGGATTCAAACCGAATGACCGTGGTGAACCACTTAATCTGAGCGAGCCTGGATGTCGCATTTGTTTCAAAACAGTATCGACTAAAACCGGTAACACAACAAACATGCACCTTAAACACAATCATCTGTTGCAGTTTTTCCAGATTGGAAAAAAAAAGCTACAACAGACGGGCCGTCTTCGTCTTCCCGACAGTGCACCATAACTGGGGCATTTAGTCGACAAACAAAGTACAAACAGGACAGTGCAAAATGGTGTGCACTCACCGACAGTGTAGTTCGCTTGATTGCTAAAGAGATGCTGCCCTTTAGTGTCGTCGAAAAGCCGGCTAATCTCCCCCAACACAGTCTAATACTGGTGAGTGGTGTTTAATTCACAAATAAAATATTTATATAATATGCTCATTTCGGTTCATTTTACCGACCGACAACCGCCGCTTGTTATCCGATTTTTATCCATTAATATTATAAGATTATAGTATTAAATTGTCATTAAGTAAAAAATTTAATTGACACGTGTCTGTGATCCGTTAAAAATAAAAATCACGGGTTTATTTTAACGAGCAAACGAAACATGCAGAACAGATCAACAACAGAAGTTACAGAACCTGGATTCACATAAAATTCACGCACCTGCAGCATTTCTGATAGTGACAACAGAAAAAAACAATAAAATAATATAAATAAAAACATAAGATAAATAATATTACAATAAATATATTTAATTAACTTAAATAATTAACAAATTATAATGACAAATAGAAAACACTGAATCAATTTGAAGCTTTGAAAAAAAAAAACGGCATTTTTTTCATCAAATAAAAATAGGAGACCTTAATCCACAGCTTGGATTATATATATATATATATATATATATATATAACCATATTTCAAAAGTTTTTTGCATATGGCTTGAGGCTTTTTGTTTGTTTGTTTGTTTACAAAGGTCCTAACAGGCAGTTTTGCCTGTTATGTAATGCATGTTGAGCCTTGCATATGGAATGCATTTTTTGAAGTGCAATTTTGTTTACGTGCATTTTGTTTTATGTGGATTATTATGCCATTATTATTATTCTAAATGAAAATGGTCTCAGATCGACAATATTATCGTTTATCGCGATAATTTCTTGGACAATTTATCGTCCAGCAAAATTTGTTATCGTGACAGGCCTAGCTGAGAACATTCATCTGAATCGAAAGACAATTTCAGCGGTCCAACCCCAAGCTTCCATCACCTCATCATGCTCTCGTTAGAATTCGTTATAGTTGCTATAGTAACACCTTACAGTGGAGGATTAAAGCTTAAAACATGCACTGGATTTATCCGAAACCCCTGCCCAAAAAAAAAAAAAAAAAAAAAACGTGTCTACTCGACACTAAAATACAAACCTGGTTAGTCTGGAGATTTATACGGATCGCAGGAGGCAACATTAAGACGGATAATGAGATTAAAACTTACAGGTGCTTCCTTTTCAACCAGGACTCGTCTAATCTCTGGGTGTTAATTGGATGGCTTTTTGCGGAAGACCTTCATCTGGATGTGTTAATAGCTGATCGGTTTCTTCCTCGCTTTTGGTTCAAACTTTGATTTTACATAAACGTTACGTGTCCACACATGCTGCGTTCGCAGGCTCTCTGATAATGACTCGAATCTCTCGAGATCCCTGCCGATGTCTAACATATGTGCACGGTAAGCGAGAGGGAAGCTGCCGCAATTGACGCTTTAATGAAACACACTCGCTCTGTGTATGTGTGGTGCACTTGTGCGTCATGCAACAATATTGTAAGGACCTTAAACTTACTCTGGTTGCTGTGTTTGAACCGCTCCCCTAACAAACCTTTACTGTATGCATGCATGTTTAATCTTACTCTCACATTCAGTGTATTCTCTAATTTAATTGTTATCCTGTCTGGACCATCTTTGAACAAACTGCTTCTATTTTAGTCAATCCGCTTCCTTTGGATCCCGGTTGTGGATTGGCGGTGGCAACAGGGTTAACGCTTAATAAAAATCCTTTCCTTGCCCCAAACACAAGAGCTCCAAGGCTACTAAAGAGCTCCTGTTAAAAACACTTTAGACTACTATTAATAATTAATTAATAACTTTATACGTGAACCACTCAATTGGGCTGAATTGTTCTCGTGACATTGCCGAGATTTTTATTGCACAAGATGTAAACAACCACTTATTAGGGTCCTTGTGCAAGAAGATACCCTAAATCCTTCGATACTCTGCTTTAACCCTCATTCCGTTGCGCCATAATCAGTACTGCACACTTGAACAGGCTTATAGTTGTAGCAGAGGATTTTTTTTATACTGTGCTTGTCTAGAAGACAAGAGAGAAAGATAGATAGAGAGAGAGAGAGAGAGAGAGAGAGAGAGAGAGAGAAAGGTTTTCTTACTTCTTGGCCAGGGCTTTTCTTTCTTCTGGAGTGTAATCCAGCGATCCTATGGCCCCCTCTCCTTTAGTCGGCATGAACCCTATAATCGCTATTAAAGCAGTCCGGACTGAAACACACACACACACACACACACAAAGTAAAAGTTACAGCACGCAAACTGAATATCTGTCGTGCTGAATTAGGCGAGGATGACGGCTCCCAGAGGAAAACACACAACGCTGCATGTGGTGTTACGTAACGACTTGTAAGGCTGCGCTTGGCTGTCTCGGACACCGTTGTGAAGACGCCTTCCTGTCTGGACGGGTTAGAACACGGGTACTCGGAAATGACACGATGAAGCTTTTAACTTTTACTGAGGTACAGCGCTGGAGATCACACCGCACCATAGTGTGGTGAAGCGCGCTGTTGTTTTTAAATTAAATGAAACAAAAGATAGAATGATGTAAAACATGTTTGTTATTCTTGTGGTTAATAACACTTGCACACAAGGTTCAAGATTTTTCTGATCTGATGCGTCGCGATCATCCTTTGGAGAAGCCGTGCCTCCGGTGTGTAAATTGTAACTCTCTCCAATTCCTAGTCAAGCGACGTATTAAAATCACTCACAGCCTCACTGTTGGTCCCTTTAGTGTTACTGGGAGGCCTCACACTCGAGCTCGAGCGGTCCAACCGAAAAACGACTAAACAGGTTGATAGTGCTGAGTGAGATCTGTGCTTTCCACCTGTGGCCTGACAGAAAACTCCTCTCAGACCAAATCAAAGTTTGACAGGTTACTTTTGGGTTTAATCCAAATCCCTAAATACCCAAAACCCAGCAACCCAGAATGTCCAGGTATATAAAAAAAAAAAAAAAAAAAAAAAGGTCTCTACGGCTTGAAGGTATTACTGCACATATGTAAGTAATACTCGTGAAATAAGGTCTGAAGTCCCTGGCTACAAAATGTTTAAGAACCACCGTTAAAGTTGCTCTGGTTAATTAACTCGCTCTCAGCTGCACAGCTTCTTGCCTGCTTTAATGCACGTAATAAAACCCACAAAGAGCTCGGAGACGAGCTGACGAGTGTTAGATAAGGGATAAACACTAACGGCTCGTCACTGGGGACGGTGCTGCAACCTCGGCCTGCAGGCTGGAATCTTGTACACTCCCACACACGCTGAAGATTCGGAGGATGTACGGTTGTATACAAGTGTTTCAGCGCCCCTGCTCAAATGGATTTATTTTTCTGTACAAGACCTACAAGGTGCGTTCAAGTCAAACCGAGACCTTTATGTCTCTATATAATCCGCTGCTACACCAATGCACTAGTGCATGGACAGCATCAAAGATGAAAGTGTGATTCATGATTAGACTGCCTGCTTCATGTCTGACACCCCGGCCTCCCAGGAATTCCTTTCACAACCCAGACATTTGGAAATGGCTTGAAGCGAGGTCAGACCTGTACGGGGGATGTAGCAATAACTCCCAGCTGACCTCCTGTAGTGTACAAGTGGTGTTGGTGAATGTTCGAGTGTTCAGTTCCCACAGACAGATGTGTCTCTTCCGCAACTTGGCGACAAGACATTCGTAGATTTTTCAGGATCAAGAGTTCCACTCGCTGAACGGTTACAGGAAACGACTGCAGTTGGTTCCGACCCACCTCAACCAGGAATGTCATTTACGGACCTACGGGCTTTCTTTAAAACGAGTCTTATCGTCATACTGTGCTCGAAGTCAATCGTTTTTAAAAACGTCTTCATTCACCAGAAACTTCATCACCAGTTCCGGTTTGACCCGAACGCTCCTTGTACAATAATTATAAAGTGCGTTCAAAAAGTCCCTCCGCAGTGGCCGTGCAGAGTAGGTTATGGGAAAATTTTAATTTATTGAAACTCATAATTATTCTCAGTCATATATTTATTTATTTTATGAAATCTCTCACTGTATTGCGATGTGGTATTCTCGTCTCCAGGAAAGCTTCTTGAAATTTTCCTCGAACTAGATCCGTGTATTTATCGTCAGCTTTAAATATGCTGACTTTTGACTGGTGGCGCCAAGTATAGGAGCGCGTCTACACACTACGCTGCGGAGAGACTTGAGAGGGCCTCAAAGTGGCGCAGTCTTAAAGTGCTCGTCCTATCATCCGTAGATCACGAGTTCGATTCCCGGGTGACGCTGTAACCTCTTACAGCCGGAGGCCTAGAAAGCTGATTGGCCGAGCTCTCTTAGACGGGAGGGATGAGAGGTACTTAGTGCTTCCACATTAATCACGGCAAGATAAATAAAAAAATAATGAAAATAAAAAAAAACCCTTGTGTTCTAAACAAAAGTTTGTAATAAGTTTGTACATAAGTCAGTGATTAGATAGGACTCTCTTCTAGTGTTCCTACATCTGCAGGAAATAAAAGCGATACTAGATAAAAATGCGATGAAAAACGAGACTATGGCATTAGAAAAATCGATTAAAAAATTAAACGATCCAAACAGTTTTAAGCTTTAAATGTAACCCAATTAAAAGATGCGGTCCTGCGTGCGGTACTCAACCTGCTTTAACAAAATCCTTTAATCTACGTTTATATTCTGTAAAAAAAATAAATCTGCGTTTAATATCCTGCGATACACAGGGAGCACCCTGAAGGCTCGTGTCAGCACAATTCACACAATGTGAAATCTGTTTATGCAAATGATTTATTTTTAATGAAAAAAGGAAACAGCGTTGAAACATGGAAAGATGACTCGACAGGCTTTAAGGCTTTAGTGCCTGTGAAACAATCTTTTATTTAAAAAAATATTTAATATGGAATTCCACATCCGCTGCAGTTTATTTCTTAGGCACAGATACGAGCTTGTGATCATTTTGACTAGCTGTGATATGACGATGATGATGATGAAGACGTTTTTCTGCCTGAATTTAGTCTCAGACAATTTCCACCTAGAGCATGCAGCTCTCTTCTCCTCCTGTCACACAACAGCTAACAAGCGGTAAGGTTGAAGGCTGACGCGTGCTTCCTCCGAAACCCGTCAAGCAATTCGACTGCATCTTTTTCGGAAAGGCTGCTGCACGTTGTGTCACAGGGCAGGGTAACGACGCCGCATGCTATCTCTCCCCGCCCACACCGCATGTCCAATCTTGCTCTCTTGGATACAGATACTATGTCTCCATTTCTGATGATTCGAAACTTACTACAGGATGAACGCTACGGTTTTGTTTCTTTTTTTTCCTGGAAAGACGGTTAGCTGAATCGTATGAACTTAGAACATGACCGCGAGTCTGTATTTCATTCAAAGTTACATTTCTTTTCAATTAAAAAAAAAAAAAAAACATGCTGATAGAATAATCTGGAAGACCCCGGTGCCAGTGGGACATTAGCGTAACGACTTCATTTAAATTGAAATCAAAACCCTTCAATCCCTCATTTGCTCCATGGACCCAGTGGGCAACGAGGACTGGTGCTATGTTTAGTGAAAAGTGTGTGTGTGTGTGTGTGTGTATGTGTGTGGGGTACCCACTGCTCCAGGAGGGTTGCCAGGTCTCGGGGTGATGCCCAGATATGCTCAGGCAGATCTTCTTCCCGACCTCGAACCTCCCATTGGGCTGCAGAAAGAGGATTTCAGCGCTGATTAAAAGGAAACTCAAAAAAAGGAAAACGTGGAAGATGGAAATCAAATGACTGAATATTGATTTCAGAAGATCAAAGGGAAAAAAGTAAGGTCTAGTAAAGGAAATTCGAGTAAAGGAATAATAAAACCAGAAACCAGTCTCAAAAACAAACCCCTAATGTTCCAGCAGTGTATATATAAGAGGCAGCAATGCAAAGAGCAGCTTTATATCTGCTATTGTATCACACTGTCAGTAACAACCTTTGATCGCGTCCCTTCTTTTGCCGCAAACTCCATTTACTGCTCCGGAGAGGGGAAAAAAAAAAGAAGTAAAGATGAGAAGAGAGAGAAAGAGCGAGCTCAAAGAGGGAAAAAAACACGAAGAGGACTTAGAAGTTATTTAAGGCTGTTGTTATCTAACAGCACTAGCAGTTTCCTGTAACGAACGCCTAACCGGATCGCATGGAAATTGATTCTGCTGGATTAGAGGGAACGGCGGAAGGAATAGAAGGACTGACGTTAGCCAGTTGTGCTATTTTTATTAGCATTCGTAACATTTTTGTGAAATGACTTACCGTGAGGAGGATGATGCTCGGAGGCTTCATCGGATACTCGGGAGGAAGGACGATGCGGCCGTGGTAGATCCCGCCGTCGAAGTCCGAGTCTGGAGGCCCGCGCACTGAGAAGTGCCACTCGAAGAGGTTGTCCTAAAAGGAGCACCCAGGACATGGGGACAGTAAACACAGTCAGTATTTATGAGGTGGAAAAGATCCTGGAGTTTTAAAACACAGCAGTGGTGGAGGGTTTATGAGGAAACGAGGCGGAGAGTGTTTCTGCCCCGGCTCTTCTGGACACTCGGGGAGGCAGAACTGTTCCTGTTGCTGCAGATAAAACCCCGGGCACTTCATGACGATTTCTGTCTGAAGATTTTAGCTCTTAAAAGGGCCAAGTAATCTAACAGCTTGTCTTTTGAAGAATTCCAGCAAAAAATAAATAAATGGGACACGTCATCTTAAACACCAAATTACTGTGATGTTGCATCGCACTGTACGTCTTCGAATGTCTAGCATACTCAATTTATTAAAAATAAACAGAACCAGAGTCAACCAAAGTCCATTCATTAGACAATATTAAATAAATAAATAAACAAGTTGTTTAAGAGTTTAAAAACAAAATTTAAAACTAAGAATACGTAATTAAATGTCATTAGATCGTTTATAATCAAAATCGACAAATATTTAAAAGCTAGTTTAACATTTTAATGTAAATTTTTTTATTTAATTAAAATTATTACATTTTTTTAATTACATTTAATTACATAATGATTTATGATTTTATTATTTATTTAATTAATTTAAGATTCATGTAATTATTTCATGATTACTTTAAGAATTACATATTTACCTAACTTTTTTTATTATCAAACAAATTATATAATAATTTGTTTGATCGTTTAATAAAGTACTCATTTAAAGATTTAAGCTATAGAAGAAGTAAAATTTTATGTAATTCATTCAATCATTTAATGAATCATTTCTAATTACTTAAGTCATAGTTCATATTTCAAGGTTGTTTATTTTTATTTACTTTTATTAATTATTTATTCTATGGTTTATTTGTTTGAACACTTATTTCAGGATTTATTTTATTACTAATTATTTAGTTCAAGATGTTTATTTATTTATAATTTATTTAAAGACTTAATCAAATTATTACAATTGTATTTTAAGTTTTAATTCAAGATTGTTTTTTTTCTATCTTTATTACTTCATTTATTTCATGACTTATTTATTTATTAATGACTTATTTTATTATCCTGTTATTTGTTTACACATTAAATTATTTCTCATGATTTATTTTATTATTCATTCAAGATGTTAATTAATGATTTTATTTAAAGACTTAATTAAAAACAATTCAATATTTATTTCAGGATCTATTTAATTGTAAGGTTTGTGATATATTTCCAGGTTCTATTCATTTATGTATTTATTTGATGAGTTTAGAAACTCATCAAAAATCTTTATTTAAGATGTATTTCATGACACTTCCCCTTGTGGTGATGCAGCTCACATACAATACAATAAACAGTTTCACAAAAGCAATCCTATTAACTGTCGAGCATCATTAGATGTAATGTAGCTAGTGATCAGTAGAGCCAAGGATTCTTGTTATTAACCGCATGACACTGGCTATAAGAGGTGTGATTGCTAAACAGACCCAGACAAAGTCGTAGTTTTGTTTCTTTTTGTCTTATAAAATGATGCAGGGCAATGCTGAAGCTGGCAGCCCAAACCAATCGACTCGAGGAGATCAGCATTAGACTCCACCCCTTGAGTTTGAAGAATTACTAAAAGACTTACAGATTTTATGATGTGTCTCCAACAAGTGATGATAAATGAAGTAAATAATTGGCAAATAAAAGTATGAAATAATCACAGGTAGTCCCCGACTTCCGAACAAGTTCCATTCCGGGAACCCGTTCGTAAGTCCGATTCGTTCTTAAGTCCGCCCCTAAGGAAATGAATCTTACAGTAAAATGCTGTCTCTGCGCCTTTAAATCGCGAGGAGAATCCTGGACACCATTTTGTCTCAGAGCTGTTTTTCACTGCATTGGACCGTGAACTCTAATTTTTAGTTGAGGATTTTCCAAAATTAGGATTATTCACCATCAGACATTTAATATCATTAGACATTCACATTACACTACGCATTGTCTATTTTTTGTATTCGTTCCTATCTGCGCAAATTTTTAACTCGAATGTTCGCAAGTCTGTGACTACCTGTAATAAAAATAATTTCTTATTATTAAACTCTATTTTTCATTTATTTATTTACTGACATTTATTTTAACATTGCCGTATTTCTCCCTCCATAATTTAGACCCATGTGCCTCAAGAAAAACACAATTTCTCCTTTTGAGCGCTTCACAGTTGACACGAATGTCAAGACGGCAGAATCAAGACACGTGTTTGACGTTTCGACACAAAAGAGCCCTGTTCCTCCGCTATTCCCCTATTCAGTTGAAACTGCTGGAACAGACATGATGTAAAAATTTCGCTGCGTGATTTGATTATGAAGCCGTGAGCGTTATTATCTCTTCGCAGTACGAAGTGTGTGCCAGTTAGGACCGTTTATTTGGTTCACAATGGCCCCAGAGCTCAGACGTGCTCCTGCTAACAAAAGCCCTGATTGAGTTCCCGCTCAAAGCTCACCTCCAGAGGCTGGGCGTGATAGTGCTCGGTGGGATCTCGGAGTTCAGCCGCTTCCTTCATCAGCCTCTTCACCGCTGGGGAAAGAAGACGGAGTTGTTTTTATTATTATCATCTCGAAACCGCTTCTCGGTCACAAAGGCAGACCCGTAAAACCCAAATCTGTTCTGGGAAAAAAAAAATAAAAGGCTGAAGATTTACACTCGCGTTCAGTGTTTCGTCTGTCTGATGTTTGACTCGTCTGTCTGTAAACAGCACCACTTTCAAGATGTTCACGACAGAAGTATTTACTGCAGCAAACTCCTCTTTAATGCTTTTCCCCTCCTTTCTTGTTTATTTCATCTGTTCTGTTTACACTGACTGAGCTGCATTAACACCAGACTGACAGGGTATAATAATAAACACACACACTGCTCTTTTATCAATCTGTATATAAACTCATTTATTTGTAAATCAAGCTTAACATAAAAGTTCAACACAAAAACTTGTGAAAATCTTGTAAAATAAAAAACATCTGTAACCCTTTTCAGCCTCGAGTGTGTGTACTTGGGTGCTTTAAAATAATAATAAATAAAAAAAACTTAATGTAAACCAGGACATGATTAACCTTCACACCATATGAGGGGCGTTCAAGTCAATCCAGGACTTGTGATAAAACCGCTCATGAATGAAACCGTAAATACAATCTGCACAATCAAAAGTCTCGCTTTGACCTGAACACCTATTATACAAATTGCCCGTTACTACAGACTTAAATGTGGAAGATATACAGTATGAGACGTATATTCCTCGAATGACCGCACACTAAAGCATGAGGACAACAATATAATATATGCGTATCAATGCAGTGAAGAGCGTTCAAAGCTCCACATCCAGGAGACAAAACAACCTCTTCATAAAAGGATGAATTAACACAGAGGGAGCAAAAACTCAGGGCCGGAATCAGCGGTATACCTTCACCTGAAGGACTGAGGATGAAACTGTACGAAACTTTGGACAGATGGATCAAGAGAGGGGTGAAAAAAGTCATCTATGTGCAGATGGAAAATCCTTTTCTCTACAGAGTTGAGTGAGTGCCCTTACATTTATCCCAAGGAAGATCAAGACCTCTTCACACGCCCACGAAGAAAGCCACACTTAGGGACTCCTCTTACTCTCTTCAGTCGTTGCGACCTTTATGACTCTATTATTTTCCTAACAGCTCTCTCTCTCTCTCTCTCTCCTCTGCTTTCTAACAGCCCTCACTCTTATTCGCACCTTCTCCATTGTTCACGTGACGAGCCTTTTTAGATGGGAGAGGTCACATCCTTTGACCTTGGAGGACTTAAATACGAGGAACTTAAGAATTGAAGAAGCTACTTGGATGAGTAGTGAAAAGTGGACATGACTCAACTTCCAGATAATCTCACCTGGATGACTAAGAATCTTCACAGACGGGAAATAGTAATGCCAGTCATGACCTCTTTGTCACACCAAGTGCAAGCATTCACATTTCTTCACTTGCTGACACCCGAGTACTGGGTCGTGAACCGTGAAGCTGCTCTGCATGTAGAGCGAATCAAAGTAGCGTGAACTCCTTATCAATCCGCTGCGCGGTTAAACTGATGCGAGACGTTTTTGCTGACACAGTCAAGCTCTCGCAGCCGAGCACTTCATCTTCAAAAAACAGTTTACTACAAAATCTGCAACCCTTTTAAACAACATAAACATTAACTTTGTGAAAAAATAAAATGACATTATCACTGTTTCTCTCATACGGAGTCATTCCATGTCCATAATCTTCCAAGCTGAAATTTATAACACGCTCCTGGTTTATTAAACAGTTGTTTCTCTATTCCCAGAACACCACAGTCGTTGTCAAGCAAGCAAGATACAGACAGACCAAGAGCTGAGCTGCTAAGCTAGGTGAGCACAGACTTGAAAGTGATAATGCATCTAAGCGCACTTTCACACTAGGCCTGATTGATTTGTACCATGAACAGGAACACTTGCTTCGCCTCCACACTGGTCAGTTTTTACATTATTATATTACTCTGTTCTTGCGGATTTTTACCCGCCGATACAGCAGGTGGCAGTATGCACCTAGATAGATACTAGTTGGTTCGCAAGACACAATTTAAAACAGAATTGTACAAATGATTTGGTACAAATTCTGGACAGATGGGTCAGTCCAAAAATTGTAGAAATAAGAGAAGAAGAAAACAAGGAAGTGAATCTTCGCACTACGCCTAGAGCAGCGGGCATTCCTGCTTTATCAGCTACGGTGGTGTAGGTCAGAGGATGAGATCGGCGCATTCTTACTGAGATTTCAGAGGACACAGACGGCACTGATGATGTCATGTCCACGTCCGGGCTCAGGTACGACTGGCTTGCATATCTGATTCGATCTGTGACTGAGTGCACTGTATCGTTCTCGAGAGCACTTGTTTAGGCGGACTCCCGAGCCTGGAACATTTGTGTTCTCGCTTGGCTTTGGGGTCAAAAACGATAAGGTGAAAACACCCAAGGCTTACTGGTACCTTCTGAGAGAACACAAGCTAACCTGATTGCTGCCGCTGCAGTTCAAACACTGCGTTTTGTTTTGTTTTTAGCTCCACCACCACTTCTCGACAAAGCTCTCGTCAAAACTCTGACACCCACCTGGACAGGAGGAGGGTCAAAGGGCTGTGCTGCAGTATCCCAACACTTTTATAAGTACAAGCGCAATATCTGACCAATACCCAAGATCGTTTATTGATTTGTTTTTAAGTGAGCATATAATCTGATTTTTCACCTCAGTACTGATTCACCGTTCTGTAATGTCACAAGCTGCCAATAAGGGTTCTGGGAAACTGCAGCAGAAATCTCTTGCACCAGACTCCATTCTCTGCTGGTCTCTCATTAATAAACTCCGGAGGCTGAGCACAGAATCTATTATAGGGTTCTCCTCGCTCACGTTCTCCACAGGGGAGCGCCAGTGGCAGCTCAAAGGCACGAGAAGTTCCACAGCAGCGTGTCCACTTCGCCACGCTGCTCACATCACCACTGCCCGAAAGGAAAAACAATTACACAAAGTGGAACAAACTCCTGCTCCTGGGCTAAAACTGCACGGACGGATGGATGGAATGGATGGATAAAAGAAAGAAAGAAAGAAAGAAAGAAAGAAAGAAGGAAGAAAAGAAAGAAAGCCAGCAAGAGAAAGAGGAAGGACAGACAAAACATGGATAAAAAGGAAAGGAAGAGAAGAAAAAGAGGGTTAAAGAAAGGCAGGAAAACAGAAGGAAAGAATAAAAAAAAAATTAAGATTAAAAAGAGAGAGAACAGTAGAGATAAGATTAAAAAAAGTAAAAAGAAAAAAGTAAGAGAAGGAAAAAATGAAGAAAACTAGAAAAACAGGTAGAAATGTATAAAGAACAAGAGAGAGAAAGAAGGAAAGTAAAAAAACTTAAAAAAGGAAAGATAGAGAGATATGGACAAAGGAAAGGAAAAACGGAATGAAACGATAGGACTATAAAAGGAGAGAGAGGGAGAAAAAGAAAAGAGAAGGAAAGAAAAACAAAAAGAAAGAAAACTGTAAAAAGGAACAAGGATAGAAACCCAGCAAACAAGAAAGAGAAACAAAAGAAAGAGAAGGATTAACTGAAAGGCAGAAGGAAGATAACAGAGACAAAAAGAAAAAGAAGGGAATGGGAACGATAGCAAGATGAAAGAAAAAATATAGGGGAAAAATATAGAAAAGATGAAAGTGAACTGCAGGTTAAGAGCTAAAAGCACCTGAATAACTGAAACAGGGAAAAGATGGAGGCAGGGATGAGGATGAGGTTCCGGGGGGAGGACGAGAGTGATGACGATGTTGGGGGATGGCGGTGAGGACGAGAAAAGTTTCAGGGATGAAGATGAGGTGAAGTTTATGGACGGAAATAAGTATGAGGTGGGATTCAGGAAATGAGGAGGTTTAGAGATGAGGACGAGGCGAGGCTTGGGGACGAGGCGAGGCTTGGGGACGAGGCGAGGCTTGGGGACGAGGCGAGGCTTGGGGACGAGGCGAGGCTTGGGGACGAGGCGAGGCTTGGGGACGAGGCGAGGCTTGGAGTAGCCCAGCTAGACTGCTTCTGTCTCAGGCCACATGATTCTTCGCCGTGCTGTGTGAAAGCGGCCCTCATCGCTCTCACAGTGTGAGCTTTCCACCGCAATTAAAGGGAACACCACAACAAACGTCTCGTTCTCCAGGGCCCATGCTTCACATACGTTAATGGGGAAATTAGGACACGTGATTGATTGTCCTGCCAAAGTCGAGTCGAGGCACGTACGTGTTAATGAGCGGGGAAAATTGCACTCTAATTTGCGTGCTTATAGAAGAGAAATGAAAAACTCCAACCTAAAATAGAAGCGATACCCAGCTGGTACCAGCCGCTCAAACTCCTGCAAAGTTGTGGTTTCAGAGAGAAAGGGGGAGTGAGTGAGTGTGGGTGAGGCAGAGAGAGAGACAGAAAGAGAGACAGAGAGAAAAGGGGAGTGAAAGAGAAAAAGAAAAGTGTTAAAAAGAAGCACAAACATTGAAATCAGGTGGTGTGTGGGTTTAAGAAACAAAGAAAAACAACGAAATAAGAAAAAAAGGAATAGAATGGAATAAAATAAAAGAAGAAAAGAAGAAAAAAAAGACCTGAAGGAAAGAAAGAGGAAAGAAAACAAGAACACAGAGAGATAGAGTTTAAAGGCGTGCAAGCCCCCTGGGAGCGGTGTTGTGTTTGAAAGGCGCGCGTTCAGTCCCAGCGGCTGGAGGACGTCATCACTGGGTCACGTGAGCCGGAATCGAGAGCAGCGCGGCGGCGGCGAGAAAACTCATTTCATCGTGTTGGTAGCTGAGTTTCGGGCTGCTCTGGACGGTCTCGGACGGACGGTCTCGTGAGCTCTGAGTAAAGAGACAGACGTGACGGGGGGACGCAGCACTTCAGGGGCTTCGGCTTAAAACAAACGGCGTCTAACGTCTGAAAAATTCAGCCACCGACGTCTGAGACTCATTAAAGAGTCAGTTTGAAATACAAACCATTAAAAGTGATGGAGCGTCACACTGGAACCCTACAGACTTTATAATACACACACACACACTTCTGAGTGAGAGTTACACACACAGTGATCTCTGCTGAAGTAACGCCACAGTACTGTCTCTTCTAATTATCCAACAAATGAGGAGAGAGAAAGAGAGAGAGAGAGAGAGAGGGAGAGAGAGAGAGAGAGAGAGGGAGAGAGAGAGAGAGAGAGAGCGAGAGAGGAAACAGATGGAAGGAGGGGAAGAAAAAATAAGAAGAAAAAACTAAAAAAACTGTGACAGAAAAAATAAAGAATGAAAGAAGGAAAGAAAATGGATAATAAGAGAAAAGATAAGAAAAAAAATAAGAAAGAACTGGATGAAAAGAAGGAAAAAAGCAACAGAAGAAAGAAAATGAGAAACATGAAAGGAAAAAAAGAACAGTAAAGAAGACAGTAAGGCTAAAGAAAGAAAGAAAAGAATGGAAGAGAATATTAAGAGAAATAAAATAACAAAAAGAAAAATAAAGAAACAGTGAAGAAAAAATGTATGAAATGGTAGAAGGAAGGGAAAAAGAATAAGAGGAGAAATAAAAGTGAGAAAGAATAAATAACAGAATAAAGGAAATAAGTGTGAAAGATGAAAGGAAAAAAATGAAAGAAGAAAGAGTCTCAAAGTAAGAAAGTAAAGAAGAAAAAAAAAAGGAAAAAGAACAGTAAGAAGAAGATGTAAATAATTGACTACCCAAAAATTAAGCACCTCTGTGAATCATGGGCACTAAAAGCGTGGCGTGTTTTTTTTTGTGTGTGTGTGTGTGTGTGTGTGTGTGGCGTACCTCCCCTGTACCTCATCACACAGGGCAGGTTCTGAGCTGCAGCACTGTGGGTCACTTCAGCCTCCTCCAGCTACACGCCCTACACGAGCTCTACGCTGCTGATGAAACGCTACGACAAGATGGAGAAAGACAGAAAACTCAACCTGTTCGGGTTCTCGCGCAGCAGGGGCCCATTACGGATGCCGCTACATGTGCGAGGCATGCTGGGTAATGAGCGCCCGGAGACAAGCTTGACGGGCTTTGATCAGCAGGCAACAAGTGAGACAGAAAGAGAACAGGAGAATGTTCAAAAAAAAAAAAAAAAAAAAAAAAGAGACAGACAGACAGACAGACAGACAAACGGATAGAGAGGATTGGAAATGGACAGAGCGGGAACGCCAGCGGAGCCGTGCAGGAGTAGGGGAGCGGTGATGGACTGACACAGATATGTCTGTAAAGAGTTTGTGAGAGGAGGTGAAAGACGCCGTGCAGAACGGATTCCCGAAAAGTTTTTAGAGTTTATAGAGTGTGTGTTTTCGTGGAAACGCAAGAGGACTGAAACAACCTGCAAGCGAGCCCGCTAATGCGCCCGAAAGCACCATTTCCTGCTTCGATGCAAATCGCGGCGCTCATGAAACAGCTGTGCTTTGTTTCGCTTTGTGCAGCTGGCTCAAATTAGCATCTCCCGCTTTTAGCTCTGGTCCAGTGGCCCGGGGTTAATGCGGCTCGGCTTGTGTTTTACATCCGTCTCGTGTCCTTAAATACCTGAACGCTCGCACCAGGCTTTTAAAGCTGCCCAGGTTTTAGCTGAAGCCGGTCGCATCCTGTGGGTGGTGCAGGTTCGCTCGCAAACGAATCAAAAAAGAAAAAACACACACACACAATCGGTACATCACTCGGCCTGGTGTGTGAGACGACAGGAAGAGACAAGCACGGGTTACAAAGTCAAGCCGGTGAAATCTTGATCCGTTCCTCCCGAGAAAACTTCTGACGCTGCCTAAAAACTGACTGAAGGCGATGGACAGCTAGGCGGTGTGGCGTACGCTTACGGGGTCGCACGCCAGAAACTGTACAAGCACCGCTACATGTCTGATGAGAAACACAACTGACAGGTCGTGGAGCTTGTACCGCAATCGTGACAGAGTGTTAAAACCACACGCGCTTTTTAGAGCCCGGCGTACAGCACGAGAACGGGAAGCGAGAAGCAAAACGTTGAAGGATAACACGTCAAAACGTTCTAACTTATAAAGATGCAGCGATCTCCTCTCGCACGACGTCGTCTCACATCTCACGTGTATCCTGCGTGTCAAAGCGCCTCCACATTCTCCTCCCTAGTCATCTTCACGCAACGTCCAGGAATCGAGAAAGCTCCTGCTCTCTCTTACAGAATAATAAATACAAGTACAGATGTCTCCTTGCAAAGTCGCCGCCGTGTGTTTTTCCTTAGAACCTAAATGCTAATTGTTTGTGGAAACCCCCTGCGTTTGAATTATTTTTCATGCGTTTTAACACTAAACATTTTTTTTCTTTTTATTTCCCCAATTTTCTCCCCAATTCAGTCGTGTCTAATTCCTCCCAGTCACTAGGGGGCGCCCAGAGTTAAACGCAGCTTGAGATGGTGAATTATCATCATTAGCGTATTCACCCTACAGTACTGATACCAAAAGAAAACACGCCTGCATGAATTACAGCACATATAGAGGGGTAACATCTGTGTTTTACATTCCAGCACTGAGAGAGACACAGCAGTACAGTACTGTATACAGGTTTACCTTTACATGACCTTCTTCTTTTTGTATTTTTTTTTGTTCAAAATGAAGTTTAAGTGCTTTGAGAGCAGATTTAGGGTTTAAACTATTAAAAAAAAGGTATTATTTTTCTTTACCACATCCGAAAAACCGTACCGTTACTTGGCTTGAATAGTTTAATTACAGGATACTTTTTATTTTAACTCCGCTCAGAAGAGAAGCAAATGTCTGTACTCGTACTTCAGTACATTTCCACATGGCGTTGCGTTACACATCAGTGTTTAAAGCAGGAACGTCGCCACCTGTTGACTATGTGGAATTTTGTGACTTTCTTTTGTAAGGCAAAAAGCAGACAGCGATAAAAAATTCACAATCAGGAGGGAGGGTGAGAGGGGTTTTTTTTTTTGGTTTTGTTTTACTATGAGCCAATATAAGCCCTGTACTTATGATACTTGAAGGTTAGTACTTCTGTACTTTTACTCAGGTACATGGAGGACTTCTACTTCAGTAATACTTGCCCTAAGTAATCTCTACTTTTACTCAGGTACAGGACTTTGTGTGCTTCGCCGGCTCTGCTCATTCTCCTCTCTTTACGGTCGTGGGAAACATCCTGCAGCCTGTCTCGACCGAGTGACTCGTCTTTCCTGAACGCGTGATGTTTCCTGACTGATACGAAGCGCTCACAGAAAAAAGGATTCAGAAAAGATTCCTGAACTGAGATACTGTTTAAAATCCTGCATTTATAACACACTCATAGTTTTTTAAAATGACATTATAGCAGATTTGTTTTTCGAGCCTGTCTCTGCCCACAAACATCTGCTGGCCACACAGCTGGTAACGCTACTGACCCTTCCTCATACCTCCTTAATGTGAAACAATAGAAATAAAGCATCCTCTCTTCCTAAATGTGTTGTCCATGTTTAGCGCTAGGAGCGACTGAATATAAATCATTACCAAAAAAAACCCCAAGATTTTTATTATGCAGTGAAATCACGATACAGAGACACATCTTTGCTGCACAGAGTACAAGTGCTGCATTTTACACACACACACACACACACACACACACACACACACACACACACAGAGATCTCTCTGCTGAGGTAACTCTACTGTTCTGTCTCTACTAATGAGGGGGGAGAGGCAGGGAAGGGTTAATAAGAAAAACTAAATAACATGAGAGAGAGAGAGAGAGAGAGAGAGAGAGAGAGAGAGAGAGAAAGAATAAAAAGGCAAGCAAATAATAAAAAAAAAAAAAAATGAAGGAGTAAAGGGAGAAGAAAATGTAGGCAAGGAAAAAACAAAGAATAACAAAAGATATACAATAGTAAAAAAATGGACAGAAGAAAGAATAAATCAAAGAAAAACAAGAGAAAAAGAGAAAAATAATGAAAAAATGAAAGAAGGAAATAAGAATGAAAAGGAATGATAGAACCAAAAAAAAAGTAGAAAGTGGAGGAAGAAAAAAAATGGACGGATTGATAAAAGACAGAAAGAAAGAAAGAAAGAAAGTAAGAAAAAAAGAAAAAAAAGAAATCTGCAAACACACCTGCAGTAACTCACAGTGCTGCACACACAGTAATTACTCTGGGAAGGAGTCTCCAGTACCAGCTTAGTGTATCAGGATTTGCACAAAACGTCTCTATTTGTGGTTATATGTTCACAAAGAGGTTTTCATTTTAAAAAAGCTATAGTGAAAGTGATAACTGGTTGAACTCTAGCTGTCAGTCTGTCACATGATGTAACTATAAACGGATAAAAGCCTGATGCGTCGGTCTTTAATGCATGAGACATTAACCAGGTGTTAAAGCGCTGTTGTTTAAAAGGAATCTATATGAATAAAAGAAAGGTTTTGTCTGTATATTGTTAGAACTCAGTTTCAATTATAATCTTTATACGTTTCGTACAAGGAAGGACCCAAAACCAGTCTCAGAAAATGTTCTGTATGTCTGTCTGTCTGTGTCGGTCGTTCTGTATGTCTGTCTGTCTGTGTCAGTCGGTCTGTATGTCTGTCTGTGTCGGTCGGTCTGTCTGTCTGTCTGTCTGTGTCGGTCTGTCTGTCTGTCTGTCTGTCTGTCTGTGTCGGTCTGTCTGTCTGTCTGTCTGTGTCGGTCGGTCTGTCTGTCTGTCTGTGTCGGTCGGTCGGTCGGTCTGTCTGTCTGTCTGTCTGTGTCGGTCGGTCGGTCTGTCTGTCTGTCTGTCTGTCTGTGTCGGTCTGTCTGTCTGTCTGTCTGTGTCGGTCGGTCTGTCTGTCTGTGTCGGTCGGTCTGTCTGTGTCGGTCGGTCTGTCTGTGTCGGTCGGTCTGTCTGTCTGTCTGTCTGTCTGTCTGTTTGGGTCCAGGCAGATCACAGCATCACACAAAACTGTCTGGACAGAATTTAATGAAACATATGCAGTACTTAGACAGTTGCCTAAAGTTTAACCTGCACCCTAAAAAAAATTAAAATGTTGAGTAAAAGTAAAAGTTATATAACAGTCGTGCCGGGTTTATTAATCTACTTTAAAATAAGCTACTTAATCAATATAAACAAACACCTGCACCAACGGATATTAATTAGAAAAGCTAAACTGAATATTTCTTACTGGGATTAGTTTATATTTTCACTTTCACTGAAATAACAGCATTAAAGTGAATTTTAACACACTAAATTTGTTTTAAAACTAAACTTTATCTTTATCCGATCTACTTGTTCTTCGATTTCTCTGATTACCAAACAGGGAGTGTATTTGTATGACGACGGAAGAAGCACAACTTCGCGTAAACAAGGCGTAAGATACCCAACCTTACAGAATGTGATTTCTTTGTATTAATAAGTTAGACAGAGAGTTCTGCTGTACAGAAAGTCAGACAGACATGTACGTGGGCTTTAACCTGAAATAATATCACTGATTACATTAAAGCTGATTAGCAGATTATTTTTAGCTTTAACGTTTTAACTCTTCAAGATGAGTGCTTACGCTAGTAAAATTTTTTAATAAAAAATAAAATAAATAATGACCACCTTACATTAGACCAAACTGTATTGTTTTGGAGTATTATATCACACTAAGTAACTACCAAACGTAGCAATAAGGCAGGTGATAAACAACACCTTTACTTTGTAGTTTACACGAATACAAAATAAAAGTCCCCACCTGACCCCTTGACCTGTAACTAAATAAACCCGGATATGGGACGTTTCCAAACATATCACGTGACTAAATATAATATTATTATTAATATTATAATTAGTAATACCCTCTGAGAATAAGTAAAAAAAAAAACTCGCATATATTTTTAAAATAAACATTCTAAAAAGTCAAGTATTTCGTTTATTATTAAATAATTGTTTATTCATTACTCATCATTATTGTTTATTATTACTTAACAGCTGTTTAATGGCAACATACGGAGAGTTAGCTAGCGTGCTAATCTTAAAAACCTAAACTTAAACCAGGATAAATAACCAGGCTGCAGATTCCGTAAAAAACAATCCTCAAGTCCGTGCTCTTACCCGGGCTCTTCAGGTTGTATTTGCCCTCCATCCTGCCACGGACACAAAAATGTTTGAATAAAAAGGCAGAGTGGCCGCCGTGGTGTTTCGTGTTGTGTTGCTGCTCCCGAGTCTCCCGAGCACTTCCGGTTAGCCCGCTAGCTCTGTGCCACTCAGCGACGTACAGCTCGGGTTTGTGCGCTGATTATCCTGTTAGAAAGCCGCAGTGCTGTCAGTAAGCTGTCAATAAGCCCCCTGGAAGCCGTAATGCTGTCCTGCCCCCGGGGCTGTTTACAGTCTGACGTGGCAGAGGCTCGTCCCCGGTGCTAATCTGACACTTTGCCCAGCTTCCTGCAGCCGCTGACAACAAACCGAAACCAGGAAGAATCCTGCAGCGTGTTTGAATAGCAAAACTTTATTTAAATGCAACGTAAAATAAAAATCGCCGTAAAAACGAACAATAGAGTCAAATGTTTGAATAGTCTCATGGACACCAATACTACTGCTTTGGAGACACTGTCCACTGAGTTTATTTTTTTTGGGTGAATCCTGTACTCGTCTTGTATTTGTCCAAATAAAAGATGTCTGCAAGGTGTAATCTGGTGTCCTTAAGCATGACGTAACGTTCCACGTCCAGTAGTTTGTCCAAATAATCCCTCACTCATTCATCGTCTATATGGCTTTATCCTGTGTACAGGGTCGCAGGGGCCTGGAGCCTATCCCATGTGACTTAGTTAACATGAGAAAGAAAACGAAATCCATCACAGTGCACACACACAAACACTCACACACTCATTCATTCACCAAGGGCGATTTGGGAACACCAGTTAGCCAAATCTGCATGTCTTTGGAATGTGGAGGAAACTGGAGTACCCAGGTGAAACCCACCAAAAACATGAAAACTCCAAGCACGCAGACACGAGGCGGGAATCGAGTCTGGACCCTGGAGGGGCAAGTGATCGGGCTAACCACCAAGCCACCACCCCTGTCTTGGTCCAACCATTTTTTTTTAGGGCTCAAGCACTATGACTTCACAATGACTTATGATGCGAAGGGACCTCTTGGTATTTTTTACTTAAAAAAAAAAAAAAAAAAAAGATTATTATTAAAGAATCGCAACAGGAAAAATCCTGCAGCGTGTTTAAATAGCAAAACTTTATTAAAAACTAACAATAGAGTAAAATGTTTGAATAGTCTCATGGACACCAATACTACTGCTTTGGAGACACTGTCCACTGAGTTTATGATTTTTTCGTGTGAATCCTGTACTTTTTTTTGTGTATTTTTTTGTGTAAATTGTATAGGACAAACCTGTAAAACACACACTTACACATAATATTATTATTATTATTATTATTAATAATAATAATATTAATAATGATAATATAAAAAAATATTAATAATAATAATTCTTCTTATTATTATTATTATTATTATAAATATATTATTATTAATAACAATGCTAAAATGCTAAGCATGCCAAAACGTTCCACTTCCCTGGTCCATAAAGCCTCATTGATTTTGAATTGTTTTATTATTATTAAAAAATCACAACAATTTTTTTAATATTCAATAAAACATTCAATACAACAAGAGAGTGACATAGGAAAGCATAACAGATGTTTATTTTGTAAGAGTGGATGTGTTTTATATATATATAGTGTTATTATTTGTTACATTCATTATGTTGTTATTTATTATTAGTTTTATTATTTGTAATAATAAAAATTATTGTTGTTGTTTTTAAATAAATATTTAATTAAATTTTTTTAATAATACTATCTAAATTAATGCACATCATAAAAAGAATTTTTTGTTCATGCCAGAGGAAATAGTGTCAGAGCCTTCTTTCTTCACATAAATATATCCAAATACCACATTCCCAAACATTGTTTGTGGCGATACATGTGACACGATATTCATGACGTGTTTTCATATCCTCTTTGTATGACCACAAGTCCAATAAAGGTGGCACATACAGTATTCCATATGTGTTCCAATGTTCTGCTTGAGTCTTTTCATAAATCGTTGTAGAATAGCATCTATGAAAAAGTTTGTACATTACTTCCTTTATTTTATTAAAAAAATATTTTGAGGTAAAGACCGTATTTTTTGTCCTTTCAAATAACCAGTCGCACTAGGAAGTGTTCAAGAGGGATTAAAATTCATTAAGGTAGAGGAAAAGCAAATCATAGCAGTTAGGTGTCCATTAACTTAGAAGATGCTACATCTGCAAATCTAGATTTATGAATTCTTTCATTGTCATAATAAAGCTTGAGGGAACGCCATCAAAGATAACTGCAGACTCTTGTAGTAACTTGAAATTTATAATAAAGCACCAACTTGCTTTTCCTCGTAACCTCATGCTAACTTACAGGGAGAAAAACAATCCCTTTTAGTCTGAAAGATTTGGCTTTAGATCACTTAAGATATAGATACAGTACTTGGTTGAATGTATAACATTGACCGGATTAATCACATTCTTGAGAAGATGATCATAGAAGGCTGGCTCGTTGTTAAGTTACTTGCTACTGTAAGGGGTAAACTGTATGATTGTACTAATGATGTACTGTATCTAAGTGCTGATCATACTATACTATAGGTCAGAGTGTAATCATGAGGTCAGTATGCTATGAGAGTGAAGATTAGCTCCTATGATGGATATGATGTATGTGAGCTCATCACACTGTGTTTTTAGTTAGATAACAATGACCCAAGGCCAAAGTACAGAATGTCCTGGTTTTCTACTCTTGTAGCATCAAGAGAAAACAGGATAACAATGTTAAGGCAGCAATTATCTGAAACTCGGCAACAAGTAAGGGAACAAATGAGATTAGGAAAGACGAACACCTCCAGCTGCTCGCATATACACAAAGAGGTTAAAGCGAGGAGGGGAAAAAACCTACTTGTGGTCGTTCAGTGTAAACCTTGTGTATGGCTTGCTCTAACGAACCGCTTAAATTCATTTTGTCTACTTTGTTTTTTTTGAAAAGGTTAATGCTGGTTCTAATAGAAAGGAGTCAGAACACACGGTGCATCACTGTTATAGCAGCAAAAGGGGGAACCTACTTAATATTAGGCAGGCGCTTATAATGTTATAGCATTATATATATATATATATATATATATATATATATATATATATATATATATAAAATGCTATAACATTATAATAATATATAATGCTATAATGCTTATAATGTTATAGCATTATATAATGCTATAACATTATAAGCGCCTGCCTAATATTAAGTAGGTTCCCCCTTTTGCTGCTATAACAGTGATGCACCGTGTGTTCTGACTCCTTTCTATTAGAACCAGCATATACACTGATTGTATATATATATATATATATATATATATATATATATATATATATATATATTGTGTGTGCATATACACTGATATATATATATACATATCAGTGTATATGCACACACAATATAGAATTCATTTAAAGATGTGCTGCTTTGACTACTGATAATACTTTAATTTTGTGAGAAGCCCCATGGAGGGCGGAATTCTGCAAATTAAAAGTGACGTGAGGCAATTTTCGTTCAAGTCAAACCAGGACAAACCAGGACAAACCAGGACTTTTGATCGGACTGCCTCCTTAAAGACTGAAACGCTGGCCTCCCAGGAACTCCTTTAATGGCCCAATCTTGTGGAAGGCAATAACCCTCAGTCATGTTCCTGTAATGTGCACGTGGTGTTCGTTATTGTTTCTGTGTACAGTTACCACAGACAGAAACGTCTCTTCTTTAAAACATTTGCACAATTCAAATGTTTTGTTTACCGCAGCTACGGTGCTGAAAGCCTTCTTTAAATGTCTGTTCTTTTACGCCGTCATTCATAGGGAAATTTCATCACAAGTCCAGGTTTGAACTGAACAGGGTGTGTGGAGCTATCTCAGACTGATTGAGTTTGCAGTCCCACCTTTAAGTACCTTCATGGCTTTGCTATCAGTAAGAATCATTCATTTATTCATCTTCACTAAGTTACTCTTTCTGATTAGGGTTACATAGAATTTGCAGCCTATCTGGGGAACCAACCCATCACAGGGAACCATGCACACACACAATTCCCACACTCTGCCACAACCGGAGAGCAAATTAGCATAGCCAGATCAGGTCCCAACATGTTCTTGGAAGGCTGGAGGAAACCAGAGCCTTATATGGTGAGATCACGTGGGTTTAAAAAAGCCTGTTATTTTACTTGCACACTTTTATTCTCACCCATTTTTAATTGTAAAACATTAAACCTGACTATAAATGGATATACAGTGAGATACAGTGTTGTGGATTAATAAACAAAAACTAACTTACTTGGCACGCTGTTGTATTTTAGTACAGTATTGTTTGTTTAACTGCTTAATTTGAACTGAAGACTTCCTTGGATTAAATTGGCAACCAGATAAACAGTTGCACTCTCTCATCTATACCACTTAATCCTGTACTCAGGGTCACGGGGGCCTGGAGCCTATCCCAGGAGACTTAGGGCCAAGACAGGGTGGTGCCAATCCATCGCAGGGTACACATAATTTTGGGAACACCAATTAGCCTAATCTGCATATCTTCGGACTGTGGGAGGAAACCAGTGTACCCGAAGAAAACCCATCATTAATGGAGAGAACATGCACACAGGAGTGGAAATCGAGCCTGGCTCGGAATCGAACCCAGACCCTGGAGGTGCAAGGCGACAGTGCTAACCACTAAGCCACCATGCCTGATAAATGGAAGAGGTATACTATAACAGTGCTTGATTTACAGTACATACTTCACTGTGTGAAGAGTTATGGAGTTACGTTCTGATGCACGGCGGCACGGTGGCTTAGTTGTTAGCACGGTCGTCTTGGGCCTCCTGGGTCGGGGTTTGATTCCAATCTCAGGTCTGTATACATGGAGTTTGCATGTTCTCCCTGTGGTGGGTGGGTTTCCTTGTTCCATGTTGCCTGGAGGTCCGACCACAGTCATAAAAATGGGAATAAATACAATTGGCCTAGAGGTTCCTAGATGGATGGATGGATGGATGGATCTAATGATGTTTTCCAATGCACAAATACATAAAGCGCTGATTGCCTAAACTATTATGCTTATCACCACAGTCCTGTATTCATTTTTTTATTTCTATTTTTACATCTAGGGATAATTTGTTTTCAGCCAATCGACCTACTGGTATGTTTTTGGGAACTTTTGGGTATGTTTTGGGAAATGAGTGGAAACCAAAGGACATGAAGGAAACCCACATGGACAAGAGGAAGAGTGTGTGCATAAAGTCTAGGCAGACAGTAACCCTAGCTCAGGATCAAACCAGGGCTCCTGGAGCTATGAGGTGTCACCATGCCGCCCCATGCAGTGATTTAATAAGTTTAACTTCACTGGCAGTATATTCAAGCCAAAAGCAAATGTTCACTGATTTAAAAAAAAAAAAAAAAAAACACCTCGGATGCATGAGGCGCTCCTGGATACGTCCTGTCCGCTGAGCCTTGTTATTAAGATGAAAAGAATCCAGGTATTAATGTTGATGTCTGAAAGATTTTCAAGGAAATGAAATGCAGAACTTATCCCTGCATTAATCAGACAGACAGACAGACAGACGGAGAGACAGAAAAGGAGAAAGAGTGAATTTGATCAAAGCGGAGTGGTTCTGGAAGTGAAAAGAGTGACACCAGGAAACTACATAGGATTTAAGAAAGCGCCAAGAATAGGTTTTATATTATTTTGACAACTTAACCTCTTTATGCGTACAGTCTCGTCTCTAAAACTTTAAGGAGCTATCTAATTGGATTTACAGCTTATTTTTTGGAGATGCTGGAATGTAAAAGCCTACAGCCTTGCCTGCAGCGGATGAATTATTCCAGGGGAGGAAGCAGGTCTGGGAAAGGGCAGGTTTACTCGTTCGATCTCTATATCCTGTACAGGGTCACGGGAAGCATGGAGCCTATCCCAGGGCACTCAGGGCACAAGGCAGGGTACACCATGGACGGGGTGCCAATCCATCACAGGGAACAGAGACACACACACACACACACACACTAAGAACAATTAGCCCAAAGTCTTTGGACTGTGAGAAACCCACCAAGCATGGGGAGAACATGCGAACTTATTTGAACATCCTATATCATACTATTTGATTTCACTTCACCCTTTACAATTGAACAGCATCATCCAGAACAGCATGGCTTCCACTTTTTGGTGTTTGGTTCCTCTAATTGAGTTTTCTTCCTTCCAAAAAATCCCCTATCACAAACAAAGCACCTTGTACTGTGTTATCTCAAGCGAAATTTGCTGTTGCTACTTTCACTTCCGATTTACTCGTTGAGAATCTAATTTACTGTACCCTAATTTACAGGCCACTTCATTAGGTACACCGGTTAAACTGCGTGTTAACACAAATATTTAACCAGCCAATCACACGTTAGCAACTCAATGCGTGTAGGCATGCATACACGGTCAATACGATCCGCTGAAGTTCAAACGGTGCATCAGAATGGCGATTTAAATGACTCAGAATGCACACATCGAACCTGTAAAAGTTGAGGAGTGATGCTCCTCTCCGCAAAGACGTTTCTGCAGAGACATTCGGATGGGTCAGAATTTGGCATGAACGACATGAAAACACAGATCCATTCTGCAGGCTGGGGGTGCCTATGTATGGTGTGGGGAGATTTTCTAGGCACACCTTGGTCTCCTTAGTACCAACTGAGCATGCTTGAAATGCCACAGCCTCTTTAAATATCGTTGCTGACTATATCTATCTTTTTATAAGCACTGGATAACACATGTTTTGGTTTCTTGAACATGACAATGAGGTCACTGTACTCCAGAGTCACCAGATCTCAATCTAATAGAGCACCTCTGGGATGTGGTTCAACGGGAGATCCGCATCATGGATGAGCACCTGACAAATCTGCAGCACTCGCGTGATGATGTCATGTCAGTATGGACCAAAATCTCGAAGGAATATTTCCAGGATCTTGTTAATTCTATGGCAAGAAGAAATAATGTAAATCTGTATGCTCAAAAACAAATAGGGTCCAACCCAGCAGTATACCTTATGAAGTGGCCAGTTGATGTAGATCTGAATATACCAGTTTCATTCTTTTACATGAAAATACATTGTTATCGCCATCTCATAAGTATTCTACGTATTGAATTACTCGACAGAGCAAGACTTTATTTTTATTTTTGAAACACTAGAAGATTTGCAAGATGTCAGATTCAAGTATTACAGTCCAGACCCCATCATCAAGTTGTGAAGCATTCTGTATTAAATCCTGCAACAATTCATACCGATTTGTTTTTTCCCTTGGTGATTTGAGTCAGGGAACTGTGCGGTTAGCTGTTCAATCTTCCCCAGGTACTCTAGTGTAAATCTCTTGAGGGCTGCACATGCTTATTTTCTGCTCGAGTAATTACAGGATAACGCCCGTGTTCTTTGTGCGTCATGATATTAGTCGTGGAATTTGCATTCCGAATTGTCAATTGCCAAATTTAGATGAGCGTGCTGGAGCAATCAAATCAAATATATCATTAGTGGTGTCATGTGTGGTTAGGCTTTCAGTGCAATAACCTAGTATTAACAGTAAACAAAAAAGGAAATCTTAAATAACATGTGTGTAAGAGGGCTTGTTTTAATAACTAGAGAGAGACAGAGAGAGAGAGAGAGAGAGAGAGAGAGAGAGAGATGGTTACTTAAACTACAACGCCACCACCAGGACAACTGTTTCAATTTCAACATCATATTACTAATACTTCATATTCATCTATATACTGTGTGTGATTGTTCCAGTAATTTTTCTGACTTGACCCTAATCATCTGTTACTGCCTGTAAATTTCTCTCTTTGTCTGTAAGGGTTTGGCGGATTGGATTTGCTATGCTAAATTGTCCTAAAAATAGAGTGTCTGACTTTTGCATAGTATTTTGAAATAGACTTCTGTTCCATGCAGGGTAATTTCTCCCATCTGACATCCAGTGATGCTTGAATATGTGATAGTTTTATGTATTTGTGTTTTTTAAGGTGTAGGTAGGTTGGGCATTTTGCTGCGACTTGTCAAACACAGATGATCGAACCAAAGACAAGCTGTTAGAATACATGCAGGATGATTTCAGGTTATCAGTTCTCGACTGACTGATTACTGGTCCACTCTAAGGACCTCGCAGGGCCGTGAAAGCCTTTCAGCTTAATTTTCTTTGAGGCTGTTATCTGTTGTCACAAGCCACCGCTGACATTTACATCAATTGGCTAAAGCTTTTTTCCAAAGCAATACACAGATTAGACAGGATAGATCTGGGCTTCATGGTGCTGTGAGCTGAACTTCTTACAACCTTTCGTTCACTAGCCCAAAGCCTTAGGAATATATATATATATATATATATATATATATATATATTTTTTTTTTTTTTTTAGTTCATCTCAAATCCAAATTGAGATATAAGGGCATTACCATAGGTCTCGGTCATTATAAATTTTTTTACTTTGACTGTAAAAATTTTTACTCGGAACGTGAGAACAAGTGTAAGTGATTGGGGCCAAATCACACAACCCTCTTTCCATGCAAAAATGCATTCACTGTATTTAATGTTCACAGTGTACTGTATGTATCTCAGTGGGACTGCAGAAGCTTCATATGAGTCTCAGCTGAACTTTGGAATGAATTTGCATTGTATGAGTGTTGTGGAATTTGGCCGTATCTATTTAGATTGTAATTGCCAACTTTACATGCAATGTGCAGAATGAAAAAACTTATAATGACCAAGACCTATGGTAATGTACTTACATGCACTGCAATTTTTATTGAAGACAGACTTGAAAAAAAAAAACCTATTTAATTATTCTAGTAAGGCATATAGTGATTTTATGCCTATGGTAGTTAACTGAAAATTTTGAAATATGAAATATGTGTTTACCAACTCTGGTGCTACATGGCTCCCATTTTTCTACTCTGTATGTTGACTAAACCAGGGTCAATAAAGGATGTCATTTAAGACTTTTCCCCAAATTTCCCTTTATGAGTTCTTTCGAATGCAACATAAATCTCACTTCTCATTGACCTGCTTTGGTAAGTTGATCAGCAGAATGAATCAGTTTAGTTGGAAATTAGGAATCTGTCTAAAGATGCTAGTGCACTGGTGGCTCAGTGGTAGGTTTTCACTTACCGTGCCTGGGATCAGATTCCCAGCCTATGTTAAACCCCAGCCACTGGATGCATTGCTGGCCCCAAGCAAGGAATAAAATGCCATGTAAAACCTGTGCCAAGTTGCATGCGGATCGGATGGTCTGTTGTGGCGTCCCCTCGATGGGATCAGCCGAAAGACCAACAACAAAAGCCGCTGGGGATTCAATGTAGATGAGGATGCATTCAAATGGAAGAATTTTTAGAACTAGGATCCATAAATCAGGAAACAAAACAATCAGTTCTGAGAAGAGCTCTAAAAAAGCAGAACTGGTTTATTCAAATAGGCCTGATTCTAGAACTGCCCAAATCCCAGCCACGGGATGCAGAGCCGGCACCAAGCCCGGATAAAATAGGAGGGTTGGAGGTGGGGTTACAGTGAAGCTTGGATGACTGCAAAGGTCACCTGATATAATGATCAATATATTTTTTTTCTGTGTTAAAGCTTTTAAAAATGCCCAGCGTTAGTGGGTAATACTGTCACCTTGCATCTTCAGGGTGCGGGTTCGATTCCCGCATGAGGGTCTGCGTGCATGGAGTGTGCATGTGCTTGATGCCAAATACAGTTGTGTAAATGCCACATTGGACACTTGATGGCGCAGTGGTTCCTCTTCTCACACTTCACGCTCCCAGGTTCACAACACCAGTGTAGATCTCGATGTAGAACTCGGTGTCGGCGCGAGCTGCTTTTAAGATCAAAGCTCAAGAGTCACTTGGATACAAACGCACCTTTTTGATCTGCGGAATAATTCCGTCTTTTAAGGTAGGACGTGTTTTATAAACATGTTTTTGATCTTCAGTCCGGATGAATCTATCACTGGGGGTCATTAAATAAAGACTAGTAGGACAAGTGGTGTGTTGCGCATTTCGGTGTTCGGTGCGCGCGCGGGTGCGAGTCGGGATTCGGTGATAGTTTGTAGTGGAGGCTGCGCGTGCAGTATGATATGGATCTAATAGAGTTTACACGTGGAAACATTTCTGAATAATGACTGCGTGCGAGTGTGACGCATTATTGTTATTATTATTGTTGTTATTATTATGGAAGAGATGAAGAATGAACAGATCCGCCACATTTGGGAGCGCACGTGATCCAGTGCACAGGTTAATGCATTGCTATTTATTAACTTTATCATTAACCATTCATTGGTGTTGTTTTAGTTCTTAAATACTATGCTGAGAGTAGCTTTCCACAAAAACAGTAGCTGTGAGTTGCAAGTGGTCAATGTGTGTGTGTGTGTGTGTTTCCATCCCACAGAAATGTTGCCTACTATTTTCAAAGTAAAGTAGCCAGTGCATGCTCAAGCAGTCACTAGCCACTAGCCAGATGACGTAATTTGAACCCTATGCATATGCAGAAAAAGGTTGTTATAAATACTTAGTATAGAATAGTATTTACTAAAGGTTTTCTTTTTATTATTATTATTAGTAGTAATTGTATCAGAATGCAAGCAGTAAAGTACTTGGACATGGCACAGTGGCGTAGTGGTTGGCACTGTGGCTTTGCACCTCCGATGTTGATGCTTCAATGTGCTTCGAGTTTGCATGTTCTCTCTGTACTTACTGGGTTTGCTTCGGGTAATCCGGTTTTTTCCCACAGTCCAAAGACATGCAGATTACACTAATTAATGTTTCCAATTTACCCGTTGTGTGCAATTGACTGGCACCCCATCCAGGGTGTACCCCGCCTTGTGCCCTGAGTCCTCAGGGATAGACTCCAGGCTTCCCATGACCCTGTACAGGATAAGCGGTATAGACAATGAGTGTGAGAGTGAGTAAAGCACTTTGGCATGTTGTTATAGGAAAATCAGTTACATCGTGTTGGTGTGTGAGCACATTTTTTTTCATTCTTTGGTCATTCGGGTCGATAGTATGTAATAAAGATCAAACAATATATAAAGCCCAGTAAACAGTAATTAATAAAAACGTCAGCATTTGGTGTAAAAACGCTTTGAGGACCCTTGAGTCTCAGGTACAATTTAATTTGTGCAGTTTTATAAAGAAATTAGCTACTACGTTTTACTAAGCATCCTAAAGAACCACCCACAGGCCTTCTGTGGACTTGACTGTTGCACCTGCTTCTTTTTTCATACAAAATCCAGCAGCTTCCATATATATATAAAACCATTAAAAAGTACAAAATACTGTATTTATATATACATGTAAATCATTTTCTGTAACTTGTACAAAATTTGTCCTAACAAACCCAGGGTGCTTAAGGCTTTTTCTCAGTGTGTGTATAACAGGCTGTTCATTTGTCCTAACATATTTAGGGGGAAGTTACATACATTACAGTGCTCAAAGTTCTTAATTCAAAAGAAAGGATGTAACGGATAAAATGAGTGTTTACCCACTTCGTATAGAGCGATCAGTGGCTTTTATGTATGAGATGATTGGGGTTTTCCTCTTCAAAAAGGCTTTTGAGCATAGTCAAAACAATGCAAATAGCACCTGGTCTGTGTGTGTATATGTGTGTGTGTGTGTGTGGGTGTTTGTGTGTGTGTGTGTGTGAAGGAAAACAACAAGCTCAAGCAGTGTATGGGTTGGCTGTCGATGATGTTTAACTAATAACGTTTTTATATGTATTATGAAATGTATTCACATTAGCACCCCAAAGTCCTCTAACATTACAGCCTTTTTATGACTGTTAAACCTTTAAATCAATTAAAATGAGGAAGATGACATTCAGACATAATCCACTCACAGTTTTCCTAGGTTTAAAGTTGAAGTTGATTAATGGGTTTATTTACAATTCCAGTCGTAGTTCATGTTCTAAGATTTAGCTTTCTCAGGAAACAGCACAAGGAGTTAGCAGCTGAGCTAACTCCTGTAATGTTAATTGTTTTTTTTGAGCTATATGATAATTAGGTTTTAAAACACTAACCCTGACTCAGTCATAAAACACAAGTAATGTTTGAATGTACTAAAAAATAATAACAAAGTATTAAAATTCTGTAAAATTCCAGCTAACTTGCATTCGCAGTCAGGAAACAAGGTTTTGCTAGGTTCACAAGATTAGCAAGTATGCAGGTTCTGAGACATTGTTTTAAATCTATTATTAAACAATTACATCATTACAGGTGTATCTTTTTAATAATCCAACTATCACCGCTCTTAACTATTTAAATATATTTTTAATGCAACTTTCACACCCTAAAAAAACGATTAGTCCAGCTACATGTTGCGACATGCTTGTAAGTCATAAACAAATGATGTTGTAACTTTATGAGGTAATATTAGTATGGTTTATAAAACAATTACAAAGCATTGCTGCCTCATTACAAAGAAATAATCACAGCTATAAAATACAGGCTTTATATTCATAATGGGTGCTTATTTCGCATTTTGTCTCCTTCCGTCTGGTCTTTAATCCACAGGCCTGCAGGCTGTTCATCACTTTGTTTTAATATTCCTTTTCCCACATTAGTTCTTCCTTCCTGCCACTAACCCGGTCAGTCCACCTTTTTCTATTTCCTCGCCATTGAAATCTGGAACAGCAAATACCCCGGAAAGGAAGAACAGACGGCTTTGTTCGCGCGCACACACACACACACACACACACACACACACACACACACACACACACACACACACACACACAGGTGAAGCTCTGGAAAGACAGGAACAACACCCCCCCCCCAGCCCCCCCCCACACACAAAAAAAAGAATAAAAAACAAACTTGATGGACATGGTGCTGTAGAACTGTGTGTGTGTGTGTGTGTGTGTGTGTGTGTGTATATACTGTACCCATGTCACCGTGTCTGCCAGTTCAAAAGAAAAGGCCTACAGTGGATGTAACTCCAGGCTTTAATGTGATATCAAATGACATCTCCTGATGGGAAGGGCACTGTGTGTGTGTGTGTGTGTGTGTGTGTGTGTGTGTGTGCATGTGCAAAGACCCAGGCTGGAGAGTCAAGTACCTGATGATGAGTTTACAGTACAAACTTTTGTAACAATTCAAATAAGCAGTCCACCACAAGCAAAAACATTCATTATAGCAGTCGAGCTAACCTGTTAGGATTTCAGTGGGGGTTTATAAGTCATGTGTCGGAAAAGTTTTCATCTATAATTACAGTATAATGATTATTATTGTTATAATGGTAATGGTTACTGTTAACACTGACAGAAATTGAACCTGAGCTAAACGTACAGGATTCATGACAGGAAGTGTACGTTACAATCATAAATGCTAAAAATGCTGCATCTGAGAAGCGGGTAGGCCGAACTCGGGCTTTCGATCATGTAACAGGTCTTATGCACAAGTGACACGAGTTGGAGACTTACAGGAAAAGAGTGATTTTATTTAGAAAAATGACGAAGGAAAAGGGTTCAAGGAGGGCGGACGTAAAGAAAGGGAAGAAAAAATCGTGAAGGTGTGTGCACGTGCAGGTTTGGAGGCAGTGTGCAGCTGGCATGTGTTCACGAAGCTGGCGAGCGATGGCAATGGACAGAGGGGACCCACATTGGGAGCAGCTTCTGCATTCCTGCAATTCTTCCCACTAACCTGGTCAGGCGGCCCTTCCTACAGTAGCTATCCTTTGGGTGCGGCCTTGGACGGGAGTTCCATTGACCTCTGTCAGCTGGCTGGCTTTCCAAGCTGGGAACTGGGGCCTTAACGTACTGTAGCGCACAGTGGCCTTTTTTTTACCTCTTTGGCAGCAGGACTCTGAAGGCTGACTTTACTCGAGAGTGCGAGCACCACGGGAGCTTGTGAGATCAAACGACTGTTCTATGGCCTTTGAAGTCCCTGGGGCGCATTACATCACCCTGCTCGCAAGCCACTCTTATGCCTTTTTTAAGTGTCCGCCGTGTGACTTTGCTCAGTAGATCTCCAGACCCTGAGCTACACTCCACGCCTTGTTTTTATAGCGTGGGTAAGCCCGAGATCCCGAGAAGATGATTCTTATCCATGATTCTTATCCCCTTCGCACACCTGGAGAAGGGGAGGCCGCCTACCTAGTGAGTCTACGGAGTGAGCAAGGAGCAACAACAGATTTTATCTGTCACTGGCAGCACGCCGAGACAGATCATTATTTTGCGTTTGCCACATTCAGTTTATAAAATAGGAAAATACAGTAATAGATGCGTGTGTACAGTAAGCTAGCTATCTAGCTAACACTGGGTGTCATCGTTTGTAATGTTTAAATTTTCCTAAAATTCATGAAGTGTACGGTTAATGTTAAAGATTTAACCAAGTGTCTGCTTTAATGAATATAAACGAGCAATTAAGCAACTTAACATTCTGCTTCGTCACTGCTGATGCTAGTCAACATGCTAGCAAACCTAAGCTAAACTCACAGGATTTCTGAGGTTGAAGCTAAACTGACAGAATTTTAAGGTTCATCAATATCAACAGAGCTAATGTGACAGGCTGTGTTGTATGAATGAGCTTTAAGACATATTTGGAATTTCTTCCAAATGTTTGCTGTGGTTATCATTACAGGCTAAACTGCCCAAAGGAGCAAAGCGTTCCACATGTTTCTGTAATATATGGGTTCCATGGAATGCACTCTAGCTGTTTTGAACTTGTTTTTGGTATAAATGATTATACACTTACAAGTAATGTGTATGACTAACTGTGTGTACATGATCTGCATTATATCTGTAGTAACCACAGTGCTTCTGACTCATAGCAGGATGTAATTTTAGCCCCATCAAACATCGTATTCGAGTGCAGATCAGCTGCCCCGAAGCATGAAAACAAACCACGGAATTACACAATGGAGTCATAAAGATGGAAAGGCATTCGCATGGCTTTTGTCATCAGGTGTAACACAAATCACAAAGCCGTATGGATATTTATAATAGAGTTTTTGTGTCAGGACCAACCGAACCTGAAGATCGGTTTTCTTCCCTGTCTTCACTTTTTGTATAAGGCAATCGCTCTTGTCCTGTGCTAGGAAAATTTATGGTAGTATTTTCAAGGATTACACATGTTCTAGCAGTGACCTGAAATAATGTGAAAAATTCCAGTGTAACTTTGGAACTATTGGACGGCCACGTAATGGAGAGGGATCAAATGTAATTTATACACAAGTAAATAATGAGGTCAGATTAGTCAAACCAGGACTTTTGATTGTGTGGAATAACAGGACAGTAATGAGAGTAAAAACTCCCCTTATATGGCTTTATAATCGCCTGCTACGTTAACGCACTTATCCCAGCGGTTCACTAGTGCTTGTATACCATCAAGGTCAAATTTTTTTACAGTACGCTGGAGCCATGATCGTACTGCCTGTCTTACGTCTGAAACGCTGGCCTCCCAAGAACTCCTTTTATGGCCGAAACGTATAGAAATGGCTTGAAGCAAGGTCAGGCCTATACGGAGGATGTGACAATAACTCTCAGTCGAGTTACTGTAATGTGCAAGTGCCTTGGTGAATGATTGTGTGTACAGTTCCCACAAATGCGTCTCGTCTTACAGGTTGGTGACGAAATTTTAAGGATCAGGTGTTCCGTTCACTGAATGTTCACAGGAATGGCTGCAGTGGGTCACCTCAGCCGGGATCGTCATTCACGGACATACGAGGCTTCTTTAAAACTTTTTTGTCACTGTTCAAATGTTTTACAACAACTAGGAGTCTCATCATTGTAGGTTGGTTTTACTCCTTCATTCATGAGAAATTTCATCACAAGTACCGAACACCGTTTATGCATCAAATGCATCAAAAGGTTATATAAAGTATACAAATGTTTCTAAATACAAACCTTAAAATAAAAATTACAGGCAGCTCTTTTGATTCAAAGGTTCCTTATCTATGATTTTAACCAAATTTGGACCAAAAATATTGAGGGGGAAAAAACAAATCAGAAAGCACCAAAAAAGCTAAATTTGCAGTGATGAATCCATGGGAACGATGTGATATGTCGACATACTATAGTGTAGCCACCTGCCATTTCACAGATCCTTAACCTCCCTCTATTTCCTCCACTCACAGTTTGGAGCTTTGCTTACCTCACGCCTCATTTGTTCCCTAATTGTCTTGTTTCTGAAAAAAAGTCCATTAAGATTCAGCAAAAACATTTCCTTTCTTATTGTTATTTCCTAAACAGTATTATATCACCAAACTATTTATATTTACATTGTATCAGGTATTATTAGCTAAGACAGGTGATTTGAAGAATACAGGAGGATGTGCATATGTGCAAGTATTTCTCCATTTTATAGAAGAGATTTGAGCATGGATTTTGGTGTCTGCTAAGGGTCTTGGAACTAAATTTCTTGGAACCTAGTTTTCGTCACTCGTGGCTCGACTTCTGTAACTATAGACGATGATGACATGGATGGAAATTTTCACTTTGCAAAAAAAAACCCAAAAATACATTTATGTTAAGTCTACAACCCCTCAAGCCATGAACTGAATAGGGATTAAGCAGTAAATCCTGACGCCGCCTCGACGGAGACGACGAATGCCGGAGCTGGATTGGCGGAAATCTTAAACCTTTCAGACAGCCCACAAAAACATTTGCGCCTTCTCAGGAGAGCCTTTTTTTAAGGGCCTAACCTCTATCTGACCCCTCCTTTAATGACTATACGCAGGGTCTTCCCCACCCTACCCTCCAGCATCACGACACCTTTTAGGGGAGCTGATGTACAGCCAGGGAGAAGTTGTTGAAAGGATGCCTGTGGATGTCTTAGCATGGTCACATATTTGTGATTAATGTCGAGTTTCTGTTGTTTTTGCCACATAATAATTATTGATGCACGCTGAGAAATTAGAGGGTGGAGGGTGATCTGTAAAATGTTAGAATCTAGTATGTAATATAATAACGTGCTTGTACGTTCATGTGTATGTGTGTTTGTGTCATCGGATCAAAAGACAGACAAGATTTATGCGTCCATAGCAGAGAAAGGGGACACGGGCCCCTGTGTGAAACGCAGGACTGGGGTGGGGGAGCTGACAGACGTCTCGTTAATTCATTGGGCTGTAAGAATCTGCCAGTCAGCCTGTAGATATGCTAATGCTCCATGGCAGGGAGCGGATGAGAGGAACCGGCTAGCACGCATCCTCATCATTACCACATCACAAACCAGTCCAGAGGGGACACATTTTAGAGACATTTTTTCCCCTGTTAGCAAAGCTGAAATTGGATTTGGTTTTATCAGGACTGCCGATGATACATATATATTTTTTGAATTAGGAATACATTGGTTCATTACATCATTGCAGCTGTTTTTACAGGTACGTAGGTAAGCATCATTCCTGTGTGTGTGTCTGTCTTGGCCTTGGAGAGGGTGTTCATGGTGCATGAGGTTAACTATGAGATTGTGAGTATCCTTTCTTCTGCTTCGAGAGAGTATGAGTGTAAGAGAAGATGTTAGACGGTCAGGGCAAATTGACACTCTAAGAGCTGGCAGTTAGCTAAAAATCCCCTCAGGATCCTTGAAGCTATAGTTGAACAATGCATTGTTTGATTGCTTTATTCAACGCTTATTTTAACCCTGAAGAGGAGATAAAGAGAGAGAGAGCGTTTTTCTTTGCTGAATCATTTTTTTTTTAAACTCCCACACTAAGAGCATACATTAGATGATGTGCTACGTGTTGTATGATTGTGTGTTCCCTCAGACAGATGCGTCTCTTCTGCAAGTTGGCGAAAAAGTCATTCATCCGTTTTCAAGGATCAAACGTTCCACCCGCTGAGTGTTCATGAGTAGGAATGCAGTGGGCTCTGAGACACGGTACAATTTAATGCATAACTTTTAGTGGTCAAAAAGTACAGGAGAAAAAAAATAAGCATTTGCGTAAATATCATTATAAGTTAAATATGTATTTAAAACATCCAAAATAACATCAAATGAGAATATTTGGATTTAAAAACATCAAAAGTAAGCCACAAGCTGCGTAATACAATTTAAATAATGGCCCAGATCGATAAGTTAGTCATTTTAGTCCTCTGCTTTTAGGATGTGATGGTACAGATGGGAATTAGATCAGTGTTGATTTGTGCTCAAGTTTCCATAATCAAGTAAAAACGGCAGTAAAACCCATATGTGTGTGTCCATTTGCGTATGTCCGGATATATTATATCATATTATATGTCACAGGCAGTGTTATACCGCCTGCTCTTTTCTCTAGAGACCTGATTATTAGGTTTAGAGTTCAAGGAGCACCAGGTGTGTAATGGCCGTCTAATGGTTTCATGCTGGCTTATAATGGACGCAAGAACAGAAGGTGCGCTACAGTCCCGCAGCACACCCTGTACATGCTAGAGAGATGGCGATGCTGATTGCCCCGTCTTCCTTCCTCCCATAAATGTCGCTGGGGGACGGACTAGTTTTGAATGGTTAAGAGAGATGTGTTTGCTTCCCAACATTCTGAGAACAACTTTATTAACACAGTTGCTGTAGAAATGCAAAGCCCAGTGTTGTGATAACCATTATCACATGATATATTGTACAGCCTGACTATACGGCTGGCTCAACAGGACAGCATTTCTGTGCTTTGTTTTGTTTGGTTTTTTAAGCTGTCTGGAGTTTTTGGCCATTTAGAGAAAAGCCTGGTTGCCTAGCTGCAACTAAGAGCCTCTTGGCTATTGTATGAAGCTGTGTTTAAGGGGAGGAGGGAGAGAGAGCGTCTCCTCCTTAAGTCTTATCCATTTTTCTTCTGGTCTGGAGGGGGTCTTTTTAGTCTATTACCATGGTGCTATTTGGGGCTGATATAAATGCTTTCTCAGATGTGATAAAAAAAAAAAGCAGATCTGTCTTCTTTGAATTCTGGGGTGGTCTAGATGAGTCAACTGATGGCTCAGTTCTGTTACAGAGATTTTATCCCTGCACAGAAACCAACATCGCAGCTAGTCTTTGTTTTGTCAGGACGAACGTTTTAGGAATCTGAGAGTGTCTTGTGCAATCTTGCTTGGCACGGAGGTGAGCCCTCCTCTGGGATTTCACTCAAAGCCGGTTCAAAGTCCTAAAAGTGCTGGAAATATTAAGGGAAGCTTAGATGCTGCAGTATATGGAGTCAGTAGATGATCTAGTAAGCTGTTAGGAATAATAGTTGGTTCTTTAAATCTGAGCAGTTTAGTGTCTTCCCTAGTTGACGACACGCACATAAATCACTTGAATATAATTTTTCTCAAAGGTTGTTCAGGTCAAACCGGGACTTGTGATGCAAGCTCTCATGAATGAAGGCTTGTCCTTGACAAATCCAAGCCGTTTCCACATGGCCAGGATTTTCAGCTCTTTTTTTATTTTTATGTCAAACCTACAATCGTGTGCTTAAAGAATTTGATATGTCTGGCCAAGTGTGACAGCTGGAAAAATTCCCAAGATCCACTAGGAAAAGGCAGGCGTTTACATTTACAGCGTTCGGCAGACTCCCTTATCCAGAGTTGACTTGCAGAAGGGCTTTGTAGTCTGTCAAAACCATAACCTCATTCTAGTTCATTAGATCAGGGCCTTAAGAATACCATCATCATAAACGGTTGTTTGGGGGTGACGGTACAGCTTGGGGGGGGAGAAAATACTATAATAACTCACACCTCTGCCAGTGACATAGACCTTATCTGCAGATCACTTGAGGTGAACTCCAGGGTAGTCCCCTGTGCTACACAGGAAAGATATTTGCTTTCATGCCTGGGTGTCAGATAACCTGATTGGTTCATCTTGTCACAGTTACTGCAATCAGTGCATCTTCCAGGAAGGTGTTCACACTGGGAGAATTTTAGATAACCACACATGTTGTGTAATCTCATGTGAGAATGGCCCATGCAGGGACATGCCATGCACCAAGCAATGATAATGAACATCTGTATCTTTCATTTAGAGGAACGTATGTCATGCCTGTCCCAAACAAGCCTAGTATCAGTCCTGGGTGAACTAGGGCTGTGAGATTAATCACATTTGATTTATGCTTATGATGTTGGCTGCCAAAAAAACGAAGATTAAACAATTATTGTCCCACTTTCAATTTCACAATGATGTTCTTGTTTTGTGTTATAAGTAGAGCGTTCTTCTTGCCCCTGTTCCATAAAGGCCAGATTTGTGGAGTGCACGATTAATACTTGTCCCACACTCTCTCATCTGAGCTGCTCCATGGGCCTGTCAGTTTAGGTGGACGCCCATGTCTTGGTAGGTTTTGCAGTCATGAAATACTCTTCATTTTCGGATGATGGATTGAACAGTGTGGCATGAAACGTTCAAAGCTTGGGATATATTTTATAATCTAACCTGCTTTAAACTTTTCCACAACTTTATCCCTGAACTGTTCCCTGGGCTTCATGAAGCTGTTTGTTCACTAATGTTCTCTAACAAACCTCTTAGGACTTCACAGAACAGGTGTATTTATACTGAGATTAAATCACACACAGGTGGACTTGATTTACTAATTAGCTGACTTCTGAATACAGTCGGTTCCACTGGATTTTAGTTTGGGGTATCGGAGTAAAGGAGGCTGAATGCAAATGCACCCAATAAAATACATTAACGTTTGTGGTTGTAACGCGACAAAATCTGGAAAAGCTCAAGGAGTGTGAATTATTTTGTAAGGCATTGTATATTACGAAAAACGTATATAGATATTTTATTAAGTATTAGATTATGAAAGTGTTAGGGGTGAAATGCTAAAGGGCTGCAACTTACAGTACATCTCTTGGTCTGTACAAAGCTCTATTAAAATGGGCCCAGAATTTCAAATGCTTTCCTTTCATTCCTTTTGAACAATGGGGTAAAAGCTTTTTGAATAATGGTCTATTCACTACTTAAAAATAGACTAGATAACCAAGGAGCACTGGCCTCTTTTAAATCCTAAACTTCATTTCCTGGTTACTGCATGTTTATTCATGGATCCTCGTCTTTTCACACTTCAGAGAATTTGTTTAAAAAAAAAAAAAAAAAAAACACCAGAGTGTAAGGAAAACGCAGGACTGAACAACATGGCCTCTGGGGTTAAACAATAAACCATGTAGGAGTATCGTGGAATGTTTTGCCAGGGTTTGCAACCCTCAAGATTCTCAAAATTGTGTAAAGAATTTAAATCAGAAATACAGTAGGCTTCCATACAGCAAGAAAAAGCAGTACATTTCTGCCTGGAGATTAAGGAGGTATGTGAAGCTATAAACACGTCGAAAGCCTTATCATCATAGACATGATTTACTTTCACGTGTAACAGTAGCGCGACAAAATGAGATATGCAGGTGAACCTTTAAAGCACAGCTGGATTGTATTGTAGCACTAGTGCCTCCTTTTGGTAAGGAAATCTTCCCGAGTGAAACCGTACACCAGCAGTACAATGCGGTATAAAGTGCTGTATGCGGTAATTACAGCTCTGTCTCGGAGTCCATAAACAAATAATTATTGGATTAAGCACATCAGGGGTTTAGGAAGTGCATGTTGTGAATTACACATGAAAGACACTAAAGACTGTTGGCAGTTTCTTTGTACAGTATGCTTATTTCTGTAAAATGTTCATAAAACACCATGTAGAAGTGTAATATTACAATGTTGGTAAAGATATAACTTATTAATGGAAAGATGTATAGAACAGATACAATCTTAATTGCCTGCATACAGTTATACAGTAAGTGTTGTTGTTTGGTATAATGAATAAAACAGTAGCTATAGAAAAATTTTACATTTTTAAACCTTTGTGTAGGACAGTACAAAAGTTAAATTATGACATTTATTTAGGTCATTGGTACGATCAAAGAGTACTGTCAAAATTAATTTTCTATATATCGAGGTTGCAAATTTTGCACATTCTTCTTACCTGATAGTTGAACATGTAACCAATCAATAATTTATTAGATTCAAGATTCAAAGAACTTATTCTTATTCTTATTGCTTATTCTTGGTCACAGTTACTCAAAGTTGTTATCCAGTAAAAAATGAAAAGAAATAAATAAAATAAAATAAAATAAAATAAAAAGAGTCCTAGAACACAAAAACTTTTTGAGCCCAAGAGCACCAGTAAATATTGCACAATTAATACAATAATCTAATATTGTATGTATATAATATTGTATTATTATATGTAATATTGTTATACAATATTAAATACATACAATATTTTATTGGTATGTAATATTGTAAATATTACAGTATTAATACAGGTATGTAATATTGTCTTATAGTGTTATTGTTACTAATAGTGACTATCCACATAATGTACAAGTTACAGAGAAGAGTTAAATAATTTTGTGGCTGTTGGGAGAAAAGATCTCCTCTAGCGCTCTGTGGACACTTGATGGTAATCAGTCTCTGGCAGATTTTGCTCCTCTGGTCAGAGAAAACACTGTATAGTGGGTGAGAAGGATTGTTCAAGATGGATTGTACTTTGGACTGGCACAAATCCGGCCTTTTTAATTGCCTCGTGCATTATTAGTTTACAGGTTCATTTTTATTTATATCCAGCAAAACAGTCCCAGCAAAGTAATTATGAAAGACAAATTAATAAAGCTTAAACCAACAGAATTAAAACAGCAGGTCCAATATCACACATCATCTGAACTACAAGTGCGTTTTTTTCTTGCGGTGTACAAGTAAAGAGAGGTGTGAGCTACGGAGAAATATGAAGCAAAACAAACAGTATTTTAATACATTTAAATTCTTAACAGCAATTAACTGATGAATGATTAACAATTAACATCGATAAAATATATATGTAATATATGTACTGATTCAACAAAATGTCAGGTCACCTGAACAACAATTTAGCTGACACTATTATTAGTAATAGTCTTAACACCAGGCTACGAAGTTCAGCTATGTTCTTAATGTATTTTTTTTCTGTCTGAATTATTTACCCTTCATGTATATCATAATACCTTCTCCTTAAATTCCTTAAAGTTTTTCTTCACCCTGTTCTGACGATGACAGCTGACAGGGTGTTGAAAGCTGTATGTTTTGTCTTGGTTGTGTGTGCAGATGTTAATGCTGGGACTGATGTGCTTGATCCAGTGTCATCTGGATAGTAGGTTGCTGGAGATAAAAGATACGGCTTGGTGTTATTTTGTTTGCTTTGGGTATTCCAAGTTTGGTAATGTATGTTGTTTTGTTGTTCCCTCCCCACCTTTGCCCTGAATGTTAAGTTAGTGGTGATGTTTGTGTTGGCTCGCTATCTTTTACTTGGTATGACAGTGCTGAGAGATGAACGGAGGTGGATGATGTGTAGAAACAGTTCCTGTCATTATAATCCTAACAAATCGACTTCACCCAGAACATAACATTGTGTGGCTCCAGGCTGTTACGGGTTGTCTGTGGTGTTTCGACAGGTAAAAACTATGTCGCTGTGTAGTTTTGCCCCTTAGGAAAAGGTTACATCATGGTTTATGATGTTTTAAGTGTTAAGCATGCTTTAAGTGATTGAATCCATAATGCTTTTAAAATGATCTTAAGTTGGTCGAATTCGGTTGATTGAGCGGAAAGTTTACGATTCAGAATCGATTCATACTTTTAAAATGATTTCCATATGTTAAATAGGCTGAAACTGACTAATTCCTTTACTGCTTGCATCATCCACAAATACTCACATTTTTTGACAGATAAGACAACAAATATTTCACACTCACTCACTGTCTATACCACTTTATCCTGTATACAGAGTCGCGGAGGGCCTGGAGCCTATCCCAAGAGACTTAGGGCACGAGGCGGGGTACAACCTGGACAGGGTGCCAATCCCTCGCAGGGCCCACACACACAAATACACATACACTCATTTACACACTACAGGCAATTTTGGGAACACCAATTAGCCTAATCTGCAAGTCTTTGGACTGTGGGAGGAAACCAGATGACCCAGAGGAAACCCACCAAGCACAGGGAGAACATGCAACCTCCATGCACACAAAGAGGGGAATCGAACCTGGACCCTGGAGGTGCAAAGCGACAGTGCTAACTACTTCACCAATTGAATCCAATTGACGATCTACATATGAGTCACAGCTCTGTTGTAAATGTTTAATTAACTAAGAATACAATGCAAAACTTACTTCATGGAAAAGTATATTAAATCTCGGCAAATGTATTAATTTGAAAGACTACAGCAAATAAATATAATAATATAATATTAAGATCATAAGGTGATCGTATCTTTTATTTCCTTATTGAGAGTATTTATATCAAGAATTTAGCATAATTATTTACCGATACAAACAGGTCAGACTAATCTAATAATTTCCTATTAAATATTAAATGAATTTAGAAATCCGCATATCAACCCAACGGCCACCACTGTATCCCCTCACTTGATTGCACGCACACTCTTCCTGTTTTCCACCTCTTTTCACACACACACTCTCACATTTTTGCCCCATGTGTTTCCTGTCCATCTATCTGCAGGCCCCAGTTGTGGACATGCTCGCTCCATTGCTCCAACATCTCCAGTGCCTCCCTGCTCTATCTTGACTTTTTGAAGATGAGTTAGATTGGTCACGGCCCACCTCTGCTTCATGAGCCAGCAGGATGCGGCATCGGTGCGTGCACTCTCCGAGCGTCTCCTGGTAGCGTCGCACAAGGGCCAGGCCGAGAATGTGGTGCAGCTGATCAACAAGGGCGCCAAGGTTGCCGTCACCAGGGTGAGTCGGAAAGCCGGGTTCTGGTATGCTTTTACAGAGAGCTTTTCTCAGTGGGGACTTTGTTCCGAAAGATGGGTTTTGTAACAGCCATTGCTCAGTATGCACAGTGGAAACAAGGTTTGCATGATTATAGAGCTGACTTCTGCTGCTGCTCAGCCATTCTGTACGGCACTACAGGTAAACATATTAAACTCTTTCTAGTTTCTATCCAAATATTATATTGTGATACTCCATCATAATAAAACGCACACTTGACTCATTTTTTCTCAGCAGGTTAGACGTTAATCACCTAACTGAGCTCAGTATAACACTTTTAGGAATTTATGTTTAAAACCAACTAAAACGAGGGAATGTGGGAGGAAAAGGTAGGGCTAAGATGTAGGTTTCTGTTGTGTGTGTGTGTGTGTGTGTGTGTGGCGCTGCAGGGCGAATACAGGTTGGACTGAGATAATGTTCAGTGTCTCAGTGTTAGGGGTCACACCAGGTCACATTGCTGTAGCTGTGGTGCCTTTGTCCCTGGAACCCGCCAGGGGCCTCCACTTGAAATACGACAGGTGAAAATGGCAGCCCTCCAAAGCCAGGTCAAGGAAAACCAAACCCTGGAGAGCGACTGCGCTTCTGCCACACCTAGAAACTCCACACAATATGACCTATAACATGGGAGGGGGGGTTTACCAGGGGTTCGAAAAGAAAATAATAGGTAATACACTCGGGTAAAAATAAGTAACCTGAAAAAGTGCTTTGAACCCTGCCAAAACAATAAGAAAAGTTTTGTACAATATACAGGAGTTTATCATTTACTGTTGAAACCTATAATTACTATATATCTCTATAATTATATTATTTATAAGTATTTTATACAGAGATTATAATTTGTAACAGCGAACTGTACTGTATTTCTTTCTTTTTTTTTTTTTTACTGATTTTAAAAGCATACAATACAATATATGGGAGTTTCTTAAAAGAAATTTGCCTCAATTTAAACCCTACTGAAAGTCACGTTATGATAATGTGTTTATAGAGGAATGTAGTGATGCAGTGTTTGAGTAGGAAATACACATTCTTCTTTTAAAATGTACTTTGTAAAAGTATAACATGTTGGGAAGCATATAAACTACCTATTTAAAGGTCAGAATTAAGGACAGTAACAAAGTACTTCATGTAGTGACTTGCATTCAGTAAATGATGTTGTGCTAGCTAGCATTTAGCTTTCACATGAAGGATAGCATTTCTAAAAGTGTATTCCCACCAACAAAGTAAAATCTTTTTAAATGATGAAGAAAATACAGTGATATGAAAGTATAAACATGAAGGTTTAAATATTAAAAAAAACAAAACGAAAACATCTAGTTCTTCTACTTCTAAAACATTGCTCACAGCACTTAGCATGAGGGAGAAGAGCTGAAATATGTTTAAATTTTTGTAAACAACCTCAAAGGTATTGCAGCGCCGTTCTGTTTGTGTGCTGTTTAGTGTGTTTTTCTTATGTGTATGCTCAGTATGCAGTGATTGAATATGGATTAGCTTAGTGGCTAATCCCGTGAAAAATGTAATCAGTCTCTAGTAGGACTGCTGGCAGCAATTTGTCCCTCTCCAGCTGTACAGTTGATAAGACGCTCATTATTTTTGTCCTTCTCAGGTTTATGTATGACTGCTTGAAATCCTATGACATGCTTGGATTTGTAAAAGAAAAAAAAAGCTACACTTGGAGCGGAATCAGCCCATGTAGTGTCTTTTATTTACTAGATTAAGATTTTTTTTTTTTGCAGACTACTCAATCATTACTAAGTACTTAAGATGATAATTAATCATTAATTGATTAAATGGAATTAAGAATTTAACAGAGTGAAAGTATATCAGCAGTAAATGTTTGTTTTGAGTCATATTTCTCAGTAGCATACAGTACATATCATTACGTTGAAATGATTCAACGTAATGATATGTTAATGATTAATGATGATACGGTCAGCTATTGGGTAAGAAAAACCATGCTACAGTACGTATTGTAATTTTATTTGCCAGAAGGTTTTGATTTTGTCACTTCCTTATGAACTCTTTCCATTTGCGTACTCAAAATGATATAAATAAAATTGTACTAGTTTATTATATAACAGCCACCGTTTTGTGCAGATAAAAGATGCTTAAAGTTCACACATTTAATGCATTTGGAAGCGCATTTATTATCAAGAGGACTTTTTGTCTATTTTGACTATTTTTGTCCCAACTGATTTTCCCACCACTAATATTATGGTTTTAGACATTTGTAGATGTTTCAAAGAAAGCACTCCCTAAATATTTTAATATTTTTAATGTGTATGTATGTGTGTGTATCTTCAGTATGGCCGAACTCCACTGCATTTGGCAGCTTATAAAAACCACATCGAAGTGGTGAGGATCCTGTTGAGAGCCGGCTGCGATCTGGACATTCAGGATGACGTGAGTACTCAATGTGGAAACTACTGGAAAAAAATTCATTAAGCACTTATCACTAAGGAAATAAAAGTCTTACATCATTTTCCTCCCTGTTGTTTAAACCAGCGGTTTTAAACCCTGGTTCAGAAGTGCACATAATTTTCTGAATAGAAATTGGTGTGGCAGAAGAAGAACCAGACAAATGTTCAGGTCAGGGGGGCCTTCAGGCCCAGGGTTGGGAAGCACTGACAAATTCTTCATGACAGTATGAGCTTCCAATTCTCATTTTCTTTTTTATTCATGTACAGATAAAAACAGATCAAAGACATATCAAATACACGACTCCTATTTCATAGAGCTGCTTTAATAGTCTTTTTCTAATGTACTTCTATGATTCAAGAACTAACCTGCACTAGTAGAGTCTGATTCGATCATTGCTTGTTTTTGTTGTATTTAAAGAGCATGACCTGATTTTGCATTTTGTGCTTTGCATGGCCCCCAGCAAATGCGGCTGGCTGTGGTCTTCTTGGCTGGTTTATACACGTTATCCGGGAAAGCTGGCTATTTCATAATTTTGGAAGCCTTCTTTAAAGCATGCCCATGTTTGTATGAATAACACTGCTGTAGGCACCTAAGTAATTTCCCCAGATTCTCAGCTCCTATTATTGTGAAAGCCCGAACCGAAACCAGTGGGAAAGAGAGGGTAAGAAATGAACTCCAGGCTCAGCCATCTTGCTTTTTAACTGGTTCATTAGCACCAAGTTGCTGTAGAGCCACGGAAACCCCGCACACTCATTTACTCACACACAGCACAGGTGAGAGAAAAAGTAGAATCAAAAAAGGGGATAAAAGAGGATGGAGGAGCGTGCTTTTCAGTTTCCCAAAACGGTTATTTTATGGAAAAACAATCATATCAAAAATCAGTCTCAGCTTAAAAAGTCTAATCTTATTGCAGTTGTTTTGTCTATGTATTGGCTGTTTACTGCAGCAAATCATTTCATTTTTTGATCTACGCCATAATAGATTTTACCATAATATACTGCAGGTATCACGGTAATGTATATAGTACCATGGTATTGTTAACAGTACAATGGTACTTATTTGCAGATAAGGTACATTGTTCTGCAACACATTCAGCTTTTGGTTAAGAAAAACCCTGCTACGTATTGTAATTTAATTTGCCAGGAGGTTTTGATTTTGTCACTTTCTCATGAACTCTTTCTATTTGTGTACTCAAAATTATATAAATAAAATGTAAAAAGTTTATCATATAACGACCACCGTTTTCTTCAAGTATCTAATTTTACTTGCCAGAAGAGTACTATACAGTATTACTATTAAACTAGGAAATACATAGAAAATATGTTATACATAACCTCCATTGGTTAATACACTTATCAGGTAATTAATACCATGGTATACACCATATCCCATAGTACTTTCACAGTACCCATTGAAATGCCACAGTACCCATCCTAGTTCTCTATAAGGTCCTGGATGCCCTCTTTGATAATAGACAGTAATACTATGGTATGATACTATTAAAGTCTTCTTCTGTTAGATGGCTAACACTGCATACTAACCTCATACTAACCTTATTTACCAGTTCAAATTGAACTGATATAGTTGACCTTCTGTTGCCAGGGCGATCAAACAGCATTACAGAGAGCAGCTGTGGTGGGAAACAGTGACGTCATCACAGCGCTCATTCAGGAAGGGTGTGCACTGGACAGGCAAGACAAGGTGAGGAGCACAACACATGATTATCATAACTTTTTCTAAATGAGTACGTTTTGCAAAGAGGGAAAAAAAGGCTTTAACACAAACATTCTGGCTAATGAACATGCATCTTTATATGCATCTCTAATTGCATAGAACTTATACACAAACATAAGATTTTTTTTCAAACATGTTCTTATGCATACATAAACACTACATACAGTATATTTTCCGTTTCTTTGTATGTGGGTCAGAATTCTTACTGCTTTTGTTTGAACGGACAGGATGGAAACACGGCGCTGCACGAGGTCGCGTGGCACGGCTTCAGTCTGTCTGTCAAGCTGCTGGTTAAAGCCGGGGCCAACATTCACGCGAAAAACAAGGTAGTTTCATTTTCATCCAGTTTGGCCGAACAGTTTAGAAATATCTGAGTCAGTTAATACAATAGTGCACTGATTTATGTGTGTTAACACCAACAAAAATGTGCTAGGTGATGTATTAACCCATCCACAGAGATCATTGACTTTTATACAAACTCAACAGCAAGCGTCTTCCTTTTTTCCGTGTTTTATAATTTTTTTAAATACACACTGTCATTCAATTAAAGTGCAAAATACAATGCGAGAAAAATGGCTTCATGTATAGCCACACTGACTCCAGAGAATCATTTTTTTTAGCATTTAAGGCGGTAAATTGTTGCAGGCCCTTTGTAATCCTACATGTGGTGTGCTCTAAATTATTCACACATGGGCAGGTGGGAGGTGAGAGAAACACCAAAGAGAATAACAAAGGGCGAAAGAGGAAAGCCTTGATGATAACCTCTGCTTACTGGAAATATATAAGACAACATCCTATTAGTGTTAACCTGAGCTATAGGATTAGAATATCGGGATAGGACCAACTCAATAAAATTATTTCTGCAAATTAACAAGACTGCAAAAAGAAAAGGCCATTCCACCCTATCAAACGCCTTTTCAAATTAAAATAAATAAATACAACTCAAATAAAATAAATAATAATAGTAATAGTAGGAAGAATAAGAGGGGAAAAAATAAATGAACATAACCAATAACTTTCACATCTACCACGGACGCAAAATGTATAAAATGTTACAGCCCTCTCTGGCGGACATCAGCATTCTGGATATTACCTCAGAACATGTCCTACATACTTGTCCAGTGGCGTAATCAAAATGTTCCACTTAAAGTCAAAGTGTTTATTTTAGCCAACAGTCAAATTTAGCTGTCCAGAGAGTCTAAAAATGCCTTGGCTAAGTCCGGATCGTTGAACAGGCAAATCTTTCTATTATGCAGACATCTGAGCCGGGCTGGATAGGCAAACCTTAGAGGAAAAGCTTTCGCCACAGCCCTAACCTCACGACACTTCTGCAGCACACCAGCTGACAAATCCGAATAGAATTAAAGCTTCCATCCCTTTTGAGTTATCGTTTTCTTCATTGCGGTGTTCAATATCGCTTCTTTATCAGTAAACCTCAGGAACTAAACTAAGATGCTTCTCGGAGCTGAATTCGGATTGGCAGACGCGAAGGTGGGAGATCTATGAGCCCATATATCCATACATACAACGAAAGTGGGCCAGAGCCCTCGGCTTTCTCCGGCAGGCCCACAATCTTCAGATTCTTGCGACGGCCTCTATTTTCACGATCGTCTACTTTGGCCTGCAGTTGGTCCACCATCATCTTCAAGTTAGTCACCTGCCTTTCCGTAGTTGTTGCCGAATCTTCTGCAGATGAAATCCTCTGTTCGGCTTCTTCCAGACGTCATTCAGCGCCAGTGACTCCTTTAAAAAGAGCGGTAAAGGAATTCTGAAGGCAAGAAACGGAGTTGGCAATACCCTCCAGATAAATCCTTATCAGAAGGTGTGTCCGACATGTTTATAATCTGTTCAACAAAGTTAAGTAAGGATTCGGAGGAAAAGAGCGTGTTTTATTAACAAAGTCGAACAGAGCAAAAAACCTACGCAGCCATCTCACTTCAGGTCACATGACACCCGTTAGTATAGAATTTAAACAAAATCCAAAACAAAAAATATATATAATATATATTATAATGATATACAGTCATATATAATGATATTATTATTACCATTTACCATTTACCAACAATATAATGATATTTTTGCACATAAAAACAATCAAAACATTTAGAAAAGTCATGCAAATGAAGTGAAATATGCAATAAATAGATATTAAACCTCACTTAAACTTTAAAAATCAAACAGCTTTAAAAACCAAGCAGAAAGTGGCTCCCTCTTATTCTTGCTACCATCCTTCCTAACATTCCCATGGTGCAATATCGTTACAAGATTTTGCAAAAAAGCAAATAAAATACGAAAAAATATGTAAACTTGCCTCATTCTGATGCAAACAAGTTTTGAATGGCTCCCAGAGGTACAGCGACTTGGTTCGGTCGTTCATATGGCGAAAATGCTTGAATGCTAAGGGAAATTTCCCCTTCTTAAGGCGGGAATTATTCTACCTAGGTATCGTGATAATATAATATCGGCTGGTCTCTGCTGATTCCCAGCACTACAGTGTCCATAAAAATAATCGTTTATACAACAGTGGTGTTGGATTCTCAAATCTGATTGGTTGTTCATCAATTCACAGGGTCAATAATAATGTTGTTAAAGGTATTGTTTCTTTAATAACAGCTCGTTCATAGAGACTTTTATGAACGAATCTAAAAGCTGTATGGTGTCTTCTTTCAGGTTTTTTTCTATTTAGGATGTTTGTTGGCCAATCAAAAAAAAAATTACATCCTTTCTTTTTTTTCTGTCATTCTGTCCCTTTGTCTCTCTCTGTCTCTGTCTATGTTTCTCAGGCAGGGAACACGGCTCTACACTTGGCGTGTCAGAACGGTCATGCTCAGAGCGCTAAAGTCCTCCTGCTGGGAGGAGCGCGTCCTGACAGCAGGAACAATGTAAGTGCCTCTCATTTTACCCATCGCTCTCTCTTTCTCTTTTCCAGTTGTGCAAAATGTAATGACTTAACAGCTTAACTTACTTAAGCACGAGTTTGACGTGTTGCTTACTCGAGTGGAAAATATTTTGAGCTCAGTGCATAAGTGGAACAATATGAGGCTTTTCCTTTATTCAGTGAGTTTAAGCGCTTGTGGTTGCCCACAGTGTCATGTTTAATGAGACATAATGTGTCAGTTCTTGTATGTGCTGGTTGAAAGGAATGAGATGATACTTGTGTGTGTGTGTATGCATTTGTTTTCCTTAGGTAGGTGACACGTGCCTGCATGTTTCCGCCCGCTATAACCATATGGGAGTCATCCGCATTCTGCTAGGCGCTTTCTGTTCAGTGTCCGAGAGGAATCAGGTAAGTTTCCTTCACTCTTTTTGATGCTTCCTAACAGAGTTCTTGTGGTAGGGAAACACTCTGCTGTAGGTTTTTTTTTTTTAAACTAAAGAGCACTTTATATTGAGGGGGACTAAAAACATGTCATAATGAAATATAATAGCATATCATGCTTTAAGGTGGCCTTTTATGTTTAAGTATGATGTTCGAATTTTAATGCATCCATCAACAAGTTAGTTCTGGTCATTACATTACGTCATCGCTTTAACATGCATATCAGGGATGGGAATGACTACGGATCACCTGAGACCATATAATTACAGTATCTTGTGTTGCGATTCTATAAGTATCAGAGTTTCATAAAGATCGCAATTTAATATATTTTTTAAATTTAATTTTATTACAATTCTAAACAAACTAGGCAAAAAACATGCTCCTACCACACAGCTACAGTACCGTCACAGTCTGTGCTGACTGCCAATGTGGATCCAGTTTAAAGTGAGCCGCCTACAGGATTATAGAGAAACGTCAATATTTTACCCCCTCAAATGCAAATCTACAGTATATAAATATAAAAAAAACAGCATAGAGTTATATTAATTGCCACACGAAAGAACTGGTTAACATTGTGGCCTTGCATCTCTGGGGTCCGGGTTCGATTCCCACATCGGGTCTGTGTGCGTGGAGTTTGCATGTTCCAGCTGCGCTTGGCTGGTTTCAACCAGGTACTCTGGTTTCCTCCTACAGTCCAAAGAAATGCAGATTAGTCTAATTGGCATTCCCGTACTGTGTGTGCCCCACGATGGATTGGCACTCCATCCAGGGTTTACTTTGTTTTGTGCCCTAAGTCTCCTGGGATAGCCTCCAGGCCCCCTGTATACAGGTTACAACAGTATAGATTCTGAGAGTGAGTTCTAAAATACTGACATTGGAAAATCCTTCTGTACATGGTAACTAAACATGTGTGTTTAACTGGTGGAGTAGGCAGGAGATACGGCCCTGCACGTGGCAGCCATGCTAAACCATAAGAAGACGGCACGCCTGCTGCTCGAAGCTGGAGCCGATAGCAACATCCAGAACGATGTGAGTTCTCTTCCAGCGAGGCATGTTAATGATTAATTATAAATCGATTCATTGGTGTTAAGATTTTCACTGATCATAAGTTTATCAGCCGATAATGTTTGTTATGCATCATATTTCTCCATAGCTCATGTATATATTAACTTATTCAGGCAGTATGCAGTATTAGACATCGTCTTAAGCCTTAGTGTTTTTTGTTTTTCTATTACTAAGTTTAATTATTTTTATGAGGTCTGTTACCTCTCTAACCAGACACATAATAACACACATTCATTAGACTTGACTTTAATGGTACTTTCAAACTACAACTCTTTAATGCTGTACTTACTGTATGTATGATTATTAAAAGTTTTTTTTTTCTTTGATCTTTTTGACAACTTGTCCTGATACATAGATGAGAATGTGTTCGTCCATCTTACGGAGATTTAATTAAAATTACTCTAAACTAAGCGGACGTGTTGTAACATTATGTACAGGAATATTATGATGTCATCTATATTCAATTCAGTTTTATTCGTATAGCGCTTTTAACAATTAACATTGATGCAAAAAGCAGCTTTACACAATCGAAAGAACTGTTTAAGTTTGTATGAGATGTAAATGTGTATGAATCTCAATGATAAGACTTCTCTTATAAGAATCTATATGTCATGTGTGTGTTAATTTGTGTTATAGGCAGGACAAACTGCACTGGACCAGGCCAGAGAGAACAACAATCCTGAAGTAGCGCTGCTGCTGACTAAAGCACCACAGGTAAGCAAACAATATACACACACACACACACACACACACACACACACACACACACATACTGTACTGTATATATACGGTAAGTTTTGTTATTAAAAATTGTGTTAGTTAACAGAACTCCAGCACACTCAGTAAAACCTCCGAACTGCACAAATCTTTATCAAACACTACTAAATATTTTTATACCAGATATTGACACTGGGTTTATTTTATCCCTCTTATTGCTCTTTATAGAATATTTTTTTTATATATATATATATAAATGTTTTTAAAGGAATCTTTGCTTATGGAATATTTTTTTTGTATGTGCCCAAGATTTTGCACAGTACTAAAAGTTAAACAGCTGTTAGGTTTTACTGAGCGTGCTGGAGAATATGTCGAGTTCTTCTGGAATCTTTCTTACACTCTGTCCTTTCAGTTTTCATGCAAAACCATACATATTCATGCAAAACCATGCAAAACCAATATATATATAATATACATAATATGCAGTGTATATATAATAAAACAGTAAAATATTTGCATGCTAAACATATCTAACAAAATGTATACTTAAAATAATGTAGTATGTATGTACTGTATATATGTGTAGATAGTTTTCTTGGCCATATATACACTGGCGTAGTTAATATTGAGATGATATTTCTAAAACTCTGTGAATGCACTTCTGATGTTATCGATTACTGCGTGGCTGTTCATCACAGCAGGCCAAAGATCACAGTGCAGACAGGAAACTGAAATTTAATACAAGTACAGACAGAGTTGGTACAGGGTGCCAAAAGACACAGAAACACGTAAACACACACAGGCTGAAATCACAGAGTATTAGGAGTTTGTCGACTAAAAATTTGTTTTGGAATCAACTCAGTAAAACCGTGGTGATCACATCATGTCATGAACTGTAGTGACTAGTGCTTCACTTCACGTCTTTATCAAACTTTGCAGAATTTCCCAGAATGTGACATCAGCTTATAAAGAAACATGACCGCAGTTAAAGGAATCCATTTTGGCATTCAAACACACACACACACACACAAACATTCACACGCTCACACCTAGGGGCATCCTTTCCTAAGTATTACTCATGAAAAGATTTGTGTGTGTGTGTGTGTTCAGATTCAGAGCTTCTCTCGTGGCAGAAGTGTAAGGAAAAGAAGAGACAAGTTGAAGGCTGAAGGACGAGCGCAGTCAGTCCCACGTGATGACTTGCTGCCTAGTAAGGTAGAAAGGAGTGTATACACCTACTGTACATTTTAGCACCTGTTCTGGGTTCTTGCCAAAAGAAATTACTGCAAAATTACATTTATGACATATGCATTACATTAAATCCATTTCAGTTCTGGGTTGTACAAGCTCTGCTAAAACTAGTTCTCAGAATTCCAAAAGATGAATTTCTATAGAAAAATCTAAAAATCCTGGAGAACGGGTACCTCGGCATACGAACGCCCGTATCCGCTTTAGGAACTGAAATTTCGCAAGAGATTTGCCTCGGTATGCAAAGAATTTTCATCATACGAGTGAACAAACCGAGCCAAGTTGGGCGTGCGTCCGGTAGCCATTTAAAACTTGTTTATGTCAGTGGAAAGCCAGGTGAAGCGAGTTAACATATTTTTTCTGGGAAAGGCATTTTGTGCAAGATTTAGTGAAGATATATACTGTAGAACCAAGGGTTCCAAGGATGTTAGCCAGGACGGTAGCAAGACGAAAACGGAGCCTCTTTCAGTTTTAAAGTTAAGGTTAAATAAGGTTTATTGTCTATTTATTTTATATTCTACTTAATTTACATGTCTTTTCTAAATATCTTAATTGTTTTTAATATGCAAAAATCTGATTATAGCGTTGAAAATGGGTAATATTGGTAATATTTTGGGTGGCTGGAATGGATTACCTGCATTTAAATTACAGTGAAACCTTGGATTTTGAGTAACGCAGTTTACGACTGTTCCACAAGACGAGCAATGATTTTTAATAAATTTTGACTTGCAAAACGAGCATTGTTTTGGGTTACGAGCACCGAGTATCATGTATCATGCATGCGCTTCTTGATTTGATGCAGAGCGTCACGTGATCACAACTGAGCCAACGGTTTTTCTCTCTCTTGCACTGCGGGTATTCATCTCCCCTGCTGGGTCTTAGTGCTCGTCTCTTACTGGTAAAATTAACATTTGTGTGTCTGTGTGTGTGTGCGTGTGTTTTTCTTTCTCTTGCGCTGCAGAGTGTGTGTGTTATGTGTGTGCGCGCATAATTTGACACCGTGCCTGTTCACACACTCTCTCTCTCTCTCTTTCTCGCCTTCAATGTGTTTGCGTGTGTGTGTGAAACAGAGAGGGGGTGCTTTACTTACACACAACCGGCACGGTGTCAAATTACGCACGTACACACATAACACACACTCAGCAGTGCAGGAGAAAGAAGAACACACAGCACCTGTGCGCATAAATGGAAACTCTTATCTGTCGGGATTTATTTTTACTTCTTTTAAGGTAACGTGCAGGTTAATTTGTTTTATTTTTACTTTATATTTTGTGTTAATTATATTTATGTATTTATTTTTTTGGGCTGTGGAACGAATTATTTTAATGTCCATTATTTCTTATGGGAAAGTGTGCTTTGATTTACAAGTGTTTTGGAATACGAGCCCGCTTCCGGAACGAGTTGTGCTCGTAATCCGAGGTTCCACTGTATTTCCTATAAGTAAATGTGTTTCGCAGTACGAAATGTTTACCTTAATAACTCGCCTCCAAAACAGATTATATTTGTATGCCGAGGTATCACTGTACTTTATTAAGTCCTGAAGGAAAAAAATCTGTATAAATACAATTCTGTATAAAAGGGGTCGGGAGAAAGGGTTAGATAAATTTCCTTTAATACAGAAATGAAGAAAACTGATGGGATTTAGTTTGAAAGGAAACAAAAGTAAAAGTTCTTCCATTCTTCTCTGTAATTCTGGAAAGTGAAGGAATTCTTTGGAACCGCTGTGTCATAGTTCTATACAGTCCTACTGCAAGATTATAGTGTTCTACAGAACCATTTCGGATAACGTTCCTTTAGAGGATTCTACAGTAGATAGAGCATTTTGCTCAGGGTTTTGTGCGGACTCGGGACTGACTGTTTGAGTTTTCTTTAACTTAGATCAAATCACGTGCCAAAGAATATCCTATGATTAAGGTCAATCTTGTCAGTCATGTTAACATAGACAGTGATTTACAGAGAAACTTGTGTCTCCATTTGACACCCAGGAAAGTGTGTCTGCAGCAGAAGAAACTCCCAGCAGTGATCGTTCTGCTCCGAGAAACCAGAACGGCAAGAACGGGTCACCATGTGGCACTCGGCAAAGAAAAAGCCGCGACCGGAGCCGCAGCCGAGGCAGAGAAAAGGTGAGGTACACATTTTACACTGTCCTGTGTAAAAGAGGATCTGCTCCCAACAGTTTGGGTTTGCTGGCTGGAACTTGACAATTGAAGATGGTGAAATCTTTCTTGCTTATTCTCTAGATGTCAACTGTCCCAGCAGGATTTGTTTTTATTGCTTTATTGCTTTTAACTATATTTTTTTATAGTTACATCAATTTGGCAACGTACAGTATTGGCACCTGGTTGTTTTTGAAAGTCAGAATTACTCTCCTAAAATGATGCCAAATGAATTACAATAATATATATAAAAAATACAATATTGCAAAAATGACTTAAAAACAGAATGAATACTAAAACATCAACATCAACTCCTCTTCCGTGCCTTTGGGGGGCGGGCGTCTTACGCTCCAGCATTGACACACTGTCGTTTGGCGAAACTCCATCGTCAACTGTTTGGGGCAACTTACAGCGATTACTAGTGTCCGCGATCCACAACTTTACTCTTACCATGAATTCTGAGCAGCGCATCAATCTAGGGTGATACCAGTGGTGCTGATCGGTTTCGCGCTCTTCATCCTTTGCGCACGATCGCACTGTTACATTGCTTTCAATAAAGTCATTTAGCAGCCCTTCGTATTGGCGGCGCTTGGCTTTAACGTCATGCAAATTACAAGCATTGTCCATAAGCGCCTCTAGTTCATTGTATAATACAGTCAACTGACTCCACTTGCCTTCTCTGGCGTTCTTCAGTTCGTGAAGCTTGTCTGAAGAATCGTTTTCGTCGAGCACCATCACCTGCTCAGATTCGGCGATAGCGGCGTTGTCCTCGCCGTCTGACATGGTGAAGTTTAAAGCAGGCAAGTCCTCTTCTCGCTTTCGGTTTCGGTTGCTTGTTGGCAGTCGATGCGCGTTTTTGAAATCGCACGCGCGCTCTTCACTCCACGTTCACACTCTTAAATCACTTATCTTCATTTTTGCAGAAGTACAAGCTTTTGACTTTACATGTACATGCATGTTATTCACAAGTTCTGACGCGTGTCTTTTGTTACACAGTTTCACTGACGACCCCAGAGGTTTCGTTGATTTTTTTGTCTCTTGTTTATTTTCAACATTAAAGTACAAAGGTTGTTACAGTTTCTTGCATAAATCCACTGTAGTCACGACAAGTCGCTTGCTGTGTTCTGTAGCTTCGATAGATTACAGTTACTACAACTCATTTTACTGTATTCCTTTTAGCTTACTGTCTCACGGTCAAAAGCTTGTGTGCTCCACACCTTTCTGTATCCTTCCGTGTCTTAACAACAACTGAGCAACTAACGTGCGTGATAGACATGAAACTGCATAACTGTGGGATGATGTCACAGAACAACTCATGAAATGATGTCACAATACAAATTATGAATATGATACTTAATGCTTAATGCTTAACTGATAAACTGAAATAGGATAAACATAACAACAAATCAAAAGAATGAAATATGGCCCTTACAGGCGGTGGTTTAAGTCATAGTCACAGCACCCTGCATGGTTGGAGCGAATTATTTGTATCTAAGTTTGTTTAAAAAGAAAATTCATATAGAACTGAGATAGTTGTAAAGTCGCGTTAAATCGCAATACAAATCAGATCGGCACATTGGTATTGTGATAATATCGTATCGGCCGATCCCCATGAGTCACTGGCATGACACTCAGCTCCTTTCTGATATTAAGCGGGTGTACAGCTGGTTCTAATAAAGTTATTAGTCTTCGTATAAACACTGCTAATCAAACAAACTGACGCGGTGTGTGTGTTATTACAGCCTTCCCTATCAGACCCTGTGTCCATCAGGGAAAATAAGAGTAAAGAGCAGAGAAAGAAGAGTAAAACGAGAGCTTCACCTCCGCGAGCTGTTCCTCCTCCACACAGCTACAAGGCTTATCAGCTGTACACACTCTACAGGGACAAGGATGGCAAGGTCATGCAGGTAAAAGTATAAAAAAACTTCCATTAAGTGTTCAAATCTGATACCTGGTACTGATCTGACAGCTTTTATTATTAATGTGCTTGTTGTAATGTTAGCATATTTATAGCTACCACTTGAGCCAAAAATCACCTGCACTCTGGAAATTATTCAACGTAATCTCCTCGCTTTTCAATACACTTCGTCCATCTGTCCACAAGCCTCATATATGAGTTTCGAGCCACAAATGCACCACTGTCTTCAGCTTTTCATCAGAAGTGAATCTTTGTCCTTGTAGGGCTGCTTTCAGGGGACCAAACAGGTGAAAGTCTGATGGAGCAAAATCAGGACTATAGGAAGGATGATTAAACGCCAAAATGCTCGTCCTCATGTAATGATTTCAGTGTAACAAGCACTGTTGATTGTTGAACTTTTTTTTTCCCCCTGAAAATGTTCCAATACTTCTGGCCCTAAGAATCCCAGAATAAAACTCTAAGTATTGATGAATTTTTCAGATGATGGTCAACTTTTGAACTTTTTTTAGGTCGGTGATTGAGTATGTTTCCGTTCCATACTCTCAGGCTCGTAGGGATGAATCCATCTTTGATAAATCAATACATTTTGATTAACCTACACGTGATACTACAGTAAATATAAAAAGACCACAAGACGCCTTGTAAAACTTGCAAGTTTTTGTAATGTAAAAATAAAACAGCAAGATAAATCATATCAGAAATTTCTTTTTTTTTCACCTCTAATGTGAAATTGTGGTGTATAAAAAAATTAATATTATTTAAAAATATATTTATTATAATGAATATATAAAAAAAATATATATTATTTAAAAATATATTTATTATAATGAATATATTTAAAAAAAATATTATTATATAAAAATATATTTATTATAATGAATATATTTTTAAAAGAATGTTGTACCAAAAGTAATAGAAAAGTGGGCATTTTTATTAATTGACATAGGGCGTTCAAATCGCACATGTTGGTAGAGTAACTTAACAAGCGTGCACACCAGTTAATGTTTAAAGGATTTGTTCAAAATGAGCCAATCACATTTAAGCTCACATTCTTTTGCACTGGACCATGTCTACATTGACAAACAGAAACTGTAAACGAAGAATGTCTATGAGCGCGAACAAGCATTAGTTGAGGGCGGTATAAGCTTTTAACATCCAGTGAAAATGTGAATCACTCATTGGTGCGATCCTTTAAAAGCAGTATCTAAAGGGTGACTTTGTGCTTGTGCACTGGTCTGCAGGCTCCTCTGGAAGGCTGCAGGTGCGAACCGCTCCTCACCAAACTGGAGAACCAACTGGAGGCCACCAAAGAGGAGATGAAGTCTGAGATCCACACGGTCCAGGAGCTTATGAACAGCAAGTTGGGTCAGCTGGACCGCAAGAACAACCACCAGGTGAACGTTATACAGTATTATGACGTATCCCGACAGCTGGCTACTACTGAGAACTACGTACAAACTGGGATTTACATTCAAGGATTATGTGGTGCTTTCACCTAACATGTTCTTGTGTAGGTTCTTAATGTAGAACGTTCAATAACTCAGTCTGAGCAAACAGAATCGAGAAGTCGAAAGTACCGTGATACATTATAAGCACACATAAAATTCAGAAATATTCATGATCTTGATTTAGAGGTGCACATGATTTCATTTCTGAATAATGGTGATTTACTTATATGCATTCAGATGTACCTGCATTCACATGTGCACTGATTTACCTGATAGTAAATAGATGCTGTATGACTCTCATTATTCACAGTCACACTGTTTAACACAAAACACTATTAATTCACCGATCAGGAAAGAGATTAGTGGATAATAAAGTCATAAGTCATAATCGCTTCTCTCATCTATTTTCCTTATTTACTGCGTTTCGCTGTCACTCACAGAGGCAGCACTGAACAGACAAGTCAGTTTGGTGGAGTAAGAGGAGGATTTTTTTAGAGTAAAAGGAGTGTATTGCGCTGAGATTTAGTTTTTGCTCGCTTAAACTCCCACTCACACGCGCTTAATGCTATAATGCTCGCCAGCCAATTACAGCCATTTAGAGTCTAGAGGAGGGACCGTATCAGCCAATCAGAGGCTGGAGAAGAGACCTTACCTGCCAATTAGAGGCTAAAGGAGGGACAGTACCAGCCAATTAGAGGCTAGAAAAGTAGAGGCTGGAGGATATATGAGAGATGAGATGAGAGGCTGGAGGATAGATGAGAGCCCATATCAGGCAATCATAGGATAGAGAAGGGACTGTACCAGCCAATCAAAGAAGAGAGGAGGGAATGTACCAGCCAATCAGAGACCGAAGGAGGAACTCTACCAGCCAATCAGAGGCTAAAGGAGGAACTGCACCAGCCAATCAGAGACTAGATGAGGAACTCTACCAGCCAATCAGAGACTAGATGAGGAACTCTACCAGCCAATCAGAGACTAGAGGAGGAACTCTACCAGCCAATCAGAGACTAGATGAGGAACTCTATCAGCCAATCAGAGACTAGAGGAGGAACTCTACCAGCCAATCAGAGACTAGATGAGGAACTCTACCAGCCAATCAGAGGCTAGAGGAGGAACTCTACCAGCCAATCAGAGACTAGATGAGGAACTCTACCAGCCAATCAGAGGCTAGAGGAGGAACTCTACCAGCCAATTAGAGGCTAAAGGAGGGACTGTACCAACTAATTAGAGGCTAGAAAAGGTACTGTACCAGCCAATCAGAGGCTAGGCCTTAACCAGCCAATCAGAGGCTAGAAGAGGGACTGTACCAGCCAATCAGAGGCTAGGACTTAACCAGCCAATCAGAGGCTAGAAGAGGGACTGTACCAGCCAATCAGAGGCTAGGGGATAGATGAGCGCCCTTATCAGGCAATCATAGGATAGAGAAGGAACTGTACCAGCCAATCAAAGGCTAAAGAATAATAATTACCTTACGCTATCAAAAACAATAATTGATAGTTTTTTTTTTTTTTACCTGAGTGCAGTTAAGAATCATGATCTCAATTCAAATTTATGAAAAGTGAGCATGGTGCAGCCGTACTAGTGAGCCACTCTGACGTTATTAAATCATGACATTTCTGTAATACTGAGGAAAATCCCTGGTGTTGTTGCTGGTCACAGATCAAAGCTCTGGATAAGATGATGTTAGAGAGGGTGTCTGCTGAAAGGATGGAGTGTGTACATCGGATCGACGAGAAGACAAAACAGGAGCGCCTGGAGGGTGAAAAGAGACAGGTAATATTCACATGACGCAGACATGAAGCACTATAGATGACTGCTACTGTATAGGGTTCTGCTCTCGGGTGGCTGTGGATCAGATGCATTGTTAAAACTTGACATTTCTGCATTCTGTAACATAAACGATGCAACATGTACCCCTCTGTAACTAGTCCAGCATACACAGCATGCATACCTCTACGTCCATACTACTAAAGTATTAAATTATAGTGTGGAACTCATTTGCGACACTTTTGTGAGCAGTTAAAACGAGATAGACATATTTATTTAACTGCCCCTCTCTCTTACACACACACACACAGGCCTCGATTGTGAGTGAACTGAAGAACTGGTGCATGTCTAAGCTCCAGAGGATGGAGGCACGTCTGATGGCGGATGCACACAGCGCCCCTCTCCGCCGCGCCTCCTCTCTAGATGAGTGTTTAACACTGCGAGAAGACACAGGGGGTCCGTGTGCCGGCAGCAACCACCGTCTGGTGTCCGGCGACCATACTGAACCCAAGGAGGGACTGGGACGAGGAGGGGGAGGAGCTACCAGAGAAGAGGACATGTTGGATAATCATTACTTTGTGGTTCAGATGGACAGCTCAGCTTCAGGTATGTTACACACACTCATCTTGGTGGACTAAATCGAATCAAAATTTTTGTCCCCATTTATTTTCTAAATGCATTTGAATACTGACGCTTTCCATTAAATTTTCCGCTTTAGCATTGTTCCGCTTCTAATCAGGAAATATCATTGTGCTTATTATTTTTTAAGACGCCAATCAGAACATCCAGGAGACACACTCCCCAGTGGCTGAGAACAAATCTGCCACATCTTCACCCCTCATCGTACGCCCAAAAGATCGGACGCAGTTTAACACTGACCCCTACAGGCAAGTAAGAGAACTACAGGAGGCTTTTCCTTCTAGCCAGTCCAATAGCCTGTTGCCGTCCACGGAGCACGGCGGAATTTGTCAAAAGAAACAAAAACAGGAGCGGGACCACAAGAACAGCAAGAGTCATAAAGTCAGGCATCATAAACGGCATTCTGAAGGGAGGACTGAGGAAAGAGACAGGACTAAGCAGGCAGAGGAGCCGGCCAGCGTGCACGCGCTGGAGGTGACGCAGTGCTTCTTCGAGGCGGTGTCCACGCAGATGGAGCTCTGGTATGAACGCAAGGTCCAGGAGGTGAGTCTGCAGGCCGAGCAGCGAGCGCGAGCCGATCGTGTCAACCTGCTGGAGAGGATCAACTGCCTGGAAGACGAACTGAGGCTCCTCAGAACCAGCAGACGCGAGGAGAGCTAGCACACGGAGCTCTGCACTGGCTCGGCTATATGAAGAAGGTGACAGGGGGAGAGGACGACCGAGATCACGGCCACTTGTTAAACCTGTTCATGTCCTTATCTACAGTATGAAGGTTTTCAGTCATCCAGATCATAGAGATAGAAGTAGATAGTGGTAGAACTTGCCGTTTCGAATATTCGCCCATTCACCCACTCCTCACAGGGTGTTGGTCCAGGAGTCTGGCTGGAATGGTATTTTAAGTATTAATGGTTTGACTGGTTTTAGAACATTTTTTTAAATGGAGGCTTTTAACACTTTTTACACCCCAATGCTCAGTAAACAAACAACTCCAGATGATTTCTCAGACTAATCCTATGGAAGATCTTTATTCTCACAGGATGTGGAGGAAAAAAATCAATATTGAGAAACGTCATTTGTAATTCAAAATCCCTTGCTGGTTACTTTGCATAGGGAGAAGATGTAAACTCGAATAAATTTACAGTTTTAAACATTTTTAACATTTTTTTTCTGGGTAAATTATTTTGAAGTATTTATCTACATGGTGTATCATCAAAACAAAGCCACAGTTTTAACAGGTATTACAGTTCCTTTAAGATAACGCATGGACAGTCTTCACTTAACTATTTTCACCCACATTTGTCCTAATTTAGTTCTCTGAGGGGGTTTTTTTGTACTGTATTGCGCAACAGCCTAAAAGGATGAAAGCTACAGCATACGGTTCGATTCTCCACACATACCTTATGATACGCCTGCTAACACAAACGCAAAATGCAAAATCTTTATACAGCATAAGTATTCACTCCCTTTGAACTTTTCCACAGTTTGAGCTGTTAGTTAGTATAATCTGCAACTTAAATGGGAGAGGGGATTATAACATCATACATAAAATAGACCATAATATTAATGCAGGAAAAAAGAAAAACCACCTGATGAGAACTAGAGCTGTGAATCGTAGGTAGACTGTCGATTCCATTCAGTTTGATTTTTTAAAAAGTTTTAAAGTATTAAACACTACAACAACAAAAAATCCAATACACATCAAATCTTATTTTAAATCTTTTTTAAACAAAATTATGTTTTCTCCTGCGCGACGCTTTTTATTGCACCGACCGATCACACATGCAAGCGGTTCACATTTTCTTGAAGAAATTGTGTTACATTTATAAGGAATTCATGTTTACATACTGTATATATCTAAGGATAGATTGGATGTTTACTTTATATAGTTATATGGTTAAGTGTGAACCGATTCGGAATCGAATAATCGGAATAAATTGCATCATCGGTTGAATCGCACAGCTCTGATGAGAACTCCATCACTGATCATCACCATGACAACGCATGACAGTGATAACACATTGAGAGCTACTCATGGCCTGCTTTTTATGTCATTAATGTACAGTTGATTGCCACTACACAATGTGAACACACACACACACCTAATGCAGTGTAGAAGAATGCAGTTTTCCCGGCTTTTTGGTTTTGGATAATAACAGTAATATCACTTATGATGTGCTCAAAGACAAATCCTACACCGGCTGTCAAACACATAACGTCTTCTAAAAGTGTAAAAGCTAAGCAGTTGTATAAGCTGTTCCATGTCTGGCAAAGTTAAGGTCAGAAGGTCAACACATCCCTAGGTGTGGTGGTGGTGGTGATAGTCTTAAATATCTACTCCGTATGCTGCTGCCTGCGTCTCGTCCTCTGTGTCTTTTACAGATGTTTGTTGCCAGTATGAGTTATACAGTATCTATTGTCCAGTTTTAGTCTGTGTAACTTTATGTTCAAAATGCAGGAAGAAAGAAAAGGGAAGGTAAAAAAATCTTGCTTGGAACTGTAACCTGAAGTGCTTTGAATGTTTTGTTTTACACACAAATGAGGTATTTCTCTGTATTGACGCCATGCTGATTCCTGCCCTATTTGAACATAAAAAAAATCATAAATTCAAATGAACATGTTGTGTTTTCTTTTGTCTGCATTTAACACAATCTAAAATTTTTTGAAATTACATGAGCACATATTTACAGTATTTTGAGCATTTGGCAGACACCTCCTATCCAGAGCTAATAACATTTTATCTCTCTTTTTTTTCCGAACATCTGAGGGTTAAGGGCCTTGCTCAAGGGACCAACGGTGGACACTTGGTGATGCTGGGGTTTAAACCCAGCGCATGGTCCAATGCCTTAACCAATGATCCACCCCTGACCATGTGAAACTGCGGCTACCATGAGAGAAATATTACTCCAGTCATTTCCAAACAAATCTCTTGTGGCAACCCAAACCTTTAATCCTGTATTTGATCGACACACAAGACACTCAGGATGTATTATTTCAGTATAACTATAGAGATCTATATCTCTATAGAGCAATTACTTCATCATGGGCCTATAGCAATGCAGGGGAAAGTTATAATCCACCCACATACACAATGCATAAAGCAACAATTAAAAAAAAAAGCATGCGATGTTAAGATTTTGACACCGAGCGGGGATAAAAGTTTTTTTTCTATTAACATTATTAATTATGATTATTCATTAATGATATGCTCTGGTTTAAAAATAGGTTAATAATAGGATCAATCAATAGAAAAATAATTAAATTGTCGTTTTAATCTTATTTAACAAATTTTTTTTTTTTACTTTATTATAAATGATCTATTGCAGCCCACCTGCAGTTCTATCACGGTCCACCAGGGGGCACTTTGAGAAACACTATTGAAACTGATGATTTTTTTTACTTTTTTACAGTCAGTCTCTATTGTACCAACACTAAACCTGCTTACTTGTGACTTTAACACCTTTTAGAGAATAATGTTACCTTAGAAGAATTAGGATAGGATTAAGATGTAAGTGATGAGAGTTTTATTTTAAGTTAAAATTAAGAATCGAATATAAATTCAAAATAGCCTAAATCGTGAACGGGTGACCAGTTGATCGATTCAGTTAATCAAATCGATTCAGCCTTTTTTTATTTCACTATTTAGGTAAATATTGCTTAAATGTTTAATTCTCTCAATAAATGATGAATTACTAAAAAATATATATCAGTCTCTGCTGCAAATGTTAATCGCATCCATCTTCACAAGTTACAGAGCGTTCCAATGCGTACTAGATCATTTAATCAGTTTTTAATACTTTAAAAGGGACACAGCTGCTTGGGACTATACAAAACCTACATCATTCCGAGTATTAATTTCACTAAACCTTACCGAAAAACTTCTCAGATTTCAGATTCCCTGATGTGGAACTCATACACATGTTGATGTGGAACTCTTCTCTGGAACTCATACACTTAATGTGGATATTCACTAACAGTAACAGTAACACAATAGGACAATAATACTTCCTTGTATTAATAATATTACATCTTAATAAAATACAATATTACAGATAATAATACAATATTACATACATATTAGATTACTGTGCAATATTTACAAATGCTCTTGGGTCATATTTAGTGTGCGAGAACGTCATAATGTCATATTTAGTGCATTCATTTAAAGTATCCTAAAGGTTAGTGTACAATATGGTTCTTACTGTTTTAGAACTCTTTTTATTTTATTCAATTTTTTTTTTTTTTTATTACTTTTCCTTTCTACTCGATAACTGGGAGCAACTGTGACCAAGAATAAGCAATATCGCTCTGGGATAAATAAAGTTCTTTGAATCTTGAATGAATGATTAATATAAAAGCATCTATCTTTGTGTTAAATAATTAACTTGAGCTGCATTCTTGGTTTTGCAGTGTTATCTGGCAGTGTGTATTATTTGTGGATTTTTTATTTTATTGTCCATTTCTAATTAATATTATAGTTCCTATAATAGTTCCTAATAAAACATTAATAGTAACAGTACAATGAAGGCAGAATCTGTCTCTTATCTTCACATCTAGACAGTTATATTAAACTTCCAGCCTCACAGTACTACTGCAGATCTGAAAAATGACACTAGACATGGCGTCATCTGGTTTGAAATACAACCTGGATTTATTTGGCTTGTGTATTTTACAAAACGTCACAGTACACAAGAGACCAGCACTCCTGCATCATCAAAAACCTGCAGTGCAGGTTAAGTTGGTGATTTTAACGTATGATTTCACTCAGATGAACGATAGGAAGTAAACCCACAATGCTGGACTCAAAATGCTGCAGACCGTTTACATTCACACAGCACTCTTGGCAGCAATGAGGTGATGAAGGCCAGCCTGAGCGAGGTTTGAAGTCACACGCGCACTGTACTGTATATGCCTTCAGCGCTGCTAGTCCTGCCATTAACACAGGTTCCTCACGCAGGAGACGACACTCACAGCCGTTCACCTTCCAGCCAGAGCAAGGGATCGTCTAAGCTCCTCCAGGTGATTGTTGGCCTGTGTGATCATCATCCGGATGGCATCCTACAGCAAACGAGTAAAGACACGGATTATGATGTGCTCAAAGACAAATCCTACACCGGCTGTCAAACACATAACGTCTTCTAAAAGTGTAAAAGCTAAGCAGTTGTATAAGCTGTTCCATGTCTGGCAAAGTAAAGGTCAGAAGGTCAACACATCCCTGGGTGTGGTGGTGGTGGTGGTGATGGTGTTAGTCTTAAATATCTACTCCGTATGCTGCTGCCTGCGTCTCGTCCTCTGTGTCTTTTTACAGATGTTTGTTGCCAGTATGAGTTATACAGGCATCCTACAGCAAACGAGTAAAGACACGGATTAGCGCAAATACTAGAACAGAACAGGTGTCCAAATTGAGATGATTTTTTTTTTTTTAATCACAGTTTGAAGTTATGGAATTTATGAAATAAAATTCCATAACACCTCAGCAGGGCCACAGACTGATCTGCAACTGGGAGCGGCAACCAACTATTGAGTGCTGTACATCTTCACACTTTTCAGTCATCCAACATTTCTGTGTTAAACATCTTTTTTTTTTTTTTTTTTTGGTCTTAAGTAATATTCTAATTATTACTTTATAATTATTTATAAAGAGATACTGAAATTTGGGTTTTCATTAGCTGTAAGCCATAATCATCAGTCTGTATGTAATGAATCGATATAATATAAGAGTTTCAGTTTATGAATTGTATTATAGAAACAAATCAACTTTTCAGTGATATTAAAATGACAACGGTCAGTCAAAAATTATCCACACTAAAAGCCACAAAACATACTACCCTGGCTGTACAAATGTGTGTGTGTGTGTGTATACAGGTGCACCTCAAAAAAATTATACACAAGTATAAAATATAGTTGCAAGCAACGATGAGCGGGCCCAAGCACCTTTGTGTTTACATTTGTGATGTGTGAGTGTGTAGAATGGGGGGGGGGATTTTATGCCAAGACATCCAAAAGCATCACAATATGATGTCACTAAATCTAATGTCACGCAATATAATGGCACACAAAGTTATTAACCGACTTTCAGCATAAGTTTGAGGCGCCGTCACAAAATCTACAATTTTGCATCTTCGGTGTATTGACATCACATCGTCTCGGTTTGCTGGCGATCCTGTAAATCCCAGAGGAAGCGTTTAACAAGTTAATATGAGTGTATTTTGCAAACAACCCAAAATAACTGACTTCCAGTTGCGTATGGCCATGACATGCCGTGTGAAAGTTGATGATGGAGCATGTTAAGACCCCCAAAAATGTAATCCTTAGAAAAACAATAGTGTCCTTTACACTCTATATGACATGTCATAGTGCTTGGGCCCTGATCACACACATATATATATATATATATATATATATATATATATATATATATACACACACACACACACACACACACACACATGGATAGGAAGTATTATGTATAAACACTGCTGTACTTTTTGCATAGATCTTTTGTGTTACATTAAATAATAATAATAATAATAATAATAATAATAGACATTTTCTGAACCCTATAAGACCTGTATGTTGTTGATGTCCCACTCCATTAAGAGCTGCTGTGTTTCCTCACCTGGTCTCTGGCCTCCTTGTTCCTCTTGAACTCCTCTCTCGCCCAGTCCTTCAAATATTTACGGTCTGCCTCGCCTGGGACTTTGCGGATTGTCCTCAGCATATTGCGGTACAAACCTAAAATCCTTTGTCTCTGCAAAAACTAAAATTAAAATAAAAAAACAACATAATAATGGAAATGTCCGACCAGGTCAAACAAACAGCAGCACCGCGGAAGATCAGCAGCACATAAACCGTCAACATTTATATCTGCAGCGAGCAAACGATCATAAACTGATGTCAAGTCGAGATGTTTAATGACTAAATGATTAACAATAAACATTAAATCACTTACGCTACCTGTTTGAGGTTCAGTGTCGCAGGCGGTAACCTGGATACGGACATTTCAGTCACATTTAGTGAAGTATAGTGAATGCTGCTGGACAACCAACGTTATAGCGCATCACCGCCATCTACTGGACTGGAGTGGCGTTACGGAGGCTTCCTGATGTGTGGGGCGCCAGATTAAGATTCATTTAAAATAAAGAAATAAAATAAAATAAAGAAATAAAATTGATAAATTTGTACAACTTATTTCTTGTTAATTTAATTTAAGTACAATAAAACAAATGCAGTTTACAATAAAAACTAAAATTAAATTGTATTAAACACATTAAGTTAAATTTAATTTAATTGAATACATAACATGTAATTACATTAACTTGTGGTAAATTAAGTTAAATTAATGAATAAATTGAATTGAATTTAATGTAATCTAATTCAATACATAAAAATATAACATTAAATTGACATAAATATATTTAAAAATTTACATTTTAAATAACAATTAAACTAATTACATTTGATGTATTTAAATTGAATAAAAATACAACTAAACAACTAAAATTCAATGTATAAAAATAAGTTAATTTAATATAATAAATTAATTAAACAATTAATAAAATAAAATAAAATTTAATACATGCGAAATATACAATAAATTAAATTGAATTAAACTAAATTAAATAAATTAAAAAAACAAAACAAGCTAAAATTAAACTAAAATTAAATCAAATTTAATGTAATTTAATAAAAGACATTAAAAAGCAACACAAAATGTGATTTAATTTCATAAAATAGAATTATGTGAAATTAATTTTAAAAATTTAATTTCACTATGATACATAAATTTTATTGTAAATATACAATAACATATATCAAATTAATTAAAATTAAATTAAATAATATTTATTTAATGTAGTTTAATACATGAAAAAATTATTTAAATTGAATACAATTAAATAAAACATACTTAAATTATATTTATTTTAAATATATTAAAAAGTTTATTAAAAATACAACTTTAATTAAAAATAAAATGTAATTACAATTTATTTCATTTAATTGTTATAATGTTATTAAATGAAACTATTAAAATAAAACTATAATAATAATAATAATTATTATTATTATTATTATCATTATTATTATTATTATTATTATTATTATTTAACATAAATAATATGTAATCTAATTAAATATAATAAATAAATAGAACATTCTTCTACCATAGTAGGAGAAATAGAAGGAGTAGTGGGAGTAAAATAATTCCTTAAACATATGTAGGATACTTGATTATATGTCATACCAAATAAATCATACGCTAAGATTAGACACAGAAACAAACGGGCATTTCCAGGATAACTGTGGCCTTCACACCTTCTAACCTGCCAAGTCCTCTATTACTACAGGGCACCTGGAACAGCACAACTTTTTCCTAGGGCCGTCTTCAGCTGATCTCACCAACATGGCGGTACAGTTTCAGCCATGCCCAGGGAATATTATTATTATTGTTGTTATTATTAAGTAGTAGTAGTAGTACAATTTTGTTAACCTCTGTTCTATTACTGCAACAACCAACATTATTATTAGAGATTTACGTCACTTACTAAATTGGGCCACAAGATGGGGGGCAAAATCCATCCAAAACAAGTGCTGGCTAAAACTCATTATTCCCTCTTTACACATTGTTTCTTATTTAGTAAGAATTCTAGTACTTCAATGACATAGAGTAATATATTATTTGATTCATACATGATACTACTACTACTATTACTACTACTAATAATAATAATAAAAGTAGTAGAAGCAATTGCCTTAAACTTCTGTTCTATTATTGGTATTGGTTGATTACTGTAATGATGCAGGTCTCGTGAGAGGCAGAATACTCATGCACTGTTTGAAAAGAGCAGATCCGCAGGCTTTCCATTTAGCCTTTTATCTCCTAAAGGGGAAGCAACACCCATGGCACAGTAAGCCACAAATAGGGTCTCCCCAGGAGGGGGGCAGGTTCGACCCAAAACTCAAGACTCCATCATGCAGGGCTCTTCCTACCAGCTACGCTCTCAGGGCCTGGGATCCAGAGAGCCCGAACGGAAGTGCTCATCAGGTCGGGGGTCACAGGAAATTTTATTGATGGGAGGTTGGCTGCAGCACTGGGCATTCCAGTTAGCCCGCTTTCACCATGCCGTTGGTCTCCCTGGCCGCCCAGCCAATTAAGTCGGGATGTGTGACGCAGACAACGGCTCCAGTTATACTACGGCTCGGGTGTCATTCCAATTGATTCTCATTTCTGGTAACCCTGATGCCAGAGCAGAGATTAGTGCTGAGGTTCCCCTGGTTACATCGTCACAACCCTCACATCGACTGGCTGACCCATTCTGTGTTGAACTTGGGATGTCAGTGCGCCCTAAGCTGCCTTAAAAGCCCCTAACCCCCAGTCCCCTCCTGATGCAGTACCCCTTACATCTGCCCCTTGGGACTACTGGGGTGTAAAACCCTGTCGAAGGCTTATCTTAAACCGGTCTAGAACTCGCACATTATATATTAAGGGTCCTTATACCTCCGCACTACTCCTGTTTCCTCCCACAGTCCAAAGACATCCAAGTTAGGTTAATTGGCATTCCCAGTAGTGTGTGAATGAGTGTGTGTGCGTGCCCTATGATAGATTGGCACCCTGTCCAGTGTGTACCCTGCTTTGTGCCCAAGTCTCCTGGGATAGGCTCCAGGCCCCCCACGACCCTGAATACAGGATTAAGCGAAATAGATAATGAGTGAGTGAGTGAGTGATACCCATTACACCACGTGCAGTATTAGGTAGCATCGGTAAGGTATCAGGACAGGGACAAAGATGAAGAAAAAAAAAGGCAAGCGTGCAGAAAGTCGAGAGAGAGAGGCAAAGACCCAGCCTCTGTCTCCCTAAGATGCCAGCAAGAGTGAGAGAGAGAGAAATAGCACAGTTTTGCATATCAGTTTAGCGTGCACTCTCAGGTTAAAGTATAAAAAACACAAACCCTCTCATAAATCCTTGGTAAGGGCTCTGTTTATTTTGTGTTTCCAGTTTTCTGTTTCCTTTTGAGTTCATTAATTAATTAACCCCATGCTATCTCCAAACAGAAAGGTCTTCCCATGCGTATAACAAGCACTCTTACAAACTCCTATTTCATTGACTCCCTCTGAAGCCCTGCATTAGGGCTCTTATAAACAATATTCCATCTCGAGCTCTCCAATTTGCACCACATAACGGTTGATGATCACTTATTTCTTATTACTGGTGTGCTCAAGCACATCTTCATGGCCCTCATTAATGTGAATGTTCTAAAAATGTCACAAATCTTAGTAGTGGTGAATTTAATGTGAGGAGTCCAAAATAATCCCTTGTGGTTTATTGTGATGCATGGTTAAAATGTGGGAAACGTGCCAGATCGTCTGGCGGCGTCGTGGATGCGTTTAATAACAGCGTGGCTTGAGTGCAGAAGCAGAGAGTCAGTATAAAGGTCAATACCAGAAAAATCTAATGCAAGGTCTGTGAAATGAGCCGAGATCATTGGAGTTCATGACCTTGATGATGGTAATGGCCAGTTGGTTACCACCTTCACCTTGGTGAAATCCATATGGATGCCTCTAGATACATGCAGGTAAAATAGCGTCCCCCAAGTAGAAATTGGATTTGTAGTGGAACTTTGTTGCCTTGACGTAAAGTTTATTCTTTAACAGTTGTTGTAGGACTTGACATAGATTTTTTTTTGTCTACCACCGTTAATGCCAGTCACACTTTGTCGCTCAAACATAAGCTGTAACTCAAATTATAATAGTACCAAAAAAGGACTCAGCACTTGATTGATTTTTTCTTTTACCAAATTTGGACCACCTGGTCTTTTTATTTTTTTTTACTTTTGTTCACCAAGGTCAGTGCCCATTATCTCTTATCTTGTTCTGGAAAATTTCTCTCTAGCTAAGCACACCTGCATGGGTAACCTTAGCGACAGCATGGACAGTGCGGATCCTCCTTCCCCCTTCACCCAACCATTGATCGCGCTTCTCTTGGCCAAGTTCAAGCGGAGTGCCAAAAGTCCTTAAATTTGTTGAACTTTCTTAGAATAATGGGGCTTGCTTATCAGTGGGTGGATGAGCCCACACCTGCTTCTCACAAGAGGCCACTCATAACAGTTGTCTCTGTGAGTGGGTCTGCAGTAACCCAGACTGATTCCCCTATTTCTGTTGTTTCTGCTGGGTCGAATACAGTTGGCACCCAGACTGATTTTTTCAGCAATGGTGACTTTCAACAGGTGTATTGCTGTTTATGTGCTTTACACCGATTTGCCAATTGGTGTAGTCCTTGCTCAGAGGTGTCGGGCCTCTCCATCGACCTCTTCATCTAATCAGTGATGTCATTTATCCACTGGGCTCATTTATTTGGCCAAATTAGACTGTCATGGATCTAAGTAGTGGTGGTGGATCCAAGTGCAGTCGAGGAGTCAGAAATAATGGCTCAGCTGTGGGGAGGACCACTCCACCTCCAGGGAGCTCTCTGTCCTCCAACCCCTCCACCTAATCCATTTGGTCTGCCCGGCTAAGAGCAGGGACTTTGGCTGGAACATCCTCATCAGTAGACACAGGCGAAGTTGGAGCTGCTGACTCGAAGAGGAGGGAGTCCTATTAAATGACCGTGGTTCTCCCCAGTACCATCATTGCAAACATTACCCATTCTAGCATTGACTGCTGGAGCTGATGACAAACACACATGACTTAGACTCAGTGCTCTCCTAGCATGGACAATTCCCAGGCAGACAGCCCAAGCATTCTTGAGGACAGGGGCAGTCTTCCTCATCAACCTGCTTATTGTGTTTAGCACTGTTAGCAGAGCTAAACAGAAGCTATAACTTAAGATGTAGCTAGCACACAAATGAACAATGCACTCAAAATCAGCGATCTGCGGTAAAAAACTATATCCAAGTCCTACATGTGAAGATGTAGAGTTTACTATCAGCTGATTGCAAACTCTATGGAACAAGATGTTCCCAGTCATGTGTAACAGCTTAAGAACTGAGAATCAACTGTGGTGATGGTGGTTTATATGTATTAAAGTGAGTTGAAGGAGGAAGAGATGAGAAGAAGAAGAAGAAGAGAATCCGGGAGAAGCAGGAAAAGGTGCAGTAGCTTAAACAGGCTGTGAACACTATAAAGGTAAGCAGTTAGCAGACACAGAGCTGCTCCAATTTAGAATTTGTGGGTGGATAAAACCGTCCACGATGCTTCGAGATCTTGCACCATCACGTGGTAACATGGACTCATACAAGGCTGCATCATACAACGTTAGCAAAATGATGAAGGAGGTAAGGCAGCGCTACATGAGGAAATTAGGGTCACAGTTTTAACAGAGTGAATCTAGGAGCCTGTGGCAAGGACTAAGGACAATAATGGACTATAAAACACCAACATCCAGAATGACAAACACAGATGTGTCTCTGACAGACAGGCTGAACACCTTCTACGCACACTTTAAGGCTGCGGCTAACAATGCTAATGGCACAAACGATGCTAGTGGTGCTAATGGCTGCAGACAGAAGGAAAATGCCAGACATTAGAAAGTGAAATTATGTTAAAAGGCTTGTTACCTACACTTCAGCGTTTAATTCTATAATTCCCTCCACACTCACCACCAAGCTGGAGAACCTAGGACGCATCCCTGTGTCGCTGGATCTCCAACTTTCTAACTGAAAGATCACAGGCAGTACAAATGGGCATACACTGACTGTCTCAGCCGTCCTCACCACAGCACTGGAGCTCCCCAGGGTTGTCTCCTGAGCCCCCTGCTGTACTCACTGTAAACTATGTGGCCACTACTAATTCCACAAATTTTATCAAGTTTGCCAACATTTGTGGTGCGTCTGACCTCTGACAACAGCAAGTAGCCTACCTGGAGGAGATTGAAAACCTGGAGGACTGGTGCTAGAAAAACAACTTCCTCCTGAACATCAGCAAGACAAAGGTGTTAATAGTGGATTTCAACACAAGACTAGACTGCTGTCAGCAACGAGAGCCAGATGGAGAGACTGTACAGCTTCCTGTACCTCTGTGTTTACGTCATGCATGACCTGTCATGGTCCTGGCACATTAACACCGTGGTAAAAAAAGGCCATGCAGGTGGTAGGGATGCTTGAGAGACTTTAGACTGCCCTCCAAGGTGCTAGGGTCTATCCGCTAACCCTAACCCTAACTTTTACTACTGCACCATAGAGAGCATCCTGTTGGGAAACATCACAACCTGGCTTGGGAACATCGTCACGCAGGCCTGACGAGCTCTACAGAGCGTGCTGTGATCATCTATACCATCCTCAGCTCGACTCAGTTCAGCGTTCTCCTGAGCTCTTGCAGGTCCATCACCACCAAGCGTTTTTTCTCCATGGAGCTGATCATCTCAGTAAAGAGCATCTCACTCTACCCCACTGCTGTCTGTACACTCAGCTGTTACAACACACACACACACACACACACACACACACACACACACACTGGATTTAAAGCTCATCTATCATTCCCTCGCTTACTGCAACTCTAAATGTCTCCATGTTGTCCATGTTGTGTGTGTTTCTAGAAGCAGCTCTGCTCAATGCTCACAGATTTTGTCTGCTCCTCCATTAATTTATTATCGTCTGCTCATCCAAAAGTTATTATCTCAGTGGGTGAATATTAACTACAGGTGAAGGGTTAAATCTTATTAAAATGTAAAAGTTTGAATTCTGAGTGTTTTAAATTCCATGGAAGTTCATAATGTGGTTTGAGTAGATGATACAGTATTGTGCCTTGCTGTATTCGATTAGTTGGAGTAGACAATGCTGCGTCTATGGGGAAATAATATACAATACATAAGAAATCCTGATCCTGATATCTAAGTCTTGTCGCTGTTCTAACACACCTGATCCATTTAACCAGCTAATAACTGACTATTCCTGCATCTGTGTGTTGCGTGTTTTCAAGCAGGATTCATTATAGATCCTCAGTTAGATTAATTTCAGAGCTATGTTCAGGAACCACAGTGTTACATCGAAAATACCAGCTACTGTCGAATCATAATACTCCTCTAATCTCAAAAACATCACAGGCGTCCAAACAGATGGGGTCCTGCTCCCTGTGTGAGGGTCGGAGTTACTGCTTTACTCTCTACACCGAATTGGTTCCTTAACTCTAAAGGTAACTTTATCACGGCCAAAGAGTCAGAAACTCTGAAGACTCATGATATTTAAAAATCTGAAAAAAAACTAAAACTGAGATTGCATGAGAACACAGTTGTCCACCGTCAGCTACACATTGAAGGGTAAGGTGCTCATGCATATACACGACACAAACGTCTGCATATAAATGTGTCCACATACACATTCACTCCTGACTTAGTGTTGTTTATTTAGTATTTTGTTCATTTAATTGTTTTTGTATTCAGGATGTTTGACACAGAGACAGGTAATTTCTTTAGACATTTATTTGTTTAATAGTACATCATAGGAAGTTGGAGTGCACACACACATTCTAGTTTATATTGTACTTTATATATTTGAGTTAATATTATTTTCTTTTGAGTTTAAGTTGCTGCTCTGTGATTGAAAAAGCTGTGGTCTGACATGATGCGTCGGCCGCAACTTTGGTTCCCCCACTCGTACCAACATGTAGACTAACTGTGTGTTTGCCCTTGGATTCATAGTATTAGATCTCTACTTTTCTTTTTCTATGTTCCCCCTCTTCTTTTCTATCTGTTAAATTCTTATTATAGCTTTTTAACTGGCCCGGGATCTTGTTGTGATGTTTGGTGATCTTGTGGTTCCCACTTGTGTTTGTAGATAGACCTGTCCGCCCTACAGTATAAATGTTTCCCCACTGTTTTATTTGTGCGGTCAGTTTGGTTCAGTTAAGTTCCTCTGAGTTTATAAATTTAAGTTTCATTTATATTTTATTGGCCTCTTTTACGTGTTGATTTGAACGTTTGAATGCTTTTATTAATTTTGATACACATTATGGGTTTATTAAATATAAATTTTGGGAAAACTTGTTTTTTTTCTACGCCCCTTCTTTTCTGTGCTGTATGGTCGCTCACAACAATATACTAATGAAAATAGTAAAGTAAAATAAATACAGAAGTACAATTATAAATTGTAAATGCAAATAAATACAACTGCGACAATGTTTTTTTTAACAGTCTTCAGTCATATCATTAGAATATTTATGTTTAGTGATCTGAGCGCTCTTACCAGAACAAATCTAAGATTCATTTCCTGACATTCAAAAATCAGTGACCGTATCTGTAGGTGAAAATGTTGATTTATCAGGTCTGGCAATCAGGTCTAGTATTGCACGGCATATCGCCAAACCAGGAACAAATCGAAATGTATAATTCAAATAGTTTTACTAAACACGTATTGCTTTTGCAGCTTGGAAACTCGTACGTTTAACCATCATAAGTCTGAGACCAACTGTACAATAATATGTATTATTAGACTGTTGTTCGTTTGTTTCACCTATACCAAATTTTCAATGTAGTCTCATAATCGATAAAATAAATAAGTAAATAAACAAAGAAACAAAGCATTGTGTGTTTGTAATTCACATTATCTGTTTTCAGACTGTAGCATTTATAGCAACACATCAAGAGTCTCTTATTTTTAATCATTAATTTTTCCTTAAATGTTTTTTTTCCAATGGTTTATCCTTGTTCTCATTTTGTTATAATCACATTTATGAAAAAGATGACTGTCTTTGGGGGATCAATTAAGTTTTTCTTTCTGACTGTCATTATTGTCATCACTGATATAAAAATGTGTCTCTTCTATAGAGCTCCTGTGTAGCACGCAGGAATCAGTCTGAGAATGTTAAGGCTTTTACTATAAAGATGGTCTGAGGGTTAGAGGGAGAAGAAGTGGTTAAAAGAGAAGTGTTTATAACCTCTCTGTCTCTGAGCTCCACCCCTTCTTTCTCACACCGTACGCACTGTGAGAACCAAGGTGCGTTCCAAACGGCCTGAAGTACCCTGCGAAGTACACTACACAGGGTGTTCAGCCATATTAAGTGTGATTCCAAACCGTTGGAAGCGAAAATGTTCCGTTCAGAGGGAACTGCGAACAGTGTAGGGAACGAGTGACCACAGGTCTTCACTTCACCGGAAGAGGGAATGAAAGATTTCCCATAAGTCATTGCGTCTCGCTGGAGCGTGAAAAAAAATGGAGCTCGAAAAAGGATTTACATGTGTATTATCAGTATTATCGCGGACGACATCATATTAAAAGGACACATAAATTGATTTTTTTTTATTTAATTAAGAAATCCTTAGTTATTATATAAGCTGGTAATCTGTAAAAATAAATAAACAAATCTCCGTATATCTTTAATCAATTATTATTAGTAATAAATAATTTATTTATAAGTTACACATTTTAATAGTAAGTTTTTTTTTAAATAAATATTCAATATTTAATGTCCGTATTGCGAAATTTCCACAGCAGAAGTGACAGATATCCGAGGTGCTTATGTCACCATGGTAACGCACGGAGGAAGTGACGTCTGCGCTGGTGACTTTGCAGAGTGTTCCGGGTTAGTTTTGTCGAGAGAAGTTCCCTTATTCGGCATTTCCTGCGAACGGGGCTGGGAGTAGGGAGCACCCTCTGAAGTACACTTCGGAATTGGACGCAGACCAGGAAGTTCACTTCAGCGTGTGACTGGCGAAAATGGCAGAGGCCAGTATCTCAGTAGACCAGGATCAGTTCATCTGTCCCATATGTCTGGATCTCCTGAGTGATCCAGTGACTGTCCCCTGTGGTCACTGTTTCTGTAAGCGATGTATTAATGGATACTGGGATCAGGAGGACAATAATAGAGTGTACTGCTGTCCTCAGTGCAGAGACACCTTCACTCCAAGGCCTGTTCTACGCAGAAACAACATGCTGGCTGAAGTGGTGGAGAAACTCAAGAAGAAGATGGAACTCCAAGCTGCTTCTCCTGCTCACTGTTACACTGCATCTGCTGATGTCGATTGTGATTTCTGCACTGAGAGAAAAGACAAAGCTATCAGTTCCTGTTTGGTTTGTCTGGCCTCCTTTTGTGAAACCCATTTAAAACCTCATCTTGAAAGTGCTGCTTTGAAGAAACACCAGTTAATCGAAGCTTCTGGAAATCTAGCAGAGAAGATCTGCTCTAAGCACGATAAAGTGCTGGAGGTCTACTGCCGTACTGACCAAAGCTTCATCTGTTGTCTGTGTTTGATGGAAAAACACAAAAGCCATGACACCGTCTCAGTTACAGCCTACAGAACTGAAAAACAGGTGAGAAATGCAATTCTGATCTATTCAATTATGATTTACAGATTTGGAATTTTATATTTCTAATTTAATGTGTCTGAAGGTTTTTACTGCATGCAGAAGCCACACCTAATTCCAGCAATTTAAAAACCACTGCGTGTACATGTACAATCACTTGACATCCTCTTATGCAGGGTCACAGAGCAAGGAAGGGTTCAAGGAATATTAAAATACCTTAGAATATTTTCCTTCTCAAGCACACTTACATGGTCGTGATTATTGAACCAAGTATATTAGGGCAGAAAAAGCAGATGAATCCGCAGGACAGGATTGGGAATTTCTCTTACTCCATATTTTATGATGTTTTGAGTGATGCCTTTTAGCAAAAAAAAAAAAAGTACAAATAAAAGAAATGTGTTTAATTTGTCCACAGAGTAAATTAAAGGAGGAACAGATGAAATCCCAGCAGAGAATCCAGGAGAAGCTGAAGAAGGTGCAGGAGCTGAAACAGGCTGTGAAGACTATAAAGGTGAGCAGAGACAGAGCTATTTCTAAAAACACACACAACATGGACAACATGGACAACATGGAGACATGGAGTGTGTGTGTGTGTGTGTGTGTGTGTGTGTGTGTGTGTTGTAACAGCTGAGTGCCCAGACAGCAGTGGAGGACAGTGAGATGATGTTTACTGAGATGATCAGCCTAATAGAGAAAAAGCGCTCGGAGGTGACGGAGCTGATCAGAGCTCAGGAGAACGCTGAACTGAGTCGAGCTGAACGACTCCTGGAGCAACTGGAGCAGGAGATTGCTGATCTTCAGAGGAGACTCACTGAGCTGGAGCAGCTTTTACACACACACGATCACGTCTATTTTCTCCAGGTAACTAACATGTTCACACATACAGTACACACACATTTCTCTACTTTCTCCTTCTTTATAATGTTGTTCTTTCTCTTTATAGAGTCTCCAGTCTCTCTGTGTCTCATCTGGACGTGGGGACTCACCCAGCATCACTGTCAATCAACATCTCTCATTTGATGGAGTGAGGAAATCTCTCTCCGATCTAAAAAAGAGACTTGAGGAATTCTGCCAGGAGAAATTAATTAAAATACCTCAACATGGTGAGAGAAATTGTCCTCCTGAATAATCTTTACTTTATCTACAGCATTGTAAAGAGATACGTCAAATTTCCTTAAAACATACAGAAATGTTCATCTGATTGCGTAAAAGATTACATAATAGTTTTCAGTTATTACATACCAAATTCTACTTATTTTATTAATAAAGTCTTTAAAATTATTGTATTAATAAAAGTCTTATTTAATCTGCACTCATAGAGAATGTTTTTTTTTTTTTTTTTTAAACACTTAAACAATGATTAAACATCAGACACAATCTGTTCCTGTCTTTTCTGTCTTTACAGCACCTGATATTTTGTATGGAGTACTAAACATGACACAATTATAAATAAATAAATGTGTGAATAAATAAGTTAATATAGAAATAAATAAATACAATAAGCCCTGGAAAATTGCTAAATATATTCCTACTTTTGTTTACTAACATATCTCAAGATTTCTTTATTTCTGCATTTCCACATTTCTACATTTATTTATTTATGCATTTCCACATTTATTTATTTCCTACATTTATTTATTTGTTGATGTATGCTGATAAGGTAGGCGGTCCCAGCCTTAGTCGAAACCATGATTGGGCTGCAGGGCACCTCAGACAGAAGCAATCGATCTAATCGGCGTGATGCTTTTTAGTTATCTGAAACTAACTATGCAAAGAGAACGTTAACACACGTTCTGCGGGATCCTTAACCAAGCTGTGTTTGACGATCTTCAAGAACTTCATATCCTCACGCAGAAGGGGGAAAGGAAAATTGGGCGTTCACGTTCCCCCCCTCTTTCTGTGTAAGGAAATGAAAGTTGGCGGACAACTTCTTGAAGACCGTCAAACAAAGTTTGGTTAAGGTCAACATCCATCTCAGCATCAAGCTGAACTAAATCGTCAATTAATCTTTCGACTTGATGTAAAACATATTCATTTGCTGCAAGGTTCTCAATTTCACCGGCTAATGATCTTAACTCATTAGCAACAGCTTGTTAAAAAAAAAATAAAAAAATACACCATAGTTGCCAGACAGCAGTCATTACAAGCCAAGGCATTACTAGTTGAGTCGAAACAATCTCATTTCATTTAACCAATCATGGTTTCGACTAAGGCTGGGACCGCCTACCTTATCAGCATACAGCGACAAAGAAATACATGTAAAAATGTGGAAATGCATAAATAAATAAATGTAGAAATGTGGAAAATCTAAAATCGATAAATTAAGAAATGTGACACGAAAATAAATGAAGAAATGTGGAAATTCAGAAATAAATAAATCTTGAAATATGTTAATAAACAAAAGTAGGAATATATTTAGCAATGTTCCAGGGCTTATTGTATTTATGTATTTATTTATTTCTATATTTACTTATTTATTCACACATTTATTTATTTATAATTGTCATCATGTTTAGTCCTCCATAATTTTGTGTCTCCATTTTGTTACTGTCTCCACAGCTGTAGCAGCACAGATGATTTTACCCTCAGATCCAAAGAGCAGAAAAGATTTTCTTCACTGTACGTATAAAACACACACACACACACACCTGTATCTTTTGATAAATATCTGACATGTACAGTTTTCTGTGTTTTTAGATTACTGTGATCTGACTCTGGATCCCAACACAGTAAATTATAAACTCATTCTGTCTGAGGAGAACAGAGCGGTGACATGCAGTGAGAAAGATCAGCCGTACTCCAATCATCCACAGAGATTTGACTTCTACTACCAGGTGTTGAGTAAGGAGAGAATGTGTGGACGCTGTTACTGGGAGGTAAAGTGGAGCAGTGAGATGTGTGTGTACGTATCAGTCTCATATAAAGACATCAGCAGGAAAGGACGGGGTCCTGAATATTGGTTTGGAGGCAACAACCAGTCCTGGAGTCTGCAATGCTCTTCATCTTCTTCACTCTGTTTTTATCACAACAACGTTAAGACTGGTCTCAAAGCCCCATCATCCTCCACAATAGGAGTGTATGTGGATCACAGTGCAGGAACTCTGTCCTTCTACAGCGTCTCTGACACCATGAAGCTCCTCCACAGAGTCCACACTACATTCACTCAGCCTCTGTATGCTGGCTTCTTGCTCAGCTACGGATCAACCGTGAGATTATGTGATCCAAAATAAAATATCATTAATGTAATTTGTTTTGTTTTACATAAATATAAATGACGATAACTAAGAGATTTTCAAACATGGCTGTTAATGGCATTATCCATCTTACTGTACTTCATTATTTCGGTTAAAAAATTTACCTAATATGTTAAAGTGCTGTAATTCTTTTTTTTTTTTTTTTTTTTCAACTTTACAGTTTAGAATAATATTATGAGATTGGCATTAATTTATCATTTCTACCAAGATTTAAATGTAATATAAAAACATTTTCTTATATAAACATATAATAATAATATCTCTTTTGTCACCGTCATTTTTAGCAATATCTCAAGTGTTTATCAAATTTAACTTAATCCTCTTTCCTCCTTAATTCCTTCTCTTTAACATTAAAAAGCTGCCCTCTCAGACATAAGAAATAGAATTCCCTCAGCCTTGTTTTCTGCTGTCCCTCCCCAGCCACAGATATCACAGCTACTTCTCTTCATAAATCTGATCATTACCTAGTATCCTTTACTTTTACCCTTTCTCTTTTATCCTCAGAAAACTTCACTCCATCTCCCCCTCCACTGTGTCTCTCAGAACCTGTACTTCTCTCTCCTTTTTTTCGTCATCCATGGACCTCCTGTGCCCTCTGTCTTCTAAACTAAAATTTCAAGACCTTCCCTCACCTCCCCTGCAATCACTTTTCCAGCCTAACAACTAAAGAGATGCAGCACATAATATCATCCTAGAATCCCACAACTTGTTCATTGTACCCAATCCTTTCCTCAATTCTGCAGGCCTCATCTCCTTCATCACAACCATCATCAACCATCACAATCACCTCTGGTGTTTTGTAAGACAATGCTAGTCGTTCTCAGGCCCTCATCAAAATGCAGAAAAATAGTCCTGGTTCCTGACCTGTGAGGCACAAGAAGAAGTTACACTGTCACATCTGATACCCCAGATCTCACATTAAACTGTAAATTTGTAATATCATGAATATCAATGCTTTTAGTCATCTGTATCAAGCTCAATAAAACCTACTTTAATACATTTTCAAATGCAAGTATTTTTTTTAAACTCAGAGCTATGCATCTATAAACCATAAATCTTCATTGTTTTTTTAAAGACTTTTACTATTTTAGTTCTTTTGATTGCAGCAGGCTGGTGATGTCCAGTAAACTGGGGACAGGCTGCCTGTCCATTTTCGGTCCTACAGTAGGTCTCAGGCAGGCCATAATTGCTGCTGTCTTATCAATTTGGGGATGCCCAGGCTCAACTGAAATTCCAGATCCTGTACTTTCACTCATCTAATTGCACACGTCTTCAGGTTTACTGAAGAACTTCAGAGTTCTGTGTGTTTCAAAGATTTCATTGAAGCCTGCACTGTAAATGATTTCATCTAAATTAGCAGAGACATTGTGCGGCTGGAATTCTGTTCATGAGATTTTGAAATGTTATGGGGCATCAAACAACCAAAAGAAATCAACATGGTGAGAGAAATTGTCCTGTTCTGAAACCTTAACTTTCTTTGCAGCACTGCTGACACCATGAAGCTCCTCCACAGAGTCCACACCACATTCACTCAGCCTCTGTACGCTGGGTTCAGACCTATTTCTCTTGGATCAACTGTTAGATTATCAACTGTTTATATTTCAAAATAGAAATGCATTGTGAAAAACAATCACATACTTTTTTTAGATTTAAACTACAGCCTCAGCCCCGTGTAGCCTGTCCTGGTAAATCTATCTGTATTTACACTGTATATGTAGTACCAGTTCACTGTAAAAAAAAAAAAAATAAAATTTTGTATGACTGGAATATGTTTAAATCTTCAATGTCCATGTTTTTGTATCACTCTTGCACAAGTGGTAAATACTTTTTTAATCATTTTAATTTAAAAAACTTTTAATAATACTAATACATGCTTCATTTTGACGTGCAGTTTTACTGCAGAAATGTCTGAATGCCTAATCTATTTCTGACAGTCTTCCTCAGATATTCCCTGGCATACAGCATTCTGATCACGTGGATGGTGTCATATATGTCTCAGCAAAACCAGATGAGAAAAACTAGTGTGCTAAAGTTGAGCAATGCATAGAGGATATAAGAGACTGGATGCTATTTAACTTCCTTCTGCTTAATCCTGATAAGACAGAAGTTCTAGTCATAGGACTGCATGCAGCTAGAAGCAAGATTCTAGATCACTCTGTAACTTTAGATGGCCTTTCTGTTCCATCAAGTGCAACAGTAAGAGACCTTGGTGAAATTATAGATTCCAGCCTTTCATTTGAAGCTCATGTAGATAATATTACCAGGATTGCATTCTTTCACCTCAGAAATATTGCCAAGATAAGAAATATATTGTCACTAAACGTTGCAGAAAAACTAGTTCATGCTTTTATCACCTCTAGGTTGGACAATTATAACGCCTTACTGTCTGCTTGTTCAAAAACAAGCTTCAGTTAGTCCAGAATGTAGCAGCGAGTGTCCTCACTAGAACCAGAAGATACGAGCACTTCACCCCTATCTTATCCACACTCCATTGGCTTCCTGTGAAATTTCGCATTGATTTTAAAATACTACTTTTAACCTATAAAGCTTTAAGTGGTCTCCACCATGCCTACTTCGATTAAAGGATGCAGGCTGAAAACTACAACAGAGCTTTTTCCTTACAAAGTCCCAAAGTTATGGAATAGCTTTCCATATAGTGTTCGGGACTCGGACACAGCCTCAGTGTTTAAGTCCTGGCTAAAAACCTATTCATTTAATCAAGTATTTTTGTGAATAAATTTGCCCTAGGTATATCTGGGGGACTCATGGACGTAGAGTATTATGGTGAACTGGTTTGTTTAGTTGCTGTCATCCCCACTCTTATTGATCACTCAGGTTAATGGCCTCGGTTCTGACGGTTCTGTTCTCGACTGATGTTGACAGCTGTTTCTCTGAGGACTTGACTTGGCTGCAGTCGCTTGATAGTTCAGGACTGGAATTTCCTACAAGTCTACCTAAGTCTCCAATAACTATCTGGACTCCATATTAACATCAATTAACATTAACTGTTATGCTGAACTGCCTGCCACCTAACACACAGTATGAATGCAGATCAATTCCTGCTCTCTGTTTCACCCAAATGAGGATGGGTTCCCTGTTGAGTCTGGTTCCTCTCAAGGTTTCTTCCTATTACCATCTCAGGGAGTTTTTCCTTGCCACTGTCGCCCTCGGCTTGCTCACCAGGGACAAACTGACCATTTTTCATTCATACACATTCAAATTCCATACAAACTTAAATAATTCTTTTGATTGTGTAAAGCTGCTTTGCGACAATGACAATTGCTAAAAGCGCTATGCAAATAAAATTGAATTGAATTGAATTGGTTACTTAATCAAAAAAAAAAAACAGGCTCCTACACTAGAAATCATGTTCCCATCATAATTGAGCAATGAAAAGTGAGGTGGCTGAAAGTCATTGAGATACGGAGTTACACGTGAATAACTATCATGCTGCATCATGTGTTTGTAGACACACATTTATTGTTTATTAGAATTGAATAGTGTTTGAATGTGTAAAAAAGAATATTGTAAATCAACGCAGAGTTACATGTTACCGTGTAACCATCCATTATCAGCGATTTAAAACGTCAATTATCTTCATAAATACAGAAATAGTGAAAAGACACTCGATAATTTTACACAGATTTCTGGTTTAATTCAACAAGTTGGTAAAAAGCCGTTGAAATGAAAGAGAAACCGTTGAAAATCCTTGCTCGCGCGCACAGCGTCAGGCAGTGGATGATGTCATGATTTGAATCGGCGCGCGACTGGGGAAACATTGGGGAAACGCATCTCCTGAATGTCAGGAACACCTGCTACCTGTTTGCTCTCGTCCTGTTTGTCATTGGTGACGTCACACTCAGGGGAAACGACACAGGAGGGGATTTATTTGAAACAAGCTTCAGAGCTTTAAAATCAGATGTAACAGCAGTACAGGTAACACAGAGGACACTTTAAAGTACACGCAGAACGCAGCAGCTCACGCAGGAAAATGGCCCAGTCCAGGATTTCTGTAAATCATCACCTGTTCATCTGTCCAATTTGTCTTAATCTCCTGAATGATCCAGTGACTGTCCCCTGTGGTCACTGTTTCTGTAAGGTGTGTATTAATCGATACTGGGATCAGAAGGGCAATAAGGGAGTGTACTGCTGTCCTCAGTGCAGAGCCACTTTCATTCCAAGGCCTGTTCTACGCAGAAACAACATACTGGCTGAAGTGGTGGAGAAACTCGATCAACTATCGAACTGTCAAGTCCCCAGAGAAACAGTTGCCAACACCAGTCAAGGCCAGAACCATTTTCTAGGTAGAGAGAATCATCCCCAGACACCAGACGCATCCCAAAGAGACACACGGGGCATCCATGTGACGAGATCTTCAACCAGAAGTGGGGCACCAGGATGGGTCAGACAGGTCCGGAGGGCAAAGGGAGTCTGGATCACTGGCAGCTCAGGAACGACATGTGTAGCTCGACAGAGAGAGAGAAAGAGTGAAAGGGGGAGACAGGAGGAGAGAGGAAAGAGAAAAAGGGGGGAAAAGAGAAGAAGAGGAGAGATGGCAGTTAGGTATGGTCACAGTCACACAATGTATAATGTGAATGTATATTAACTGTAGAGTGCAAGCAGAGACTCCGGCAGGACTAACTATGACAGCATAACTAAAAGGGAGAGCCAGAAGGAAACACATACTTGAGGGCTTCCTGACATGTAAAGCAAACAATCACCTCACCGTCAGCAAACCTGAGTGATCAATGAGAGTGAGGAAGACAGCATCTAAACATAACCAGTGTTATATGGTATGGTGCATTTCAGTTTTAATGTTTTTGCTTTGAATTGTTTGCATTTGGGAACTCACATTATTCATATGGGCCATTTGGATAAATATTTGTACATTTTGCATTGATAATATGTATAAAATTAAAATTGTGTACTGGCTCTTTAAGAATCACGTGGGGAAGACGGGGGTGTGCGTGCTTGAGGAAACAGCGGAGTCACAGTTTTCTTTACCGCATCCGTGATTATTTGCATTTTGAGATTATATTTATTTTATTTTGTTTTGTTTATTTTATGTATCTTAAAAGTAAAGATTAAAGGATGATATCTGAAAAGAAAACAAAGTATGTCGATTCTTTGGACAAGGAGAGCGTAAGACTAAACTGAAAGAAAGATGCGCACTCACATCTAGGATGTGGATTATCTGCTTCTTTGTCTTTCGGCTGTTCCCTTTCAGGGGTCGCCACAGCGAATTATCTGCCTCCATCTAACCCTATCCTCTGCATCCTCTTCTCTCACACCAACTAACTTCATGTCCTCTCTCACTGCATCCATAAATCTCCTCTTTGGTCTTCCTCTAGACCTCCTGCCTGGCAGTTCAAACCTCAGCATCCTTCTGCCGATATGTTCACCATCTCTCCTCTGAACATGTCCAAACCACCTCAATCTGGCCTCTCTGACTTTACCTCCAAAACATCTAACATGGATTGTTCCTCAGATAAACTCATTCTTGATCCTTTCCAGCCTTGTCACTCCCAAGGAGAACCTCAACATCTTCAGCTCTGCTACCTCCAACTCTGCCTCCTGTCTTTTCTTCAGCGCCACTGTCTCTAAGCCGTAGAGCATCGCTGGTCTCACCACTGTCCTGTACACCTTTCCTTTCATTCTCGCTGATACTCTTTTATCGCACAACACACCTGACACTTTTCTCCACCCATTCCAACCTGCCTGTACCCGCCTCTTTACCTCCTTTCCACACTCTCCGTTGCTCTGGACCGTTGACCCCAAGTACTTAAAATCCTGCACCTTCTTTACCTCTGCTCCCTGTAGCCTCACCGAGCCTCCTGGGTCCCTCTCATTTACACACATGTATTCCGTCTTGCTGCGGCTAACCTTCATTCCTCTGCTTTCCAGAGCATACCTCCACCTCTCCAGATTTTCCTCCACCTGTTCCTTGCTCTCGCTACAGAGCACAATGTCATCTGCAAACATCATAGTCCATGGGGACTCCTGTCTTACCTCATCTGTCATCCTGTCCATCACCAGAGCAAACAAAAAGGGGCTTAGAGCCGATCCTTGATGCAGACCCACCTCCACCTTAAACTCTTCTGTCACACCTACAGCACATCTTACCACTGTCTTACAGCTCTCATACATGTCCTGCACCACTCTAACATACTTTTCTGCCACTCCAGACTTCCTCATACAATACCACAGCTCCTCTCTTGGCACCCTGTCATACGCTTTCTCTAAATCTAAAAAGACACAATGCAACTCCCTGTTACCTTCTCTGTACTTCTCCGCCAGCATCCTCAAAGCAAATACTGCATCTGATGTACTCTTTCTAGGCATAAAACCATATTGCTGATTACAAATGCTCACCTCTGCCCTTAACCTAGCTTTCACTACTCTTTCCCACAGCTTCATTGTCTGGCTCATTAGCTTTATACCTCTATAATTGCCACAGCTTTGCACATCTCCCTTGTTCTTAAAAATTGGCACCAATACACTTCTCCTCCATTCCTCTGGAATCCTCTCACTCTCCAAGATCTTGTTAAACAAACTTGTCAAAAACTCTACTGCCACCTCTCCTAAGCACTTCCATACCTCCACAGGTATGTCATCAGGACCAACAGCCTTTCCACTCTTCATCCTCTTCAACGCCCTTCTCACCTCACTTCTACCAATATTTGCTACTTCCTGTTCCACAACAGTCACCTCTTCTACTCTTTGTTCTCTTTCGTTTTCCTCATTCATCAACTCCTTAAAGTAATCCTTCCATCTTCCCATCACCCTCCTGGCATCTGTCAGTACATTTCCATCTCTATCTTTAATCACTCTAACCTGCTGCACATCCTTCCCATCTCTATCTCTCTGCCTTGCCAACCTGTACAGATCCACCTCTCCCTCCTTACTGTCTAGCCTAGCATACAAGTCCTCATATGCTCTTTGTTTGGCCTTTGCCACCTCTACCTTCACCTTACTCTGCATCTCCCTGTACTCCTGTCTACTCTCTTCAGTCCTCTCAGTGTCCCACTTTTTCTTAGCTAGCCTCTTTCCCTGTATACACTCCTGGACTTCCTCATTCCACCACCAAGTCTCCTTGTCCACTTTCCCCTTACCTGATGATACACCAAGTACCCTCCTACCTGTCTCCCTGATCACATTGGCTGTAGTTGTCCAGTCAACTGAAAACTCCTGACCACCCATAGCCTGTCTCAACTCCTCCCTAAAGACTTCATAACATTCTTCCTTTCTCAGCTTCCACCACTTTGTCCTCTGCTCTGCCTTTGTCCTCTTCGCCTTCCTCACCACCAGGGTTATTTTACACACGACCATTCTGTGTTGTCTGGCTACACTCTCCCCTACCAACACTTTGCAGTCACTGATCTCTTTCAGGTTACAACGTCGACACAAGATGTAGTCGACCTGAGTGCTTCTGCCTCCACTCTTATATGTCATGGGATGTGGATGTGGATTATACAGTGTGTAATATTATATTATAATAAATTAATAATCTCCCAGTGAGCTACTAACCTGATAATTTTTAAAGAGTGTAATTATTTTTATTTGTCATGTTATAAAGCATTAGGTACTTCTTTAAATTAGTGTAATATATAAATATTCCCAAAGTTTTGAAGCATTTATTTCAGGAGGCACAGCGACATCTGGTGGCTGGCAAAAATTAAAGCAGCCCTTCACTGAAGTACAGTCATGCCTCCCTGAATATCCTACATCCCTGATAAATATATATATATATATATATATATATATATATATATGCTTTTGATCAGTAAATTCCCTTTATTGCTGCATTTATGATTAAAGTACATTATAACCATCACAGGAAAGCTAGAACAAACTTACTTTGCTGAAGAGGAGAAGTTTATTTAGAGCTACCAGCGTCATGAATCACCAATTAACAGCACCTCAGATTCGAACTGTTATGAAGGAAAACTCAGGATCACCTGTTTAAAGGAGATTATGGAATAGTTTGGATGCTTTCAGCATTGTTTTACAATGTAGAAAGAAATAAAAATCACCACAATAAAAAAAAATTAATTACAAGGAGTGTCTAGACATTTTAACTAGTAGTGTACATGTCTCTAAATCAATGCTTCTACCATATAATCACTCATTACAGAAAGACTTTAAAACACGAAGAACATGTGGCATTAGCAGATATTTCTCAATACACTGATGCCATATTTTGATGTGCAGGTGTACTGAAAATAAAAATGTCTGAACGCTTAATTCATGCCTTACAATCTTTCACAGAATGTCCCTGTCATACACCATTTACTGCATGGAAGAGGGACATCTGATTATGTAAATGGTGTGATATATCTTATGGGAAAATAATTCTTTTGATAGGTTCAGAAGTGGAGAGTAGGGAGGAAGGAAAAGTGAGATCATCCTTTACTGGGCCTCGAATCACTCTATAACGATTATGCATGCTGGCACATTTCTCCTCACTTGCTGCCTTTCCTCTCCTGGGATAAGCCTTCCTCCAAAAATGTGATGAGACCACCACTGGATCGAAAACTTCTGTGTTTTATGGTATGGTTGGCAATGATTATATCAACAATAGCAGTTACCTGCTGAGTGGTAGAATATACTCCCTCTCCACCTGCGGGAGGTAACTGTTTGGTATTAAAGCAGAAATATACTGTAGAATCACACAGAGCAGTACAACCAGACGCCTTGTAAAAAGAACTTAAAAACAGCATGTGTGCCAGTGTAGAGAAAAGATATTCTTATTTCCTCAAACTCATTTTGTAGAATGAGCATGCCCTATTGCTATGTTTTTTTCAAGATATTTTTTTCAACTTTAAACATCATTTATTCTTATAATTGTCACAAAACCTACAAGATAAGCACCCAGTATAAACACACAAAACTGAAACTTGGGCTCCGAGAATTACACCTGCATCCACTTACAGTACAGTGCATATCAAACTATTTAAAATGTGTGTGTGTGTGTGTGTGTGTGTGTGTGTGAGACAACTGACAATTTTATTTTGGATCGCAATCTTACAGTCGATCCATAGCTGAGCCTGAACCCAGCGTACAGAGGCTGAGTGAATGTGGTGTGGACTCTGTGGAGGAGCTTCATCATGTCAGAGACGCTGTAGAAGGACAGAGTTCCTGCAGAAATCAGTCTGAGAATGTTATCTTTTACTATAAAGATGGTCTGATTCTAAAGGAGGGTCCGTGGGAGAAGAAGTGGTTAAAAGAGGAGCGTTTATAACCTCTCTGTCTCTGAGCTCCACCCCTTCTTTCTCATACCATACACACAGAGAACCAGGAAGTGCATTTAAAAATCAACTAAACTCATAGCACCGCTCTCTCTCTCTCTCTCTCTCTCTCTCGCTTTCTCTGTGAGTCCAGGAAAATGGCTAAGCCAGTATTTCAGTAGATCAGCTTTCAGTGGATCAGTTCATCTGTCCAGTGTGTCTGGATCTCCTGAAGGATCCAGTGACTATCTCCTGTGGTCACTGTTTCTGTAAGGTGTGTATTAAGAACTGCTGGGATCAGGAGGATCAGAGTGGAGTTTATAGCTGTCCTCAGTGCAGAGACACTTTCACTTTAAGGCCTGTTCTACGCAGAAACAACGTGCTGGCTGAAGTGGTGGAGAAACTCAAGAAAAAGAAAACTGAAGTCCAAGCTGCTTCTCCTGCTCACTGTTACGCTGGACCTGGAGATGTGGAGTGTGATTTCTGCGCAGAGAGGAAACATAAAGCTGTCAAGTCCTGTCTGATGTGTTTGGCCTCCTTTTGTGAAACTCATCTGAAACCTCACTATGAAGTTCCTGGATTGACAAAACACCAGTTAATTGAAGCTTCTGGAAATCTAGCAGAGAAGATCTGCTCTGAGCATGATAAAGGGCTGGAGATCTACTGCCGTACTGACCAAAGCTTCATCTGTTATTTGTGTACAATGGAAAAACACAGAAGCCACGACACCGTCTCAGTTAAAACATGCAGAACTGAAAAACAGGTGAGAAATACAAGTTTAATCTATTCAGAGTCATTTCACATGACACATCGAACTGCAGGACAGGAATTGCTCTTACTCCATATTTATTGTATAATCTTTTGAGCGATGCAAAAGTCATTAAGTTAACATGTCCTGATGAGATCATGACCTCATAATGTATAAAGAGTGAAATGTGTAATTACTCACCTCAGATTGAGTTAAAAGAGGAACAGATGAAATCCCAGAAGAGAATCCAGGAGAAGCAGAAGAAGGTGCAGGAGCTGAAACAGGCTGTGAAGACTATAAAGGTGAGCAGTGAGCAGAGACAGAGCTGCTCCTAGAAACACACACAACATGGACAACATGGAGACATTAAGGGGGGAAGAGAGGGAATGATAGATGAGCTTTAAATCCTGTGTGTGTGTGTGTGTGTGTGTGTGTGTGTGTGTGTGTGTGTGTGTGTGTGTGTGTGTTGTAACAGCTGAGTGCCCAGACAGCAGTGGAGGACAGTGAGATGATGTTTACTGAGATGATCAGCTTCATGGAGAAAAAGCACTCGGAGGTGACGGAGCTGATCAGAGCTCAGGAGAACGCTGAACTGAGTTGTTCTGATCTTCAGAGGAGACTCACTTAGTTGGAGCAGCTTTTACACACACACGATCACGTCTATTTCCTCCAGGTAACACACACACACACACACACACACACACACACACACACACACTTTTACTTTCTCCTTTTGCATGATGTTGTTTTATCTCTTTATAGAGTCTCCAGTCTCTCTGTGTCTCTTCTGGACGTGAGGACTCACCCAGCATCACTGTCAATCAACATCCTTCATTTGATGGAGTGAGGAAATCTCTCTCTGATCTGAAAAAGAGACTCGAGGAATTCTGCCAGGAGGAATTCATCATCCCTCAATATGGTGAGAGAAATGGTTCTGCTCTGAAATCTTTACTTTATCTACAGCATTGTGAAGAGAGACGTCAAATTTCCCCATAACACACAGAAGTGATTTCATATGATTACGTAAAGTTTAAGTAAAATGTACTGTTATCAGTTATTATATAACAAATCAGCTCTCAGCTCGTGTTCATGGTATTAATAAAATTAATGTTCCATGATTCAACAGAAAAAAAAAATTTTATATCCCACACTTAGAGGATGATTTTTTTTTTTATTTATAAATAAAATAAATATTTCTGTCTTCACAGCTGCAGCAGTTCAGATTATTTTATCCTCAGAACCAAAGAGCAGAGAAGATTTCCTGCACTGTCTGTATACCCCCCCCCCCCCCCACACACACACACACAAAATATGATGTTTCTAATATCTAACATTTTTTTGTCTTTAGATTTCTGTGATCTGACTCTCGATCCCAACACAGTACATTATAACCTCATCCTGTCTGAGGAGAACAGAGCGGTGACGTGCAGTGGGAGGAAGCTGCCGTACCTTGATCATGCAGAGAGATTTGAATACTTTTATCAGGTTTTGAGTAAGGAGAGAATGTGTGGACGCTGTTACTGGGAGGTAAAGTAGAGCAGTAAGGGACATGTGTACATATCAGTCTCATATAAAGACATCAGCAGGAAAGGACAGGGTGATAAGTGTCAGTTTGGATGCAACAACCAGTCCTGGAGTCTGCGATGCTCTTCATCTTCTTCACTCTGTTTTTATCACAATAACGTTAAGACTTATCTCAGAGCTCCATCATCCTCCAGAATAGGAGTGTATGTGGATCACAGTGCAGGAACTCTGTCCTTCTACAGCGTCTCTGACACCATGAAGCTCCTCCACATGTGGTCCACACCACATTCACTCAGCCTCTGTACGCTGGGTTTAATTTACCTAATTATGGATCAACTGTTAGATTATGTGGTCCAAAATAAAAATTAAAAAAATATAAATAATGTGATTTTTGTTAAGGTTACCAACCTAACTTGTTCTGTCGAGATTACTGAGTATGACAAGCTTATTATATAAGTTTTATTTTCTGTCTTTAGAAAAATCCTGTTGTTAATGGCACTATTACAGTACATGGAAATTAGGCAGAAAAACAATATTTCAAAACAAAAATGCATCGTAAAAAACAATCACATCCTTTTTTTAGATTTAAACCTCAGCCCTGTGTAGCCTGTCCTGGTAAATACGTCTAGATTAGCACAAAGCTTTTCTGCTTCAGTGTTGTGTTAAATCTTAATCATAAACATCTATCTATATTTAAACTGTATATGTAGTACCAGTTCACTGTAAACATTTTTTTTTGTATGACTGGAATATGTTTAAATCTCCGCAACACTCATGTATTAGTCTCACTCTTGCACAAGTGGTAAATACTTTTTAATACTTTCAATTTAATACTGCAGAAATGTCTGAATGCCTAATCTATCCTTGACAGCCTTCCTTCAGATATTCCCTGCCATAGAGCATTCTGATCATGTGGATGGTGTCATTTTCTTCCTCTATTATGACAAAAAGAATTCTTTTAACGGGTTGAGTAATGGAGAGTAGGGAGGAGAGACAAGCAAGATGGGTGTCAGATCACATGCTGACACATTTCTCATCACTCTCTACCATCGTGGACGTTTGCAAATGTGGGACAATAAGACTGGTTCTGAGCTAATCTTAGTGGGTGTGTATCAGTCCTTAGGAGAGGCTTCACATTTTACGACCTCCTTTAGTAACTCCTGAAGAGGCAGATCACAATGCATGGCAGAGATGAGAAGAACATCTACCATTTATATTCTTATACATATTGTTTTTGTGGACTAGTATTTTGTAGTTAAATTCTCAATTGTATAGTATGTACGAATATGAGTATACACTTTCTTGATAAATATATAAATGATAATAAATATAATGATAATAAAATGATAATAAAATGATAATAAAATAATGTAAATAATGAATAAATAAATGTTTGCACTTGTGCAGTACCTTAAATAATACTACTTCTACTACTACTACTACTAATAATAATAATACATTTCTATTTAATAAAGTAAAACAATGATGAGATGTTTATTAAAAAACAGTAAGTGGTGATCACTGATTAAATGCAGCCTTTCAGGACTGTGAAGAGGAAACAGACATTCAGACAGATGGTGAAAAATGTTAATGCAAAATAGATTTGGTGCGCAAAAATTAACTAATGCCCTTCTTGACAATACAATCCCTTTTTTGTAACCGAGCATTGTGTCAAAGCAATGAAAAGTTGTTTAGTAAAGATCAGAGTAAAGACCCTGCGTAAACTCCCAGTGGATCTCCCTCAGCAGTCACATTTTACACTTCTGTCTTTTCTGTTCCCTAATCTGGTCCAAATAGGGATTAAGTGTAGCAGTACACGTACAGACACCTTGTACAAAGAACATTAAAAAATAACGTTTGCCAGTGTAGACGACAGATATTCTTTTTTCCACAAGCTTATTTTAAAGAATGGTAATTTCCAATAGCTTTGTTTTTCTTAGTCGTGACTCACGATATTTTTAAACTTTTAAAATTATTTTATTTATTATTTATTCTCGTAATTGTCACAAACACTACATGATGAGCATCTGGTATAAAACGCACAAAACTCAGAGTCTGAGTGGCCTCGGAGAACTACACCTGTCACTTACAGTGCATCTTAAAAAATTCATATCATGAAAAAGATTTTTTAAAATAATTTAATTCAATAAGTGAACTCTTATGCATTCATACTCTCATTACACATAAAGTGAAATTTCTGTAGGCTGTAATCATCAAACAATAAACAAAAAAACAACAAATATTTACATTTAATAAATTCGTAATTAAATTAAAATACAGGGGAAAAAAAACTTTTTCAATGACATTCTACTTTTTTGAGACACTGTGCGTGTAAATGAAGTAAACAGAGAATGAATCCACAAGTTATTAGACTCCTCTAAAACGTATCCATTGAGTGCTCTGATGTTTCCTAAAAACTAGCAGAAAGAACATTGTAATGCTCGCTCTACCATTTAATAATAATCTTTGTGCTGCAATGTTTTTGTGAAACTCCTCCAGATCACTAAGAACTTTCAGGTCATCAGTGAAAACACACATTTTACTGTATAAGCACTCTGGGTCAAAATCAGAGCCGTGTCTCAGTTACATGTGATTGTGACCTTGAACTAGTCTCTTTGTGTAATACCATTGTGTATAATCAGTCATTTATGTAGAAATAACCGAGTACACCATAGCAGTTTAATCCTAATGTTAAAGAGGAAATGGATAAAGACAATAATTACATAAAATTGAGCTGAAGGTAAAGCAGATCAGTGATCACATAGATTGTTTTTTATTAAAAAGAGACCATTGATTAAACAAAAACAATGAATTAAAAAAATTTTATTAAAGTGTTGTGATTTTAACAACTTATGACATTTATTTAATATCAATGGCATTGTTAAGAGTATAATTATATAGAAATTTGTAACTGAAAACAATATATTGTGCTGGATAAAGTGCCATTCTGTAACTTTATCCAATTATGAGAATTTTAGACATTTTACTCAAATGGAACTAAACTCTGTCGTGTGCATTGTGGTAATTAGCAAAGAGCACAATACACACTCATCATCCTTTCATTCATATACCATTTATTAAATGTGTGTGTGTGTGTGTGTGTGTGTGTGTGTGTGTGTGTGTTCAGATGCTATTAACACCTTAGAGAATAGAGTGTATTAATCCACAATGTGGTATGACAGACGAATGAAACAGAAAACCTTTAAACTTTGTGGTTATGTGGAATAGGCAGTACCTTTCAGGGGTACAGAATTGTACCTTAATATAGAGAAACAAATTTGTACCAAGTCAGATCACAGAAGTCATGAAAAGTTGTATAGAAATCACATGATACATTTGTCTCTGTGTGTGTGTGTGTGTGTGTGTGTGTGTGTGTGTGTGTGTTACACATACAGTGTAAAAAAAATCTCTGCTCTTTGGTTCTGAGGGGAAAAAATCATCTGAACTGCTGCAGCTGTCAAGACACAGAAACAAAATCATGAAACGAAAATCAGGTGCTGTAAAACACAAACAGTTTAAAGTCAGAAAGATTACAGAGCAGAAAATGTCTCTGACCATGTTGAAGTATTTTGATAACTTCCTCCTGGTCTAATTTAGACTTGCATTTCTCACCTGTTTATGCAGTTCGGTAAGCTGTAACTAAGAAGGTGTCGTGGCTTTTGTGTTCATCCCTCATACAGAGGTAACAGATGACGCTTTGGTCAGTACAACAGTGGATCTCCAGCACGCTCAGAGCAGATCTTTCTAGATGCTTTAACTGAAATGTGTTTTTTTTTTTTTCAATCCAAGAATTTCATAGTAAGGTTTCAGATGAGTTTGACAAAAGGAGGCCAGACAGACACATCAGACAGGACTGGATCATTCAGGAGATTAAGACAAATTGGACAGATGAACAGGTGATGATTTACAGAAATCCTGGACTGGGCCATTTTCCTGCGTGAGCTGCTGCGTTCTGCGTGTACTTTAAAGTGTCCTCGGTGTTCCCTGTACTGCTGTTACATCTGATTTCTAAGCTCTGAAGCTTGTTCCAAATAAATCCCCTCCTGTGTCGTTTCCCCTGAGTGTGACGTCACCAATGACAAACAGGACGTGAGCAAACAGGTAGAAGGTGTTCCTGAGATTCAGGAGATGCGTTTCCCCAATGTTTCCCCAGTCGCGCGCCGATTCAAATCATGACATCATCCACTGCCTGACGCTGTGCGCGCGAGCAAGGATTTTCAACGGTTTCTCTTTCATTTCAACGGCTTTTTATCAACTTGTTGAATTAAACCAGAAATCTGTGTAAAATTATCGAGTGTCTTTTCACTATTTCTGTATTTATGAAGATAACTGCCGTTTTAAATCGCTGATAATGGATGGTTACACGGTAACATGTAACTCTGCATTGATTTACAATATTATTTTCTACACATTCAAACACTATTCAATTCTAATAAACTATAAAAGTGTGTGTATGCAAACACATGATGGAGCATGATAGTTATTCACGTGTAACTCCGTATCTCAATGACTTTCAGCCACCTCACTTTTCATTGCTCAATTATGATGGGAACATGATTTCTAGGATGTGGATTATACAGTGTGTAATATTATATTATAATATATTAATAATCTCCCAGTGAGCTACTAACCTGATAATTCTTAGAGAGTGAAATTATTTTTATTTGACATGTTATAAAGCATTAGGTACTTCTTTAAATTAATGTAAAATATAAATATTCCCAAAGTTTTGAAGCATTTATTTCAGGAGGCACAGCGACATCTGGTGGCTGGCAAAAATTAAAGCAGCCCCTCACTGAAGTACAGTCATGCCTCCCTGAATATCCTACATCACTTAGATGACTGCTATAAAATACATTATATATATATATATATATATATATATATATATATATATATATATATATATATTTGCTTTTGATCAGTAAATTCCCTTTATTGCTGCATTTATGATTAAAGTACAATATAAACATCACAGAAAAGCAAGAACAAACTTACTTAGGAGAAGTTTATTTAGAGCTACCAGCTACCAGTTTATTTGGATGCTTTCAGCATTGTTTTACAATGTAGAAGGAAATAAAAATCACCGCAATAAAAAAATTATTACAAGGAGTGTCTGAACATTTTAACTAGTAGTGTACATGTCTCTAAATCAATGCTTCTACCATTTAATCACTCATGACAGAAAGACTTTAAAACACTAAGAGCATGTGGCATTAGCAGATATTTCTAAATACACTTGTGCCATATTTTGACGTGCAGGTGTACTAAAAAAATGTCTAAACGCTTAATTCATCCCTTACAATCTTTCACAGAATGTTCCTGTCATACAGCATTTACTGCATGGAAGAGGGACATCTGATCATGTGAATGCTGTGATATATCTTATGGGAAAATAATTCTTTTGATAGGTTGAGGAATGGAGAGTAGGGAGGAAGGAAAAGTGAGATCATTCTTTACTGGGCCTCAAATTACTCTATAACGATTATGCATGCTGGCACATTTCTCCTCACTTGCTGCCTTTCTTCTCCTGGGATAAGCCTTCCTACAGACGATCCATAGCTGAGCCTGAACCCAGCGTACAGAGGCTGAGTGAATGCGGTGTGGACTTTGTGGAGCAGCTGTAGAAGGACAGAGTTCCTGCAGAAATCAGTCTGAGAATGTTATCTTTTACTATAAAGACGGTCTGATTCTAAAGGAGGGTTAGAGGGAGAAGAAGTGGTTAAAAGAGGAGCGTTTATAACCTCTCTGTCTCTGAGCTCCTCCTCCTTCTTTCTCATACCGTACACACAAAGAACCAGGAAGTGCATTTAAAAATCAACTGAACTCATAGCACCGCTCTCTCTCTCTCTCTCTCTCTCTGTGAGTCCAGGAAAATGTCCGAGGCCAGTATTTCAGTAGATCAGCTTTCAGTGGATCAGTTCATCTGTCCAGTGTGTCTGGATCTCCTGAAGCATCCAGTGACTATCTCCTGTGGTCACTGTTTCTGTAAGGTGTGTATTAATGACTGCTGGGATCGGGAGGATCAGAGTGGAGTTTATAGCTGTCCTCAGTGCAGAGACACTTTCACTTTAAGGCCTGTTCTACGCAGAAACAACATGCTGGCTGAAGTGGTGGAGAAACTCAAAAAGAAAAAGAAGAAGAAAAAGAAAACTGAAGTCCAAGCTGCTTCTCCTGCTCACTGTTACGCTGGACCTGGAGATGTGGAGTGTGATTTCTGCGCAGAGAGGAAACATAAAGCTGTCAAGTCCTGTCTGATGTGTTTGGCCTCCTTTTGTGAAACTCATCTGAAACCTCACTATGAAGTTCCTGGATTGAAAAAACACCAGTTAATTGAAGCTTCTGGAAATCTAGCAGAGAAGATCTGCTCTGAGCATGATAAAGTGCTGGAGATCTACTGCCGTACTGACCAAAGCTTCATCTGTTATCTGTGTACAATGGAAAAACACAAAAGCCACGACACCACCTCAGTTAAAACATGCAGAACTGAAAAACAGGTGAGAAATACAAGTCTAATCTATTCAGAGTCATTTCACATGACACATCAAACTGCAGGACACGGATTGCTCTTACTCCATATTATTTGTATAATCTTTTGAGCGATGCAAAAGTCATTAAGTTAACATGTCCTGATGAGATCATAACCTCATAATGTATAAAGAGAGAAATGTGTTTAATTATTCACCTCAGATTGAGTTAAAGGAGGAACAGATGAAATCCCAGAAGAAAATCCAGGAGAATCAGAAGAAGGTGCAGGAGCTGAAACAGGCTGTGAAGACTATAAAGGTGAGCAGTGAGCAGAGACAGAGCTGCTCCTAGAAACACACACAACATGGACAACATGGAGACATTTAGAGTCACAGTAAGAGAGGGAATTATGGATGAGCTTTAAATCCTGTGTGTGTGTGTGTGTGTGTGTGTGTGTGTGTGTGTGTGTGTGTGTGTGTGTGTGTGTGTGTGTGTTTTAACAGCTGAGTGCCCAGACAGCAGTGAAGGACAGTGAGATGATGTTTACTGAGATGATCAGCCTAATAGAGAAAAAGCGCTCGGAGGTGACGGAGCTGATCAGAGCTCAGGAGAACGCTGAACTGAGTCGAGCTGAACGACTCCTGGAGCAACTGGAGCAGGAGATTGCTGATCTTCAGAGGAGACTCACTGAGCTGGAGCAGCTTTCACATACACATGATCACATCCATTTCCTCCAGGTAACACACACACACACACACACACACACACACTTCTACTTTCTCCCTTTGCATTATGTTGTTCTTTCTCTTTATAGAGTCTCCAGTCTCTCTGTGTCTCTTCTGGACGTGGGGACTCACCCAGCATCACTGTCAATCAACATCTCTCATTTGATGGAGTGAGGAAATCTCTCTCTGATCTGAAAAAGAGACTCGAGGAATTCTGCCAGGAGGAATTCATCATCCCTCAATATGGTGAGAGAAATGGTTCTGCTCTGAAATCTTTACTTTATCTACAGCATTGTGAAGAGAGACGTCAAATTTCCCCATAACACACAGAAGTGATTTCATATGATTACGTAAAGTTTAAGTAAAATGTACTGTTATCAGTTATTATATAACAAATCAGCTCTCAGCTCGTGTTCATGTTATTAATAAGATTAATGTTCCATGATTCAACAGAAAAAAATCTTTTTTTATATCCCACACGTAGAGAATGTGTTTTCTAAAATAAAACACTGATTAATCTTTAGACACAAACTGTTAGACTGTAAAGTTTTTTTGTCTTTTACAGCACCTGATATTTGTGTCTCTATTTTGTGAATGTGTCTCCACAGCTGCAGCAGTTCAGATGATTTTACCCTCAGAACCAAAGAGCAGAGAAGATTTTCTCCACTGTATGTATAACACACACACACACACACACACCACACACACAAACACACACACAGTATGTGACTGATATCTAACATTTTTATGTCTTTAGATTTCTGTGATCTGACTCTGGATCCCAACACAGTACATTATAACCTCATCCTGTCTGAGGAGAACAGAGCGGTGACGTACAGTAAGAGAAAGCAGCCGTACCCTGATCATCCAGAGAGATTTGACTACTTTTATCAGGTGTTGAGTAAGGAGAGTGTGAGTGGACGCTGTTACTGGGAGGTAGAGTGGAGCAATGAGGGACATGTGTACATATCAGTCTCATATAAAGACATCAGCAGGAAAGGACGGGGTGATGAGTGTTGGTTTGGAGGCAACAACCAGTCCTGGAGTCTGCAATGCTCTTCATCTTCTTCACTCTGTTTTTATCACTACAACATTATGACTGATCTCAGAGCTCCATCATCCTCCACAATAGGAGTGTATGTGGATCACAGTGCAGGAACTCTGTCCTTCTACAGCGTCTCTGACACCATGAAGCTCCTCCACAGAGTCCACACCACATTCACTCAGCCTCTGTACGCTGGGTTCTGGTCTTCTCTTGGATCAACTGTTAGAATATGTCATCAAAAATAAAAATTAAAAAAATATTAATAAAGTGATTTTTGTTAACTGCTGTAAACTAGCAGAAAGAACATTGTAATGCTCGCTCTACCATTTAATAATAATCTTTGTGCTGCAATGTTTTTGTGAAACTCCTCCAGATCACTAAGAACTTTCAGGTCATCAGTGAAAACACACATTTTACTGTATAAGCACTCTGGGTCAAAATCAGAGCCGTGTCTCAGTTACATGTGATTGTGACCTTGAACTAGTCTCTTTGTGTAATACCATTGTGTATAATCAGTCATTTATGTAGAAATAACCGAGTACACCCTAATCCTAATGTTAAAGAGGAAATGGATAAAGACAATAATTACATACAATTGAGCTGAAGGTAAAGCAGATCAGTGATTACATAGATTGTTTTTTATTAAAAAGAGACCATTGATTAAACAAAAACGATTGATTACAATTTTTTAATTAAAGTGTTGTGTGATTTTAACAACTTATGACATTTATTTAATATCAATGGCATTGTTAAAAGTATAATTATATAGAAATTTTAAACTGAAAACAATATGATGTGCTGGATAAAGTGCCATTCTGTAACTTTATCCAATTATGAGAATTTAAGACATTTTACTCAAATGGAACTAAACTAAACAGCACAATACACACTCATCATCCTTTTATTCATATACCATTTACTAAATGTGTGTGTGTGTGTGTGTGTGTGTGTGTGTGTGTGTGTGTGTGTGTGTGTGTGTGTGTTCAGATGCTATTAAAACCTTAGAGAATAGAGTGTATTAATCCACAAAGTGGTATGACAGACGAATAAAACAGAAAACCTTTAAACTTTCTGGTTATGTGAAATGGGCAGTACCCTTTAAGGGTACAGAATTGTACCTTAATATAGAGAAAATTTGTACCAAGTCAGATCACAGAAGTCATGAAAAGTTGCGTAGAAATCACATGATACATTTGCCTGTGTGTGTGCGTGTGTGTGTGTGTGTGTGTGTGTGTGTGTGTGTGTGTGTGTGTGTGTGTTACACATACAGTGTAAAAAAATCTTTGCTCTTTGGTTCTGAGGGAAAAAAATCATCTGAACTGCTGCAGCTGTCGAGACACAGAAACAAAATCATGAAACGAAAATCAGGTGCTGTAAAACACAAACAGTTTAAAGTCAAAAAGATTACAGAGCAGAAAATGTCTCTGACCATGTTGAAGTATTTTGATAATTTCCTCCTGGTCTAACTTGCATTTCTCACCTGTTTATGCAGTTCGGTAAGCTGTAACTAAGAAGATGTCGTGGCTTTTGTGTTCATCCCTCATACAGAGATAACAGATGACGCTTTGGTCAGTACAACAGTGGATCTCCAGCACGCTCAGAGCAGATCTTTCTAGATGCTTTAACTGAAATGTGTGTTTTTTTCAATCCAAGAACTTCATAGTGAGGTTTCAGATGAGTTTGACAAAAGGAGGCCAGACAGACACGTCAGACAGGACTTGACGGATATGAGTTTTCTCTGGGTGCAGAAATCACACTCCACATCTCCAGGTCCAGCGTAACAGTGAGCAGGAGAAGTAGCTTGGACTTCCATTTTCTTCTTGAATTTCTCCACCACTTCAGCCAGTATGTTGTTTCTGCGTAGAACAGGCCTTGGAATGAAAGTGTCTCTGCACTGAAGACAGCAGTACACTCCCTTATTGCCCTTCTGATCCCAGTATCGATTAATACACACCTTACAGAAACAGTGACCACAGGGGACAGTCACTGGATCATTCAGGAGATTAAGACAAATTGGACAGATGAACAGGTCATGATTTACAGAAATCCTGGACTGGGCCATTTTCCTGCGTGAGCTGCTGCGTTCTGCGTGTACTTTAAAGTGTCCTCGGTGTTCCCTGTACTGCTGTTACATCTGATTTCAAAGCTCTGAAGCTTGTTCCAAATAAATCCCCTCCTGTGTCGTTTCCCCTGAGTGTGACGTCACCAATGACAAACAGGACGAGAGCAAACAGGTAGCAGGTGTTCCTGAGATTCAGGAGATGCGTTTCCCCAATGTTTCCCCAGTCGCGCGCCGATTCAAATCATGACATCATCCACTGCCTGACGCTGTGCGCGCGAGCAAGGATTTTCAACGGTTTCTCTTTCATTTCAACGGCTTTTTACCAACTTGTTGAATTAAACCAGAAATCTGTGTAAAATTATCGAGTGTCTTTTCACTATTTCTGTATTTATGAAGATAATTGACGTTTTTACACGGTAATATGTAACTCTGCATTGATTTACAATATTCTTTTCTACACATTCAAACACTATTAAATTCTAATAAACTATAAATGTGTGTATGCAAACACATGATGGAGCATGATAGTTATTCACGTGTAACGCCGTATCTCAATGACTTTCAGCCACCTCACTTTTCATTGCTCAATTATGATGGGAACATGATTTCTAGGATGTGGATTATACAGTGTGTAATATTATATTATAATATATTAATAATCACCCAGTGAGCTACTAACCTGATAATTCTTAGAGAGTAAAATTATTTTTATTTGTCCTATTATAAAGCATTAGGTACTTCTTTAAATTAGTGTAATATATAAATATTCCCAAAGTTTTGAAGCATTTATTTCAGGAGGCACAGCGACATCTGGTGGCTGGCAAAAATTAAAGCAGCCCCTCACTGAAGTACAGTCATGCCTCCCTGAATATCCTACATCACTTATATGACTGCTATAAAATACATTATATATTTGCTTTTGATCAGTAAATTCCCTTTATTGCTGCATTTATGATTAAAGTAAATTATAACCATCACAGGAAAGCTAGAACAAACTTACTTTGCTGAAGAGGAGAAGGTTATTTAGAGCTACCAGCGTCATGAATCACCGATTAACAGCACCTCAGATTCGAACTGTTATGAAGGAAAACTCAGGATCACCTGTTTAAAGGAGATTATTGAATATTTTGGATGCTCTCAGCATTGTTTTACAATGTAGAAGGAAATAAAAATCACCGCAAATAAAAATTCAATGCTTCTACCATATGACAAGATCACTCGTGACAGAAAGACTTTAAAACACGAAGAACATGTGGCATTAGCAGATATTTCTCAATACACTTGTGCCATATTTTGATGTGCAGGTGTACTGAAAAAAAAATGTCTGATTGCTTAATTCATGCCTTACAATCTTTCACAGAATGTCCCTGGCATACAGCATTTACTGCATGGAAGAGGGACATCTGATCATGTGAATGCTGTGATATATCTTATGGGAAAATAATTATTTTGATAGGTTGAGGAATGGAGTGTAGGGAGGAAGGAAAAGCGAGATCATCCTTTACTGGGCCTTGAATCACTCTATAACAATTATGCATGCTGGCACATTTCTCCTCACTTGCTGCCTTTCCTCTCCTGGGATATTTTTTTTACCTAAAATCTGTAACTTTTTTAGTTACAATAAACATCATTTATTCTTATAATTGTCACAAAACCTACAAGATAAGCACCCAGTATACAGTAAACACACAAAACAGAAACTTGGGCTCTGAGAACTGTGTGTGTGTGTGTGTGTGTGTGTGTGTGTGTGTGTGTGTGTGTGTGTGTGTGTGTGTGTGTGTGTGTGTGTGTGTGTAAAAATGTAAATTTTATTTTGGATCACAATCTTATAGTCGATCCATAGCTGAGCCTGAACCCAGCGTACAGAGGCTGAGTGAATGTGGTGTGTACTCTGTGGAGGAGCTTCATGGTGTCAGAGACGCTGTAGAAGGACAGAGTTCCTGCACTGTGATCCACATACACTCCTATTCTGGAGGATGATGGAGCTCTGAGATCAGTCATAATCTTATTGTAATAGAAATATAATGAAGAAGTAGAGCATCGCAGACCCCAGGACTGATTGTTGCCTCCAAACCAACGTTTATCACCCCGTCCTTTTCTGCTGATGTCTTTATATGAGACTGATATGTACACATAATCCTGACTGCTCCACTCTACCTCCCAGTAACAGCGTCCACACACACTCTCTTTACTCAACACCTGATTATAGTGGTCAAATCTCTCTGGATGATCAGGGTACGGCAGCTTCCTCTGACTGCACGTCACCGCTCTGTTCTCCTTAGACAGGATGAGGTTATAATGTACTGTGTTGGGATCCAGAGTCAGATCACAGAAATCTAAAGACATGAAAATGTGAATGTTAGATAGTAATTACTGGATATATTTCTATATCTCTTTTTGTCTCTCTCCATGTGTGTGTGTGTGTGCGTGTGTGTGTGTGTGTGTGTTATACGTACAGTGCAGAAAATCTTCTCTGCTCATTGGTTCCGAGGGTAAAATCATCTGAACTGCTGCAGCTGTGACGAGACAGTAACAAAATAGAGACACAAAAATCAGGTGCTGTAAAAGACAGAAACAGTTTTACAGTTTGTGAACATAAAGATTTCAGAGCAAGGCAGGGCAAGGCAAGTTTATTTGTATAGCACATTTCATACACAATGGTAATTCAAAGTGCTTTACATAAAAGAGAAGAAAATAATCATAAAAAGAAATAGAAATAATAGCACTAAAATAATATATATATATATATATATATATATATATATATATATATATATATATATATATATCATCAGCATAACTGTGATAGGCAATTTGGTTCTTTCTCATTATCTGACTTAGTGGGAGCATATACCGGCTAAACAGGAGGGGTGCAAGAATTGAGCCTTGTGGGACTCCGCATGTCATGGACGTCCACCTGGATAATAACCTCTCCCTTCTAAGTATGACCTGAACCATTTTAGTACCATCCCAGAAAGCCAGACCCAGTTTTACAGTCTTTCTATTAGTATGTTATGATCGACAGTGTCGAACACAGCACTAAGACCTAGCAGTAGTAGTGCCATGCTTCTGGTTGGAGATCTCGTTACATGGATACCCCGTGTGTCTCTTGGGATGGGTTTGGTATCTGGGGACGGTTTCACTCTATCATGAAGACAGTTCTGGCCTTGACTGATGTTGACAGCTGTCTCTCTGAGGACTTTGCAACAGTTGTTCGATAGTTCAGGACTAGAATTTGCTACAAGTCTACCTTAGCTTCCAATAACTATCTGGACTCCATATTAACATCAATTAACATCAACTGTTAATACTAAACTGCCTGCCACCTAACACAAAGTATAAATGCAGATCAATTTCTGCTCTCTTTTCTTGCCGCCGTTGCCCTCGGCTTGCTCATCAGGGACTATCTGACCATTTTGATTTATACACATTTACATTTCATACAAACTTAAAGGGGTCATCCAGACACATTTTTCATTAAATGTTAATATGATCTTTAGGGTCCTAATGAAAAGTTTGTAATATACTTTAATTAAAAATTCTCAATGGTTGTGTAAAAAAAACACTACTTTTAACTGGTAAAAACTAGCCCTGTTCTCAGCAACCTGTTTCAGTACATGTTCCTTTAAATGCTCATATCCTCTGCTGAGCCCGCCCCCCCAGTTCTATGGCGCGTGTCTTCACAACACACGTCGGGTATAGCCACGGGAGTGTAGTCCAGTGCGGGCAATGCTTTGGACTGCATTACCCACAAAGCATTGCCCACAACGCAGTGCTTTGTGGGTAATACAGTCCAAACTGCAAAAAACGCTGGAATATAGAGCCTGAGACAGTTTTCTTAAGTAGTTTTTGGTTTGATTGAAGTACGGAACCCACCCGGAAGTTTGTAATATCGCCTGACAACGCAGAAATTAAAGGAATGGACATGCATCGACTCAATTTGTTTTTCTCCTGACTGCATGGGCATGAATTAACGGGCTGTTACGCTGCGGCGAGCAAACAACAACAAAAGCAGAGAAACTTACTGAGAGAGATACGAACGCGATGTGTTTACTGATGTGTTTACATGACTTCTTAATCTTCGACAGACACCGTTATAAACCATCTAACGTTACAAAGGTAAGCATAATATAGTTTTCCGACTACGTACACAGTTTGCAACTAGACAATCACCTTAATGCATTGTTTATTATAAACGGGCGATTAGGGATAATATAGAGACGGATGTACATAGAGAAGAAGCCATAACCATGTTCTATGAGAGTGTAAGTTAACTTACACTCCGCATTCATCGTGATTATTAAAAAGGCGATCTGCAAAGATTCATAGAAAAAGGAATTACTTACTGAGCCTGGTGAAGATGAAGCAGGAACACGAAGCGTTAGTACAGATCCATTTTTTAGGAGCAGTTTCCTAGCAAAACCTGCTTTATATTGACCCGCGTTTATAAAGCAGTCTGGTGAAAAATGATTAGTGCAAACATGAACGCATCTAGGTAGATCGGCGGGGACGTTAGCTTTAAAAACTAAATTTAGCCACTGCGTCCTCAGCGGCTCAGATGTCGGTAGTGAATGACGACTGCTGTGTTTGCTATTACACCCAACAACTGTACACCACACTTGCTTAGGCGACATTTTGCTCCAGCGGCGAAAAACAATGGCCAACAGCTTTCTTCTCACTCGGGGCGGGTCTTTGCTAAAACACCAGTGTCAATCAACTATAGTAGGAGCTGCCTCTGTTGGTGTGGCGTCACATCGACAGGCATTTGAGATTGGCCTGATTTCAGAAGGGGCATGTTATTGTAATAAATGAAAAGAAAACCACTGGGCGGCTCTTTATCATCGTAGAGTGGTTGTGTACGCACTCTCCTAACACACAGTTCAGTCCAAACAGCTTAAAAAAGTGCATGTAGGCCCGTACCTCTTTAAATAATTATTTTGATTGTGTAAAGCTGCTTTGCGACAATGACAATTATTAAAAGCACTGTACAAATAAAATTGAATTAAATTGAATTTAGTACTTAAACGAATGTCATTTATTATCTTTATGTCTCTGTACTATGATGCTGATGGATTTATTTTAATTTTTCTTAATATTTGATGTGAATATGGCACAATCATTAATAATGGATTTATGTCATCTTGATCTTTATAAGTGTCCTTGTTTACTTAATAAGTGTCCTTGTTTACTTAGTTTTCACATGATGTTTTTAACCTTGATTGTATTTTTCTTCCATTGTTTTTTTCTTTCTTGGCCTTGGGTCGATGTTTACATGGTAGTATAAAATGGGTGTTTTGCCATGTTTGGATTTCATTGCCCAGGCTGACTGATTGACGCATGCATGCAAATTAAAACTATCTTCTCCAGCTGAACCCTGGTTCCGAGTCTCCTGATTTCTTGGTCATCTAATGCTCTGGTCAGATCCAGAAGATTTTATTTTTTATTTACAACAATATAAATATTAAAGTCCCCTGTTATAGCAAAACAGTCAAACTCTGAGGAAATCATAGAGCGCAGTTTCGTGAACTCCTCAATAAAGTCTGGAGAGTATTTTGGAGGTCTGTAAATAATGATGAACAGAATACCTGGAGCAAAATCAGCAAAATCCCTAGATATTTAAAAGCCATATACTAACCGAAATGACGCTTGCATTGATAGCCATTTTTAAATAGAGCAGCTACACCTCCACCTCTCCTAACAGTTCTGCAGACACTCATGAAACTAAAGTTAGGAGGGGCTGTTTCATTAAGGACTGTGCGAGCACTTAACGAGCGAATATTTAAAAATGCTAACTTGATGGCATTACTTTTTGTCCCCATAGTAGTCTTAGTTTGATGCATAATAGGTCACAGATTAGTTGGGTCAGCTGCACGGCTTGAGAAGGTCTTAGACTTACTATCACGTGATAAAACAGAGATAGTGGAAGCTACAGGCACACTGGGTTCCCACTTGTTCTGTAAACATTTGTGAATGTTATTGCTATCATAGCAGGGACCTAACACACAGCACTGAGAGCTGCTATCTGTTTGTTTAGTTTCACCAAGACCAGACGGAGGAGGGTGGTTCGAGCCCTGGCACTGTAACAGAGGTCAGAGAGTTCTGACAGGAGGGAGAGGGCCAGCTGGGGCCACAGGCCTTGGTGGTGGTGAAGCCCGCTGTTTTTAGCTGGCATCTGGGGGCTTGCAGAAAAAGAGTATGAGAGTTTGGTCCCAGTATACACCAGATCCTCTGTGAGATTTTCTGGAGAAGCTTAGAAATGGAGATGCTGGAGAGTGGGATAGTGTGTCTGGTGAGATGGGCTCTGGCTCTGGTGTTTCTGGTGGCTTTGGTATATTGTCCTGAATTTCCTGGCTGTTTTCCAGAAAGTTATCTTGAAGCTGTTGTAGTATTTCATAGTCTGTCTGTGATGTGCTCTGTGCATATGACTGAGCTGGGATGTCCATGAGCAGTGGTTGTTTTGGCTGCGTGGTGTTATCAATGTCCTTGTGGGATTCTTTAACCACATCATGACTTTAAAAGCTGTCAGTAGTCGTTTAAACTTTGTCCAGGTGTGCATGTGCCATTCAGGTTGAGAGGATTGGCACATTCTGCTGAAGGATGATGGTGGGAGAAATAGATATTTTCCTTTAGCACCCTTGTATTAAGTTTGTTTGGGTGGAGACCATCCAGTTTAAACAGTTGTCTATGGTCCCAGAAAAGATTGAAGTTGTGGATGAAGTTGACTCTTTTTGAACTACAGATTCTTTGTAGCCATGTGTTCAGCCCAAGCAACCATGAGAACATGTTAGTTCCCTGTTCTCATCAGAGACGGTTGCTTGAGGAAAGCAGCATGGGGTTTCAGCTGCAGCTTTGAGTGCTTGCTGGCTGATTTTTTAAAATTGATCTCAGGCACATCCTGTTTCCCCTGATCATCCTTAAGATGTTTCTACAGCTTAATTGAAGTCCACCTGTGGTGAATTTAGTTAATTGGACATGATGTAAAAAGACACACACCTATCTATATAAGGTCCCACAGTTGAGTTCATGTCAGAGCACAAACCAAGCATGAAGTCAAAGGAATTGTCTGTAGACCTCCGAGACAGGATTCTCTCAAGGCACAAATCTGGGGAAGGTTACAGAAAAATTTCTGCCGCTTTGAAGGTCCCAATGAGCAAAGTGGCCTCCATCATCCTTAAGTGAAAGAAGTTCGAAACCACCAGGACTCTTCTGATAAACCTTCCAGAAGGACAACCATCTTTGCAGCAATCCACCAATCAGGCCTATGGGGTAGAGTGGCCAGAGAGTCTAATCAGACCAGAAAATTTATTTTTTTTCATGGTCTGAGAGTCCTTCAGGTGCCTTTTGGCAAACTCCAGGCAAGCTGCCTTATGCCTTTTACTAAGGAGTGGCTTCTGTCTGGCCACTTTACCATATAGGACTGATTGGTGGATTGCTGCAGACATGGTTGTCCTACTGGGAGGTTCTTCTCTCTCCACAGAGGACATCTGGAGCTCTGACAGAGTGACCATCGGGTTCTTGGTCACCTTCCTGCCTAAGGCCAAAAATGTTTTGTTGGAGCACTGTGCTGATCTGCTAAAGTAAAAATCTTATAAAAAGTACAAATATAGAGAGCAAAGCGCAGAGCAGTAAGCAGGAGCGTCCGAACGGTAGCAAAGCCGGAACCAAACAATTTTTCTCACCATGTTGAGGAATTTTGATTAATTCCTCCTGGCAGAATTCCTCGAGCCGCTTTTTTAGATCAGAGAGAGATTTCCTCACTCCATCAAATGAGAGATGTTGACTGACAGCGATGCTGGGTAAGTCCTCACGTCCAGAAGAGACACAGAGAGACTGGAGACTCTATAAAGAGAAAGAACAACATCATCAGAAGGATAAAGTAAAATAATGTGTGTGTGTGTGTGTGTGTGTTAGTTACCTGGAGAAAATGAACGTGATCATATGTATGTGAAAGCTGCTCCAGCTTAGGTAGCCTCCTCTGAAGATCAGCAATCTCCTGCTCCAGTTGCTCCAGGAGTCGTTCAGCTCGATACAGTTCAGCGTTCTCCTGAGCTCTGATCAGCTCCGTCACCTCCGAGCGCTTTTTCTCCATGAAGCTGATCATTTCAGTAAAGAGCATCTCACTGTCCTCCACTGCTATCTCTGCACTCAGCTGTTAGGACACACACACACACACACACACACACACAGGATTTAAAGCTCATCTATCATTCCCTCTCTTACTGTGACTCTAAATGTCTCCATGTTGTCCATGTTGTGTGTGTTTCTAGGAGCAGCTCTGTCTCTGCTCACTGCTCACCTTTATAGTCTTCACAGCCTGTTTCAGCTCCTGCACCTTCTTCTGCTTCTCCTGGATTCTCTTCTGGGATTTCATCTGTTCCTCCTTTAACTCGCACTAAGAACAATTCAAACACATTTCACTCTTTATGCACTATGAGGTCATGAGCTTGTGATTATTAACAACAGAGAAAGGTTATAGAAGTGTAAAAGTTTAGATGCTGAGTGATTTAAATTCTATTGACGTTCATAATGTTGTTTAAGTAGATGATAATTGTGACTTGCTGTATTTGTTTATTTGGGATAGACTATGCTGCGTCTTTGGAGAAATGCAGAACTCAGTAAATTATACAATATGTGTAAAGACCAGTGGTAAAGTGCTCGCCCTATCATCCGGAGATCGCTGGTTCGAACCCTGGGTGATGCTGTTTTCCTCTCACAGCCGGAGGCACAGAGAGAGCTGATTGGCCGAGCTCTCTCAGGGGGGAGGGATGAGAGGTACTCGCGCTCCCACATTAATTACGGCTCTACAACCAATCAGGGGCATCTGTGAGCTCGTGAACGCGGAGCTCTTTGGCCCCTCCCGGCTGAGGGGAAGTAGTAGCCATAATGTGGGAGCCCCCTAGTGACGGGGAGGAATTGGCCACAACTAAATTAGGGGAAAAAATTGGAAAAATCAAAAAAAAAAAAAGAATTTAATATTGTATGCAAGTTTACGTCATTTTCCGCATTTCCCTGTATGTACTTTCACAACAGGCAAAAAGCACAACTTTTGATATATTTATTATGCATGTATTACATACAAGGAAGAGAACTGAAGGTATGATACATACACACAAATTCTCTCAGCAGAGATGCGATAAAAATGAAGGATTTAGTTTAACACGGGAGTTTTAAAAATGACTGACAGCTTTAATGATTCTAAAAGATGAGTTCTTTACCCAATTTTCTCAATTTTTGTTTTTTCATTAGACTTTGTGGCTTCACCTACATACTTGGGGGGGGAAAGGGTCAAAAATGGATTTTTAAATGTCATACAAGTAATTTGATGATTTGTGTGCGTGCGTGCGTGCGTGCGTACGTGCGTGCTTGTGTGTGTGTGTTTTTCAAATAGCTTCCTCTTGCATCCACAGTTACTCCTGTTGGATGTGGTTTGTCCTTATTGGTGGTATGCTGACATTACCCTGGATACCGTGGCTCTTAATACATCACAAAGACTTGCTGACTGTTGCGCCAGCGAGATGTGAATGATCAATTTGTTCTATTTTGAACTTTGAAATGTTGTGTGCATTGCAATATTTTAAACAAAACTGTGCTATTACTCTGCTAATTAAACCTTCACACTCGGCTCTTACTAGTGGAATGTGCAATCAATGAAGTTGATCCATCCACACCATCCCCCCTTGAATTTTTTTTTTACAATTCAACCACTGGTTGTGTGTCTTCAGGCAGGAAAACACTCCGTTGTATTTATTCCAGAGTTATGATTAGAGTGTATGTTCAGAGTGTATATTCCACCTAGCGGTAATGCTAAAAAAGTGCTATGGGAACTGTATGCAAAGTTCAGTAAACTGCAGAACACACACCCGGATGGACTGTTTATTGTCGCTGGAGATTTCAACCATGCAAATCTAAAGTCAATGCTCCTTAAAATCCATCAGTATGTGGACTTTGCAATGAGTGGGGAAAACATGCTGGATCTTGTTTACACAAATGTCCTCAGCGCATATTGGGCAGAGCCCCGCCCCCACCTTGGCTACGCAGACCACATCTCAGTTATTCCAGCATACAAACAACTTGTCAGGCATTCAAAACTGAGTCTGAAGCAGGTGAAAACAAGGCCAGCAACAGCCATCTCTGCTCTTCAGGACTGTTTTGAGAATACTGACTGGAACATTGTCATTGAGGCTGCAACTTGAAGAAGTACATGTCATCAGTGTCCAGCGACATCAACAAATGCACCGATGATGTCACTATCACCAAGAGCATCATCTCACGCCTTGACCAGAAACCGTGGATTACTGCTAGAGTGTCAGAGTAGGGGACAAGGTGGCTCTAAGAACAGCAAGGGCTAAACTGTCCTGGGCCATCACAGAGGCAAAGAATCCACAACCACTTCAGGGACAGCGGTGACACATGGTACATGTGGCAGAGCATATAAGCCATCACCAACTACAAGATAAAATCACCTACCTGTGACAGTCACGGCTCCCTTCCAGATGCTCGCTGCGACATACAGAACTATGTGACGACGAGGAAGACTACCCCTCCCCCGAACAACCAGGTGATGTGTCTCACCACAGCTGATGTGAGGAAAACGCACACGCAGAGTCAACCCACGTAAAGCTGCTGGACCAGACAATATCCCTGGCAGAGTGCTCTGAAAATGTGCTGAACAGCTGGCAGATGTTGTCATTGACATCTTCAACATCTCTCTGAGCAGCACCATCGTTCTCACATGCTTCAAGTCCACCACCATCGTCTCCTTACCGAAGAAGTCTTCTGTGTCCTGTCTCAATGACTACCATTCTGTTGCACTCACACCAATAATCATGAAGTGCCTCTGCTGCCCCCCACACTGGACCGACTGCAGTTTGCATATTGTCCTAACCATTCAACAGCACAAATAACAGCAGAACAGAGCTTTTATGTCCATACTGGAGTAGGAGTAAATCAGTGTGTAGTAGGACCCACTCATAAAGCAGTTGATTTATGCACTTTAGATTTAATAATATTCTTCGAATTATGTATAAGAAATTTATTTATAATTCCATTGTCTAAACTTATATCAGATCACTATCTTGTCTTAATCCAAGTGTCTAATAGTAAAAACGTACGCACAGTGCCGCGCTACTGTACTTAACGTACATTCACATCAACTATCACACAGAGTTTTATCAGTAATCTAACAGAGTTACCAACTTTGATTAGATCATGGTCTGACCCCACAGAACTCGATCAGGAGACTGAATATTTAGAGTCGACGTTCCATTATACCTTAGATAATGTAGCTCCAGTTAAAAGAAAATTATTAGAGATATGAAACTCGCTCCCTGGTATAACGACCATACACGCTATTTAAAACAGACAGACGGAAATTAAAACGTAAATAGCGTCAAACTAAATTGTTAGTATTTCAAATAGCATGGAAGGAGAGCATTCTGAACTATAGAAAAGCTCTTAGTGTAGCTAGATCAACGTATCTCTCCACTCTTATAGAAACTAACAAAAATAATCCTAGATTCTTATTTAATGCTGTAGCCAAATTAACCAGAAATAAGACCACTGCAGAAATCTCCACAACAACATCATGCAATAGTGAGGACTTCATGAACTTTTTTAATAATAAAATTGTAAATATTAGGCATAAAATTGAGGTTTTGAAACCAAACAATGTAATTGATGCAGATGTTAATCTAGCCATGTCAGATCAGAACCTAGAATACTTTACTCCCCTTGAAGAGAATGAACTAATTTCACCCATCTCTTCTGCAAATTCATCAACCTGTATATTAGATCCTGTACCGACACATTTTCTGAAACAGATAGTACCAGCAATAACAGAACCCCTGTTGAGAATAATTAATTCTTCACTCAGCATTGGTTATTAAAATTATAAATTAAATTAGCAGTTATCAAACCAATAATTAAGAAACCTGATCTTGACCCCTGTCAGCTGTCAAATTACAGGCCAATATCAAACCTCCCCTTTATCTCTAAGATTCTGGAAAAGATAGTAGCGGAGCAGCTATGCTCATATCTACATAGAAATGGCATACATGAACTGTATCAGTCAGGATTAAGGCCTCATCACAGCACAGAGACAGCACTCGTTAAAGTAATAAATTACATCCTATTGGCCTCTGATCAGAGTTGTGTAACTATGCTGGTATTACTCGACCTCAGTGCATCTTTTGACACCATTGATCATAGTATTCTTCTTCACAGATTGGAAAATGTAGTAGGAATTAAGGGTACAGCGCTTTCCTGGCTCAGATCCTATTTGATTGATCGGTATCAATATGTAGACTTAAATGGTGATTATTCTGCATGTTCTCTAGTGGAGTTTGGTGTTCCACAGGGTTCGGTTTTAGGCCCACTGCTTTTTCCCCTTTATATGCTTCCCCTGGGCAACATAATCCGTAAGCATGGTATTAGTTTTCATTGTTATGCTGACGAAACACAGGTATATGTCTCAGCAAAACCTGATGAGATAAACCAGCTTACTAAAGTTGAGCAATGGACATAAGAAATTGGATGCTAATTAACTTCCTTCTGCTTAATCCAGATAAGACAGAAGTTCTAATCATAGGACCGCATACAGCTAGAAGTAAGATTTTAGACCACACTGTAACTTTAGATGGCCTTGCTGTTCCATCAAGTGCAACAGTAAAAGACCTTGGTGTCTGGGGATGATTCTCTCTACCTAGAATATGGTTCTGGCCTCGACTGGTGTTGGCAGCTGTTTCTCTGAGTACTTGTCCAGTCGATAGTTCAGGACTGGAACTTCATACAAGTCTACCTGGACTCCATATTAACATCAATTAACATCAACTGTTATGCTGAACCGCCTGCCAACTAACACACAGTATGAATGCAGATCAATTCCTGCTCTCTGTTTCATCCAAATGAGGATGGGTTCCCTGTTGAGTCTGGTTACTTTTAAGGTTTCTTCCTACTACCATCTCAGGGTTTTTTTCCTTGCCACTGTCGCCCTCAGCTTGCTCACCAGGGACTATCTGACCATTTTTGATTCATACACATTCAAATTCCATACAAACTTAAATAATTCTTTTGATTGTGTAAAGCTGCTTTGGGACAATGCCAATTGTTAAAAACGCTATACAAATAAAATGGAATTGAATTGAATGGAATTGAATTGAACAGAACATGACATCTATTCCTTTATGTCTGGTTTATTATTAATATAATCAGTTCACTCTACTGTCAAAATATATTACCCCTCAAATCTCGATAACATCACAGGCGTCCCGACAAAATGTGTCATGCTCTTTGTGTGTGAGGGGGCGAAGTTGCTTTACTCTCTACACTGAGTTGGTTGGGCTATAAGAGCTAACGTGCTCGACTTCATCATGGCCACAGAGTCAGAAACTCTGGAACTAAACTCCAATCAATCAGGAGGCATAACTTATAAAACTCATCATATGTTTAAAGATGGAGAAAAATTATTCAAAGACTGAAATAAGGTGTGGCTCCTGCTTGGAGTGAAACCCTTGAGCCACATTTAATTAGAAATATAAATGACTCTGAAAAGATTAGACTTATTTGTTACCTGTTTTTCAGTTATGTAAGCTGTAGTTGAGATGGTGTCGTGGCTTTTGTGTTCATCCATCATACACGCATAACAGATGAAGCTTTGGTCAGTACGGCAGTAGATCTCCAGCACTTTATCATGCTCAGAGCAGATCTTCTCTGCTAGATTTCTAGAAGCGTTAATTAACTGGTGTTTTTTCAATCTAGGAATTTCATAGTGAGGTTTCAGATGAGTTTCACAAAAGGAGGCCAAACACATCAGACAGGACTTGATGGCTTTCTGTTTTCTCTCAAAGCAGAAATCACACTCCACATCTCCAGATACAGTGTAACAATGAGGAGGAGAAGCAGCTTGGAGTTCAGGCTTCTTCTTGAGTTTTTCTACCACTTCAGCCAGCACGTTGTTTCTGCGTAGAACAGGCCTTGGAGTTAAAGTGTCTCTGCACTGAGGACAGCTATAAACTCCACTCTTATCCTCCCGATCCCAGCAGTAATTAATACACACCTTACAGAAACAGTGACCACAGGAGATAGTCACTGGGTCCTTCAGGAGATCCAGACACACTGGACAGATGAACCGGTCCTGATCAACTGAGATTCTGGCCTCGGCCATTTTTACTGCCTTCATACAATATGTGTGTGTGTGTGTGAGAGAGAGAGAGACAGAACAAGAGAGAGAGAGACAAGTGTCTATGAGTTTTGTCTCTTCTAAAATGAGGAGTCACTTCCTAGTTTTGTGTGTGCAGATGTGAGAGAGAAAAGGGAGGAGCACAAGGACCGAACTCTGTTAACGCCTTCTTTGACACAGTTCCTTCTGGCACAAAATTAACCCTCCAAACTAAACCATATAATATTTGAGCCTCTGTATGAATGTGTGAGCTTATACACTATACACTTACACACATTACATAATAATTATCTTTATTTACAGTATATAAAAATATGATGTCAATTATTATTAGAATTATTGTTGTTGTTGTTGTTGTTGTTGTTGTTTTATTATAATCACATTTATGAAAGGATGATAAACTGTGAGAGATAAATTAAACCAAGGTGTGCTGTTTCATTAGAAGGTCTGTGAAAAATACATTACACAGATATATAGTATGTAAGAAAAAGATAGATTTTTATTAAATATTTATCACAATAAAAGACAGAGTAAGCAAATAATAGTATTAAATTAATATTAAATTAAATTTTAAATTTTAATTTTTCTTTCTGGTTATTATTATTTATTGCAAAGTCAGTGTTGACCTTTCTCAGACCCTAATCTAATACAGCAAAGGGGCCCTGGTTCCTGACCTGTGAACCATGAGAACAATTTGTCATTGCCATACAGACACATCTGACACCACAGTGCTCCCACTACACTGTACATTTAACAGTTACCTGTAAATTATTAACATTAGTACTATTATTTATCCACTAAGTTTCCTTTTACAGTGGAACCTTGTTACAGTGGAACGCAGTTTGCGAGTGTTCTGCAAGACGAGCGAAGATTTTTAACAAATTTTGACTTGGAAAACGAACAAGTCTTGGTTTACAAGTACCGAGTATCATGTATTACGCATGCGCTTCTTGTTTTAACGTGTCAACGTGATCACAACTGAGCCAACATTTTTTCTCTCTCTTGCGTTGCGGAATTGTGGGTAATCGTCTCTCCTGCTGGGTCTTAGTGTCCGCCTTTTACCGGTATAATCAACATCCATGCATGTGTGTACTATTTACTATAACACTGTGACTACGTGTGTGCATAAAGCATATTTTATTTTGTGTCTGTGTGCACAAACACACACACACAGACGCCTCCTACGTTTGCCTTCAGACACACACACACACTCTTTCTATTTGCTCTACACAGAAATACTACTCTGTCGCGATTTCAAAAGTAAAGTGAAGGTTAATTTACTATAATAGCTCTGTGATTATTAATATTTGTTGTATTGTATCAGTATTTGGTGGTATTTATTTAACTGCTAATTTTAGCAGACTGTACTACTTATACAATTAGTAGTTAACAATAACTAAGTGACTTTTGCTAACAGACAAGTTCTCAATAAATACAGTATATAACACACTGCAAATAAACCTGACATATCATACAAACAGTGGCCCATCAATCCATCTAGGAACATCTGTAGTCCAACTGGGACTGTGGATGCCAATAGTGACTATTGTATTTATTGTTATTTGTACAACTGTGGTAGGACCTCTGTCAACATTTACATGCACATCTACACATTAAGGCAATTAGCTTAATCTGCTTGTTTTTTGGACAGTGGGAGGAAACTGAGAACTCCACCAAGAACAGGAAGAACATGCAAATTCCATGCACACAGACCCAATGAGGAAATAGAACCCAGAATGTGAAAGGCAACAGTGCAAACCACTAAGCCACCATGCCTCCACAAATAGTGATGAATTGTCATAAATTAAAATGAAATTAGATTTTTTCATTAATCGTAACATTTTATGTATTGCAAAAGTTGAACATAGAAATCAGTATCATACTGTTTACACTTTTTCCATAATGATAGTGTGAATCTGGTCATAGGGAAACATATATGTACGGTGAAACCTTGGATTGCGAGTAACGCGGTTTGCTAATGTTTCACAAGACAAGCAAAGATTTTTAATAAATTTTGATTTGGAAAACGAACAAGTCTTTGTTTACGAGCACCGAGTATCATGTATCACGCATGTGCTTCTTGTTTTGACACCGCGTGTCTTGTGATCACAACTGAACCAACAGTTTTTCTCTCTCTTGCGCTGCGGAATTTTGGGTAATCGTCTCCCCTGCTGGGTCTTAGTGCCCGCCTCTTACCGGTATAATCAACATCCATGCACACGTGTACTGTTTACTATAACGCTGTGACCACGTATGTGTGTAAAACATATTTTATTTTGTGTCTGTATGTGTGTACAGCGTGCTTATAAGGCAAAAGCAAGTCTTACTAGAGATGTTAAAAATCCATTTTCTCTCTCTGCTTAAAGCTTACGCTGTTCTTTGCTCTGTGTGTCTGTGTGCGCGCGCATCACTGGACACCGTGCACACACACACACACACACACACACTATTTCTCTCTGCTTTACACAGAAACACTGCTCTGTCGCGAAAGTGCTAAAGTGCAGGTTAATTTGTTTTATTTTTACTTTACAGCAGTGATTCTGTTAGTGTGTCGCTCAATCGAGTGTCATTAGAGAGATTTCTTTTTAATTTTCATTGTGCACGCGCGCATGTGTGTGAAAAGAGTGGAGAAAGGGTAATTGCGTAAGACGAAAAGTGGAAGAGGGGGAGGGGGGAGCTAATTTTAGCTTCACGCACACACCCACACACATACACACACACAGCGCCTGCGCGCACAAACAGAAACACTTACCTGTCAGGATTTATTTTAACTTTGGTTTAAAGGTAAAGTGCAGGTTAATTTGTTTTATTTTTATTTTATATTTTGTGTTAATTATTTTTATGTATTTATTTTTGGGTCTGTGGAACAAATAATTTGAGTTTCAATTATTTCTTATGTGAAAATTAAATTTGGTTTTGGAATACGATCAGACACTGATGTTGAACAAGAAAGCCCGGCTTGCTGTCTTTGCTCTACACCGCATTCCAAATTATCATGCAAATGATATCTTCCCTGATTTTTATAATTAGTCAATGCAAATGACAGTCAGCATAATTTTAAGTCATTAACCATTAGCGTATAATTAAAATTTTATTAAACAAACCTACTAATTATAATATTTATTTCAAAAACAAAAAAATGAAAATGCACTGTTCCAAATTATTATGCACAACAGAGTTAAAACATTTTATAGGCTGTAAAGAACTGAAAAATGGGCTTTTGTTGAATTTGCAGCCTTATGAGGTAATATTTACTGAAATCAAAACTATTTAATTCCAAAACATCCTAACATGGCATGTTACATCTTAACATATGACCCCTTCTTTAATATCACCTTCACAATTCTTGCATCCATTGAACTTTTGAGTTTTTGGACAGTTTCTGCTTGAATTTCTTTGCAGGATGTCAGAATAGCCTCCCAGAGCTGCTGTTTTGATGTGAACTGTCTCCTACCCTAGATCTTTTGCTTGAGGATGCTCCAAAGCGTCTTAATGGGGTTGAGGTCAGGGGAGGATGGTGCCCACATTTTAAGTTTCTCATCTTTTATGCCCATAACAGCCAATGACACAGAGGTGATCTTTGCAGCATGAGATGGTGCATGTCATGCATGAAGATTATTTTGTTACAGAAGGCATGATTCTTCTTTTTGTACCATGGAAGAAAGTCAAAAACTTTATATACTTAGCTGAAGTCAATTTCACACCAGCTCTCTCCCCATGATTCCGGCCCAAAACATGACTCTGGCACCTCCTTGTTGACGTCGCAGCCGTGTTGAGACATGGTGGCCATCCACAACCATCCACCACTCCATCCATCTGGACCATACAGGGTGACATGACACTCATCGGTAAACAAGACGTCCTCATGTATGTCTGAGCCCACTGCAACCATTTCTGCCTGTGAGCATTGGTTAGGGGTGGCTGAATAGTAGGTTTATGCACAACTGCAAGCCTCTGAAGGACCTTCAGGTTCGCGGGACACCAGTAGCTTCAAATACTTGTTTGATGCTTTGTAATGGCATTTTAGCAGCTGCTCTCTTAATCCGATGAATTTGTCTGGCAGAAACATTCCTCATTCTGCCTTTATCTGCACGAACCCGTCTGTGCTCTGAATAAGCCACAAATGTCTTCACAGTACGATGATCACGCTTAAGTTTTTGTGAAATATTTAATGTTTTTATACCTTGTCCAAGGTATTGCACTATTTGATGCTTTTCGGCAGCAGAGAGATTCTTTTTTTTCTTAAATTGCTTGAAACCTGCTTAATAATGTGGAACAACCTTCTTTAGTACTTTTCCGTTAATTGGGCTCATCTGGCAAACCAATTATCACAGGTGTCTGAGATTCATTTTTGTGATCCAAAGTGCTCTGAGACGCAATACTATCCATGAGTTTAATTTTAAAACCAAACATTTAATGTTTATGACACTTACATCCAATTTGCATAATAACTTGGAACATGGTGTAATTTATCCAATGGTGTTCTGTCAGGTTGAGGTCAGGACTCTGTGCAGGCCAGTTAAGTTCTTCCACACCAAACTCACTCATACATGTCTTTATGGACCTTGATTTGTGCATTGGTATACAGTCATGTTGGAACTAGAAGGCGCCATCCCCAAGTTGAAACATGAAATTTTCCAAAATGTCTTGGTATGCAGAAGCACTAAGTTATTCAGCTTACCAAAAGAGTTCCTTTCACTAAAAGTAAGGGGCCGAGTCCAGTTCCTGAAAAACAACTCCACATCATAATACCCCCTCCACCAAACTTTAATAAAGTCAGATAAGTATCATTCTCCTGGCAACTGCCAAACCCAGACTCGGCCCTGAAAACGCGGCTGAGGGGCCAGTCTGCCCTGAAAACGCGGCTGAGGGGCCAGTCTACCCTGACAACGCGGCTGAGGGGCCAGTCCGCCCTGACAACCATGCTGAGGGGCCAGTCCGCCCTGACAACCATGCTGAGGGGCCAGTCCGCCCTGACAACCCCGCTAAGCGGCCAGTCTGCCCTGACAACCCCGCTGAGGGGCCAGTCTGCCCTGACAACATGGCTGAGGGGCCAGTCTGCCCTGACAACCCCGCTGAGGGGCCAGTCTGCCCTGACAACACGGCTGAGGGGCCAGTCTGCCTTGACAACACGGCTGAGGGGCCAGTCTGCCTTGACAACACGGCTGAGGGGCCAGTCCGCCCTGACACCCATGCTGAGGGGCCAGTTTGCCCTGACAATCCCACTGAGGGGCCAGTCTGCCCTGACAACACGGCTGAGGGGCCAGTCTGCCCTGACAACAACTGCCCTAAACAATGTTTTCAGAAAGAGATTTAGAAAACCTGGAGAGCCCTGCACCACCTTCAGAGGGAAAAAAAGGTGAGATATGCAAGTCTAATCTGTTTAGAGGCATTACATGCAAAGTGTATTTCTAATCTAAAACCAATCAATTTTCTTATTTTAAAGCAGCCACACCTTTTATCAGTCTTTCATTTATTTTCTTCCATCTTTAAACTTTAACGGAGTTTTGGCTTCTGATTTGATGAAATAAAAATCTTAAGATACAAACCAACACTTTGGGGCCGAGATTAGACACACTTCTGCTTTAGGAACTCACATTTATATTTAAAGGAATAATGAAAGTGCTCTAAAGTTAGGTGTGTGTAAAGAAGTGTTAAATACATTTTTCCTTATTAGGTCAGGGCAGTCAGTCAACATTTCAGCCAACACCCAACTCAATGTTGATTTACAGCTTTACAGTTTGTAATTATTAACTCTTTTTTTTCCTTATCTTTTCTTTGTCATTAATTTGCACACTTAGCTCACAGCACCTTAATTCTAATCTTAGACAGGAACCACTAATCCATGGAGACAGATGTGTATATGTACAATGTTATGCCTTGCAAAATAAAATGTTTCATTCGATTTTACCCATAAATTCCTCAGACAATAAGTTCTTCTGTTTTAAGTGTATCTTTTAGCTAAACTAAAATCGCCTAATTATGTAAAAAAAAAAAAAAAAGGCTAATCAGACAACTGTGAAACGAACAATATCTAGTCTAAGACTTTAATAAGTGTAACTACAGTAAGTAGAAACTAAGTATTTAACCCTGTGTCAGGAAGTGGGTGTCGGTGTGGCATAACTGCAGAGGCAAGATGTTGGTTCCAAACTCGTCTTTATTAAAGTAAAACACAAAACAAAAGCTCTTTTCTGAGAGCACCTAATAACCTTTAATATAACTCTTCTTAAGAAAACCAACCAGCACAAAATCATAACTTAAACAACAAAAGCTAGACGCCAGGTTGAGCCTAAAGAGGCTATTTATACACAGTTTCCCTGATTAGTTGCCTCGTCTCAGGTGAGAGCTCTCCTCACCTGACCGAGGTGCATCCTGGTACATGTAGTCCAAATCAAACTAACTACAAAACATAAACATAATCAGTAGGCGTTTGGCGCCCTCTAGGAGTTAACCCTTACACCGAGTAGTTAATAATCAACCACTGAACTGTAATTTTATAATGCATAAAGAGTAAGATGTTTTATTTGTCCTCAGAGTGAGTTAAAGGAGAAGTAAACGATACCATGTTACAGTAAAGGCCATGAACACTATAAAGGTGAGCAGAGACAGAGCTGCTCCTAGAAACACTAGAAATGTTTATTGCATGACAACGTAAGGTCACACAAACAACGAACCTTAATTTCTCATTCCAGTTAATACTATTGCAAAGTCAATGCTGACATTTCTTGGACCTCTCATCATACAGGCCCTGGTTCCTGACTTACGAGTCACTAGAACCATTTGTCATTGCCACACAGTCACATCTGACACCTTAAAGCTCCCACTACAATGTAGACTTCACATAACCTATAACTTGTGATTATCAATACTATTATTCATTTAATCATCAGCATCAATGCCATTAAAACTCACTCACTCTGCTTTCCTTTTATACATTTTCAAATGTAATGTTAAATTAATTTTTTTACTAAGAGCTATCCATAAGATGCCCAATCATGGCCCCATTCCATGCCATGAGGTGCCTGAATTATGGCCCCATTCCGTGCCATGACATGCCTGAATCATAGCGACATGACATGCCTGAATCATGGCCCCGGTCCATGCCTGACTCATGCCCTGTTTTGCTTTAAAAAAGTCCATTACTCAGTTCTAAGGGTTCTGTCAGTTTATTGTTGTTTTTGACATTTGATTGTGCAGAATAACAGAACACAGTATTGTCATGCACACTCGGAACGCGACCGGCACTAGGACCCGGAAGTTAAGCGGTCGCGAACCAGGAAGTATAAAAGAGGTAAACAAACCATAGCACCTCGCTCAGTCACTGAGTCGCCGATGCCACGTCGGAATTCTTCAAACCGTGAGTACTCACCTTCTTGGTTTAAATTCCTGATCGAGTGTGTATTTATAGGACGCGGGTTAGATTGTGTCTTTCCCTTACTCCCCATTCGTGAGAGTCCTTAGATCAAATAGCATGATTATCCTGCCTACTCGTGTTCTTCCGCGTTTGGGTTTACCATTCACGCAACAAAGGGCTAACCGCTAAAGCTACGTCTTCTGGTCACTCCAGGTTAGTTCTTGACAGAATGACTGAGCCTTCTGCGGTGAACCCAGTGGATTACGCGCACCTCTGCGACGTGGTAGATCAGCACGCCAAGCTCATCAACACGCTAACCGGGGAGAACGCGGATCTCCGGGCGGCTGTGGATGGCGCGGCTAGCCGTTCTCCCGTCGCGGCGGCCGCGGCGCCGCACCAACCTCCCCCTCCCTCCTTCTGATGTATTTCTGGCACTTCCAGATAAATGGGATGGCACGGACGGAAAGTGTAATGTGTTTTTAACAGCGCTTGATCTGGTGTTTGAGTTTGATGCCACCAGGTACTCCACCGATCAACTACGCATCGCGCTTCTGGTCTCGTTGCTATCCGGGCAGGCAGCTGAGTGGGCCACGGCAGTTCTCCGGGCGGATACAGACACCGCGCACTCATATAATGAGTTCACCTGCCAACTCAGACTCACTTTCGAACACCCAGCGGGCGAGGTGGAGACCGACACCAAACTCTACCATCTGCGGCAGGGAGGATCGTCCGTGAGCCGGTACGCAGCTGAATTCCAGACCCTTGCTGTGCAGACCGACTGGGGAGATGCCGCGCTCCGGACATCCTTCTACGAGGGACTGGCTCCACGCATAAAAGACGAGCTCGCCGGGCGAGAGCTTCCTGCCACCCTGGAGGGGATGATCCAGCTCACCCTCCGTATCGGTCAGCGTATCCTCTCTCGCCCGAAGCCAGCCCCGAGGACCCTGCCGCCTGCACCCACCTTCTCCTACACCGTACCACGACCACCCACTGCTCTCAGCGCCCCAACTACTGGATCTGTCGGATCTCCACCTCCTGCCGTGGTTGACACCGGAGCCGTGGAACCCATGCAACTAGGACGCACCTCCCTGACCGTGGCAGAACGCGAACGACGGTACAGAGAGGGGTTATGTGCCTATTGTGGGTCAGCGGCACATCACCGGGCGATCTGTCCAATTCGCCCGGGAAACACCCAGCCCCGGTGAGTCTCTCCTCGAACTCACCGGGGCTGGATGTTTCCCGGCCCTCTTCACCTCTCCACCACGACCAACGCCACCATTTCATGTCTCACGGTCCAGGTAATTCTCCAATTTGGCCACAAACGAGTTCGAGGTACAGCGTTCATCGATTCCGGTGCCGCTGGTAACTTCATTGACTCAACTTATGCCAAAAAATTGGGATGAAGATCGAGGCGTTATCCCAGCCGGTTCAAATCACTTCAGTCAACGGTCGGCCCCTCTCATCCAGCCCTATCACTCACCAGACCCAACCAATCACATTCATCATCGACCAACACCAGGAACAGCTCCAACTTCACCTTACCTCCATCTCATCTCCTCCCATCATCCTCGGCTACCCGTGGCTGCTGCAGCATGACCCCCTCATCTCCTGGAACCAGAATCGTATCCTCCAGTGGGGACCGACCTGCACTGAACTTTGCCTACGGGCCCAGGCTGGGACGTGTTCCACGGAGTCCGAGGCCCCCGATGTCGACCTCAACGCCATCCCTCCTGCCTACCGTGACCTGGCTGGAGTCTTTTGCAAGAGGAGAGCCACCCACCTTCCACCTCATCGACCTTACGATCTGGCGATAGAGCTTCAGCCGGGTTCCGTTCCCCCCCGTGGACATCTCTACTCTCTGTCCAAGACCGAGACTCAGGCGATGGAGTAGTACATCACCAACGCTCTTCGACACGGAACGATCCGGCCCTCCTCATCTCCGGCGGCTGCAGGTCTTTTCTTTGTGAAAAAGAACAGGGGGGAACTTCGCCCGTGCGTCGACTATCGGGGGCTAAATAAGATAACCATCAAGAACCGACACCCTTTGCCGCTTACCAACTCAGCCCTGAACGCCCTCTCTGGTGCCACCGTGTTCACTAAGTTGGACCTCCGGAGCACCTACAACTTGGTGCGCATCAGAGAGGGGGACAAGTGGAAAACGGCCTTCATCACACCCACAGGACACTATGAGAGTTTGGTCATCCCGTTTGGACTATGTAACGCACCCTCGGCCTTCCAACAATTTATCAACGATGTCTTTAGAGACATGTTAGGCCTATGGGTGTTCGTTTATCTGGACGATATTCTTATCTACTCCCGCACCATGACAGAACACCCATAACATGTCCGGGCTGTCCTAAAGAGATTGTTCGCCCACCAGCTGTACTGTAAGTTTGAAAAATGTGCTTTTCACCAGCACTCCACCACGTTCCTGGGTTTTGTCATCTCGCCCCAGGGTGTGGCCATGGACCCGCAGAAACTAGATGCTGTGCGTCATGGGCCCCTACCCAGGACGCTCAAACAGCTTCAATGGTTTCTCGGGTTTGTGAACTTCTACCGTCGCTTTATCCGGGGTTACAGTACAGTTGCAGCACCTTTGACCAATCTGACCAGGCCCGCATCTCACCCCTTCCAACTCACTCCTACTGCCATCACGGCCTTCAGAGAACTCTGCCACCGATTCACCACCGCCCCTATTCTCCTTCATCCTGATGCCAACCAACCATTCGTTGTGGAGGTGGACACGTCGGATGTGGGCGCTGGCGCTGTTCTCTCCCAACGAGGTCCAGACCAGAAGCTACACCCATGTGGCTTCTTCTCCAAGAAATTTAATCCCACTCAGCAGCAATACGGGGTAGGGGACCGCGATCTGTTGGGCATAAAGTGGGCCTTGGAGGAATGGCGTCACTGGCTCCAGGGCGCCGGTGAGCCATTCGTCGTCTGGACGGATCACCAGAACCTCATCACCATCGGGAACCTCAAACAGCTGAATCCACGACAGGCACGGTAGGCATTATTCTTTGAACAGTTTAACTTCCATCTGTCATACCGCCCGGGGTCCAAGAACACCAAGGCTGACGCCCTATCACGACAACAGGAGGAAGACGTCCCCCGGGTGGACCCCGTGCCTGTCCTGCCAACCTCACGTATCCTGGCACCCCTCCAGTGGGATCTTGAAACGAGGGTTCGCCAGGCTCAGGCTGCGGAGGCCGGGCCGGCAGGTGCACCGCCTGGACGACTCTTCGTCCCCCAACCACTACGAGCTGAGGTCCTCCAGTGGGGTCACTCTTCGCCCGTCGCCGGACACCCGGGAAACAGAAGAACTTTACAGTTCGTGAGACGAGCATTCTGGTGGCCCTCCATGAAGAGAGACATCGAGGAGTTCGTTCAGGCGTGCCCGGTGTGCGCCAGGGCTAAGGACACCAATCGACCAACCCCCGGAGAGCTTCAACCTCTGACCCGTTCCTCACCGGCCCTGGACGCACATCGCCTTAGATTTCATCACAGCCTGCCGGTTTCCGAAGGGAAAAATACTATCCTCACTATCGTCGACCGGTTCTCCAAAGCAGCTCACCTGGTGGCCCTCGCCGGACTCCCATCAGCTAAGGACACCGCTGAGCTGATACTGGAACACGTAGTCCGCCTGCATGGGTTCCCCAAAGACATCGTCTCGGACAGAGGGCCCCAGTTCACCGCCCGGTTCTGGAAGGCCTTCTGCCGTCTGATCAACTCCACCACTAGTCTGTCCTCCGGTTACCACGCCCAGACTAATGGTCAGACGGAACGGACCAACCAACAACTGGAGCGTTATCTGCGATGCTTTGTGTCCGACCACCAGCGCTCCTGGGCCCGCTACCTCACCTGGGCAGAACTGTCTCACAACCTTCACGTCTCCTCAGCTACCAACTTGAGCCCATTTGAGGTATGCTACGGGTTCCAGCCTCCGATGTTCGCCCATCAGGAACCGGAGGTTGACGTACCCTCGGCCCAACAGTTGGTCCGTAGGTGTCGACGGCTATGGGAGCAAGCCAACCGGAACATCCAGCGCACCAACGCCAGTTACATCACCCAACACCGCCGTCAACACCCTCCGGGACGGTTGTTTAAAGTAGGTGACAAGGTCTGGCTTTCAACCAAGAATCTACATCTCCACACAGAATCCCGGAAACTTTCACCACGATTCATCGGACCATACCGCATCAATCTGCAGATAAACCCTGTCACCTACCGGCTCCAGCTGCCTGCGGCGCTCCGGATCCACCCGGTCTTCCATATCTCGCAACTAAAACCCTTCACCACTTCACCTATGGTTCCACCCACCCCCCCTGCTCCTCCTCCCCGAATCATTGACGGTGGTCCCGCCTACACTGTGCGACGGATCCTTGATTCGCGGCCTCGGGGCAGAGGCACCCAGTACCTGGTCGATTGGGAAGGCTACGGCCCCGAGGAGCGATCTTGGGTTCCAGCACGGTTCATCCTCGACCCCGAGCTCATCCGGGACTACCGTCACTGGGTATCCTCCACCTCAGGACCGTCTGGAGCCGGTCCTGGACAGGGGGGTACTGTCATGCACACTCGGAACGCGACCGGCACTAGGACCCGGAAGTTAAGCGGTCGCGAACCAGGAAGTATAAAAGAGGTAAACAAACCATAGCACCTCGCTCAGTCACTGAGTCGCCGATGCCACGTCGGAATTCTTCAAACCATGAGTACTCACCCTTACTCCCCATTCGTGAGAGTCCTTAAATCAAATAGCGTGATTATCCTGCCTACTTGTGTTCTTCCACGTTTGGGTTTACCATTCACGCAACAAAGGGCTAACCGCTAAAGCTACGTCTTCTGGTCACTCCAGGTTAGTTCTTGACAAGTATAAGAGTAAAAATACTTTTATTTCTCTTTATAATGCTACACTAATGCATTCATCCCAACATTTCACTAGTGCTTGGATACCATCAAGGTAGAAAGTTTTCTCAGTATGCCAGAGTCTGGATTGAACTACCTGCTCCACAACTGAAAAGCTAACCTCCCAGGATCTCCTTCAATGGCCCAAACAGGTTGAAATGGCTTGGGGTGAGATCAGGACTTGTGGGGTTGTGGCAATAACTCCCAGCCAAGTTCCTGTAATGTGCAAGTCGTGTTGGTGAATGGTTGTGTGTACAGTTCCCACAGACAGAGGTGTCTCACTGAATGTTCATGGGAACAACAGCAGTAGGCTCCAAGCTGGGCTCACGAATATACTGGCTTCTTTAATGTTTGAACAGTTCAAATGATTTTTGATATTGTGACTTTTTCATATATTGTAAAAGTTGAAAAAGAGTCCCGTAACACGGGAATCAGTCTCATACTGTTTACACTTTTCTTATAATGGTAGTGTAAATCTGAGGCATGGTGTTATGAGTTTGCGTGATCCTGCCCTCTGCTGTTTTTTCTGGGTATTTGTTTGTTTTTCAGATGGGTGTTCCTCCAGATAATTCACTGGACGTTGCGATTGGTTCATCTCATCAACCAACCAGAATAAGAGGACCACCCCAAACTCCTTTCAGATGCCTTTTGTGCCACCGCGTGCGTCTTTGTATTGTGTTCCTGTTTTGCAATTCGACCTTTGTATATTTGAATATATTACCAGAGAGAACTGTCTAGTCCTGTTGTTGATATGACCTAAGCCTGTTTTGACTACGAGTGTGGATTTTGTTTTGGATTGGTTAGCCGTTTGTAAATATTATTGTAAATAGTACGTTTCATTGTATTAAGGGTTGTAGGAGGTTTGACGCCATTTCTTTTGTTGTATATATTTTGCACTCTGTTTTTTTGGTTAGGAAGTTAGGTAAGGATTATGTATTTTATTTTATTTTATTTTTAGGAATTTAGTTCATTTTGGGCAGAGACCATTTTGTTTATTATTTTGGCCTTGTCAACCTCTGAAGTTGGAACCCTTCCTTTTTTGCTTAGAAATAAAAGAAATACATTTTCCAAATTCCTCTGCTAGTGAGACTCATTTTACTCACCTTTTGCTACGACACAGTCCCCTAGACGGTCGTATATATATAGAGTGATAAAATAATCATAAAAAAATTATATAATCTCTCTGCCTTTCGTTCCTCCCACCTCTCTCTTATGTATATATACACTCACATAACACGGAAGTTCATTTTAGTGAAACCCTTTTTCTTTATCTCTCTCTATCAGGGTGTGAGTGCAAGAAAATGGCCGAAGCCAGTATCTCAATAGCTCAGGACCGGTTCATCTGTCCAGTTTGTATGGATCTCCTGAAGAATCCAGTGACTATCCCCTGTGGTCACAGTTTCTGTAAGGTGTGTATAAATGACTGCTGGTATCAGAAGGATCAGACTGGAGTTTATAGCTGTCCTCAGTGCAGAGAAATTTTTACCCTAAGGCCTGTTCTACTTAGAAACAATGTGCTGGCTAAAATGGTAGAAGAACTGAAGAAGAAGCTTGAAGTCCAAGCTGCTTTTCCTGCTCATTGTTACATTGGACCTGGAGATGTGGCTTGTGATTTTTGCACTTGGAGAAAACGCAAAGCCATCAAGTCCTGTCTGATGTGTTTGGCCTCCTTTTGTGAAACTCATCTGAAACCTCACTATGAAGTTCCTGGATTGAAAAAACACCAGTTAATTGATGCTTCTGGAAATCTAGCAGAGAAGATCTGCTCCGAGCATGATAAAGTGCTGGAGGTCTACTGCCGTACTGACCAAAGCTTCATTTGTTGTCTGTGTATGTTGGATAAACACAAAAGCCACGACACCATCTCAGCTGAAGCATACAGAACTGAAAAACAGGTGAGATATGGAGGCCTAATCTATTCAGGTTCTTTGCGTGCAATTCGTATTTCTAATCTACAACGGATAAAGGTTTTCACTCCAAGCAGCCACACTTTATTTCAGTCTTTTATTCATTTTCTTACAACTTTGAACTCCTAAATTCTGGCTCCTGATTTGCTGTAATAAAAATCTAAAGATACAAACCAGCACTTTGGGGTGAGATTAGACACACACTACTGCTTCAGTCCGCTCAGGAACTTTACATTTTTATTTAGAAGAATAATGAAAGTGAATTAAGGTTATGATGTGAGTAAATAAATTTGTCTTTATCAAGTCAGGGCAGTCAGTAAATTCAGCCAACACCCATCTGAATGTTAGTCTACAGCTACACAGAGTGTATTCAGTAATTTATTGTTTACTCATTAATTGTCTTTAAGTAACCTTCTTATCTCTGTGTCTAAACTTTGATCTCTGACCACTGGTCCATGAAGACATACTCGTATTGCAAAATCTTATGCATTTACAAAATAAAATTTCCGATTTTACGTAAAAATTCCTCTGACAAATACCAAATCACCCAATAATGTTTAAAAATCATGTTATGTGGGGAAAAAATCTACTGATCAGACAATATAAACTTTAAAAAACTATGAAACAAACAATATCTTACTGTAAGTCTTAAACACTTTTATAAGTCTAACTATGTACAATCCGAGTGGACTCTGCAATTAATCATCACCCACTGTTCTTATAAAGAGTGAAATGTGTTTAATTTGTCCACAGAGTAAATTAAAGGAGGAACAGATGAAATCCCAGCAGAGAATCCAGGAGAAGCTGAAGAAGGTGCAGGAGCTGAAACAGGCTGTGAAGACTATGAAGGTGAGCAGTGAGCAGAGACAGAGCTATTTCTAAAAACACACACAACATGGACAACATGGAGACATTTACTGTAAAGTCACAGTTCGAGAGGGAATGATGGATAAACTTTAAATCGTGTGCGTGTGCATGCCTATGTCCTAACAGCTGAGTGCACAGACAGCAGTGGAGGACAGTGAGAGGGTCTTTACTGAGATGATCAGCCTTATGGAGAAAACCCACACGGAGGTGACGGAGCTGATCAGAGCTCAGGAGAACGCTGAACTGAGTCGAGCTGAACGACTCCTGGAGCAACTGGAGCAGGAGATTGCTGATCTTCAGAGGAGACTCACTGAGCTGGAGCAGCTTTTACACACACACGATCACGTCCATTTCCTCCAGGTAACTAACATGTTCACACATACACACACATTTCTCTACTTTCTCCTTCTTTATAATGTTGTTCTTTCTCTTTATAGAGTCTCCAGTCTCTCTGTGTCTCTTCTGGACGTGGGGACTCACCCAGCATCACTGTCAGTCAACATCTCTCATTTGATGGAGTGAGGAAATCTCTCTCCGATCTAAAAAAGAGACTTGAGAAATTCTGCCATGAGGAATTCATCAAAATCCCTCAACATGGTGAGAGAAATTGTCCTGCCCTGGAATTTACAAACTCAATGACTTCTGTCTTTTACAGCACCTGATTTTTGTGTCTCCATTTTGTCTCTGTGTCTCCACAGCTGCAGGAGTTCAGATGATTTTACCCTCAGAACCAAAGAGCAGAGATGATTTTCTATACTGTATGTACCACGCACACACACACACACACACACACACACACACACACACACACTGTCTACTGTATGTCTTACTCTCTACATAAATGTATCCTTTCATTACACGTCTAATGTTCACATTTTTCATGTCTTTAGATTTCTGTGATCTGACTCTGGATCCCAACACAGTGTATTATAACCTCATTTTGTCTGAGAAGGACAGAGCGGTGGCATACAGTGATAAAAAGCAGGAGTACTCGGATCATCCAGAGAAATTTGACTCCTTCTATCAGGTGTTGAGTAAAGAAAGTGTGTGTGGACGCTGCTACTGGGAGGTGGAGCGGAGCAATGAGGGACATGTGTACATATCAGCCTCATATAAAGACATCAGCAGGAAAGGATGTGGTAATGACGGTTGGTTTGGAGGCAACGATCACTCCTGGTGTCTGGAATGTACTTCTTCTTCTCTCTCTTTCTTTCACAATAACGTTAAGACTGATCTCAGAGCTCCATCATCCTCCAGAATAGGAGTGTATGTGGATCACAGTGCAGGAACTCTGTCCTTCTACAGCGTCTCTGACACCATGACGCTCCTCCACAGGGTCCACACCACATTCACTCAGCCTCTGTACGCTGGGTTCCTTCTTATTCAATCAACTGTGAGATTATGTGAGCCATAATAAAATAATATTAATGTAATTTTTTCAAACAATAATATATTTACACAAGCAAAGGTATAATTTGAATAACTAAATAAATGTAAATAAGAGATTTTTCAAACGTGGGTAGTAAAGCATTAACCTTCTCACTTCATTTTTTTTCTAAATTTATGACTTATACGATACACAGTAAATTTTGCAGTGTTAAAATAACTCTTTAGGAGTTAAATTTAACACTGGACCCGAGTGTATTTGGTCCCACTCAGAATTGGTGATAAATTGACTCTTGTCATAGTGTTCAATTTTCAGAGTAAAATTAACTCTGTTTGGAGTAAATAATTAACACTGCTCAACACTGGATAGTGTTACTACAATTTAACACTAACGAAAATTAACTCTAAATAGTGTTACGACAATTTAACACTAAGGGAAAATTAACACCACATGGTGTTAATATTTCACTTTTGTAGAGTTTATTTAAATTTTTATTAGTTAAAAAAATCCCACTTAGAGAGTACAATTTTGAAAACCCATTTTGTGTTGTAATGGGTTAAAATGCTGATCAAATAACTCCATAAGTGTCATTATTTCACTCTCTGGTGTCCCTACTTTTCTCTGCACCAGTGCAAAGTCAACTCTTACAGTGTTTTTTTTTTTTTTTACATTGAATACATGGAATAGAACAGAAAACAACCGCAATGTACCATTAAAACATTTATTAAAACACTGTCAGGCTTAAACACATACATGACATCTAAAAAACATCACATCTGCATAAAATGGCAATAGGGCACTATATGCAGTGCAGAATCTGTTGTGCCATACTTAATTTGAAGATCAAATGGTTTGAAATAAAACAGTTCGTTAACATTCACTACCTTTAAAACTCGATCTGGATGCACTCTGACTGTAAATGCATGGTAATGGTCATCAAAACAGACTGTTTCCATCAGTGTTCCACAGAGCAGTACATTTTCATCTTTCACAGCAATAGTCTTGATCTTACAAAACACTGGCATCTCACATGCTACTTCTGTACAGATAATAAGGTCAGGGCGATACTCTGTGCCATGATGTTTGATCCACTTTATTCAATTCAATTCAATTCAATTTTATTTATATAGCGCTTTTAACAATGGTCATTGTCCCAAAGCAGCTTCACAAAAAAAATTAAAGATTTTTTTTTATTTTTTTTAGAAAAGAAAAGAAAATATTTGGAAGTGTGTATGTGTGAGAAAAATGTGTCTAGATAATAATTAAATGAATGAATGATGAATGAAATGTCTCTGATGAGCAAGCCAAGGGTGACGGCGACAGTGGCAAGGAAAAACTCCCTGAGATGGCAATAGGAAGAAACCTTGAGAGGAACCAGACTCAACAGGGAACCCATCCTCATCTGGGTGATAACCGATAGAAATAACATCAAGTGTGTTGTGCAGGTGAAAGTTCAATATATCAGAAGTTGTGTAGATTCAGTTCAGCAGTAGGTGCAGAGGGCAGATGGGGTCAGATCACTGGAAGCACAGGAGCAGGATGTGTAGCTCCAGCCATCATAAAGCAGAATCTAGCTGGAGCAGGTCCTTCTCAAGATGCCTTAGAAACCTCGCAGGGTTGGCCTTTGTCTACTGAAGCTGGCACAATCTCCAGATGCCTCGGGATGGGTAGAAAAGTACAGAACAGATGGAGAGAATTAGCGTAGTTGCCATTCAGGATAGGTGTACTGGAGTATGAGGTTATGGGATGAGTTACGCGTATGCCAGATTAAAGAGATGCGTCTTGAGCCTACTTTTGAATTGGGAAACCGTGTCTGCTCCCCGAACAGTGTCTGGAAGGCTATTCCAAAGCTTTGGAGCCAAATATGAAAATGCCCTGCCCCCTTTTGTAGATTTTAAAATTCTGGGAATTACCAGAAGTCCGGAGTTTTGTGATCTTAAGGGACGTGGTGGATTATAGCGTATTAAAAGACTGGTTAGGTATGAGGGAGCTAAACCATTTAAAGCCTTGTATGTAAGTAGTACTATTTTGTAATTAATTCTAAATTGAACAGGTAGCCAGTGCAGGGATGATAATATAGGTGTTATATGATCATATTTTCTGGATCTGGTGAGAACCCTGGCGGCTGCATTTTGGACAAACTGTAGCTTGTTTATTGAGGATGCAGGACAACCACCTAGTAATGCATTACAATAGTCCAGTCTGGAGGTCATGAATGCGTGAACTAGCTTTTCTGCATCAGATACGGATAGGATACTCCTAAGTTTGGCAATATTTCTAAGATGGAAAAAGGCTGTTTTTGTGATATTGGAAATATGATTTTCAAAAGACAAGTTACTGTCTAATATCACGCCCAGGTCTTTTACTGTTGAGCTAGTAGTAACAGTACATCCTTCTAAACGCAGGCTGAATTGTGAAAGCTGTTGTGTGCTGGTTTTTGGGCCGATGAGCAATATCTCTGTCTTATCTGAATTTAGTAAAAGAAAGTTATTGGTCATCCAATCTTTTATGTCCTGGACACACTCTGTTAATCTAGACAACTTGGGTATTTCATCTGGTTTTGTTGAGATGTATAATTGGGTATCATCAGCATAACAATGGAAACTAATCCCATGCCTTCTAATGATGTTTCCCAGGGGAAGCATGTAAATTGAGAACAGGAGAGGTCCTAAAACTGACCCTTGTGGGACCCCATATTTCACTGGCATTACATCAGACGGTACTCCATTTAGATCTACAAAATGGTATCGATCAGACAGGTATGATCTAAACCATTTTAATGCCTGCCCCTGAATACCTATATGATTTTGTAGGCGGTCTATGAGAATATTATGATCTATGGTGTCGAATGCAGCACTTAGATCAAGTAAGACTAGTATTGAGATGCAGCCTTGGTCTGAAGCTAAAAACAAGTTGTTTGCAATCTTAACTAGTGCAGTTTCTGTACTATGATGGGGCCTGAAACCTGACTGAAATTCTTCTAGGATGTTGTTTACAGAATAGACAAGTTCTGATATTTCCACCCCTATTTTGGAAGCAATGTCCATGCCACCTTTAAGTCCACTGAGTTCCATCATCTTCCCTGGACCAAGAGTCAATCTGTACTGGCTAAAAGACTCCCAGTGAATTGCCATACAACTCTGGTGCTTTTTGGCTAGCGTTTTGGTGATGTTTTTGAAGCTTTTTAATTGTGTTTTAAAGAATTTGTGTTTCGCTTCATAACGCATACTCCACATGTGCAGAATTGGTCCAATTTTCCTTATACACTGTGGGTAATGTATCATTATGTGATGCTTTGGCAACAGATTTTTTTCGGGAAATAATTTTTTGAATAGCTGGTGATGTTCAGTTATTAAATGTTTAAGATAAATGGTCATGCCTTCTGTTATGACTGGTGAGAATACGATGTTAATCTGTAGAAGTAAAAGCAAAATACCAGTGTTTATCATCTCTCTGCACTAAATCGCCAAATAACAGAGGCATGTTGAGTAACAAGCACCAAGATTGGATGGCATTTAAACCCAAATCGTTGCTTCCACCAAACAATTTGACCATTGGAGGACGGTTCCTCTGCTGATTTTAACCATAATCAAAAGCATGTATTCTACCAGCAAGATCATCAGCACTCAAAAAATTATGCTCAATGTACTGCAGAACAAGTTTTACCTCAAGCTGTGCGACACCTTCTGAAATGTCGTGCATTATATCCACAGCAAAATTGTTTGCTGTGTTGAAATACTTGAGTGAATTTAACAAACACACCCGTTTGACGCCATAAACATGTGGTAGTGTAGAGTCATCTTGTAACCTTTTACAGTGCAGAGCATGCATCTCAGTTGTTCTTAGTCTAACTTCAGGGTTATCCTCAGAAAATACAAATTGAAAGCGATCTTTCTCAAGAACACAGAAACGACAGCAATATTGAGCCCCAAATGACTCCAGAAATCCTAATAAACTGTGTAAGCCAAGGTTATCCCCTGTGACTTGAACAACTGTACCCCTTACACAATTTCTAGATACCGGATTCTTAACCCCCTCAATCTCAAGCACTTTTAGATCATTTACTAGAGGCTCAATTATAGAATTAAAACCATACCGTCTAATATCCTGTGCATGAAAGAGGGCACATAAATGAATGTTATCCAGTGAGGAGTTAAAAATGGGGTGGAAATTCCTTAATGTAAAATAGATAGCACCCAATTTGTGTATACCTTTTTTAGAACCCAAAGGGTTAGCAGTCTCGAAATCATCATAAAATAACTGAATTTGTAAAGCATCTTTTTCTGTGCAAAATAAAGGATTACTTTTAAAATGGGCCGCATCACTTAAATCAACATAAACACCTTCCTTTGGAACATGCCTGGGTTTAAACAAATCAGTAAGATGCGGATTTTGTAAAATTGACTTCAGTGTTTCTAAAATGGAAACATAAGAAAACTTATCTGTTACAACAACTTGATCAAATGTTCCAGTGGTTTTATTTCTCCTGCTATCAAATCTTGTGCCAAGCACTATTTCGGTTGGTTCAACAGTTCCCCATTTCTCTGTAAATAGTCTCTTTCGTTTGGCTTCCGAATTTAACAAAGTAAATGGATTTTCCAAATGTTGAAATGAACTTTCTATTTTCCTTTTAGTTGCAATGTCATGTGGAGACAGACAGAGCAAAGCTGTATCCTGGGCCTGACTGTGAATCTCACAAACTATTTCCTCCATAGATGAAACAAAACCACTTACAGCAGATTGACTTAACCCAGCAAATTTTAGTTGTGCAACAGCAGATGCACACATATCCAAAGTGCTCTTTTTTGACTTTAACAATACAGATGTCGTGGCCACGCATTCATCCTCATTCATGGTGGTCTCTGGATTAAACTCTGACTGCCGTCTTACAGTTGGTCCACCAGACCCCGCTTCAGCAGAAGTTCCTTGTCCTGATGATGAACCACAAAACATTTTAAAAGCTTCAACACTGCTCAATGAACGATAAATGAAATTAATCCTTAAAACAGGCAACTTCGCAAGAGAACTCCTGTAAAAGATTGCAGAATGAGCTACATAATCAAAAAAGGTAGATTTCAGAATTTCATCATGTACCTTCAAATGACGCACATCGTTCCTTAGCTAAGCCTCTCTGTATAGTTTTGAGTCTCCATGCTAAGTACCCAGTACCGCTTTCGCCATCATAATAATGTTCCTTAGGAAAACAAAAATAAAGGTAAAGTCTTTAAATTCAACAGCAAAATACACCACCTATGGGTATGTGAGATCAGCAACATTTAACATGCCAACAAAGAATTAGAATTCAAAGCTGACACTTACGTAGCCATTTTTAGAAAAGGGGTCACTCAGGTAAGGGAACTAAGCCACAATTCCTCTGGCATATTTTTCTTTCACCTGCTTTGGTGGTGATGTACTGCAGTAAAAAAAAGAGATTTTTAGTGTCCTTTGCATGAATTTAAACAACAACAACAATGTAAAACTATAGAGTTCATATATACACCAGGTAATGATTATGAAGATTACCCATTCTTTTCTGTCATGTCAGCTGTTAAGATGTTAACCATTTTCCTCCTTGTTTCGTCCCCCAGAGACTTGGTTCGGTTGTATTCATTTATTATATGCTCCCCACCAGGTTTTTGGACAAGAATGGTTTCTACCAACTCAAACAAATAATAAAATGAATAAATATTTGTATGTATATGTATATGTATGTGTGTATATATATATATATATATATATATATATATATATATATATGTATGTGAGTATATATATATATACACACACACACACACACACACATATACATACATACATATCAGTAAGCCTTAATTTTATAATTTTATTTAAATAAATTTAATTTTTAAAAATACATTTATGAGTTTTAACAGTCTTTTCCATTCTTTTTTCTCTCTTTTTAACACCAAAATGTAAAAGTACAGAAAAAAAATTATTATACCTACCTTTTTAGCTTCATCGTCTAACCTAATTCGTTTACTGGAGGAGCTTTCTTCAATAATGACTGTATCCTGTGAGTCACTGGAGTCAATGGAAGACAGGGACTGATTTGACTGCCCATGAGAGGCTTGTGGAGAGGCAGAGCCCAAGTCTGTTTGCAGATGAATATTTATGGGGAATTGTTGTTAATTAGTAGTATTAAATTTCTAATGTGTAATGTAATAAATACAAACCTGCTCCATGTTTTATGGTAAGGACTCCAACTGAGGATCTGACTACATCCTCAAAAACATCATCATCCACCTCAGTCCCTGATTCATCAAAAACCTTCACATTCTCTGGTACAGATGGAACACCAAACTTTAAAAATGCTTTAAAACAAACAAACAAACAAACAAAAAAGCATGCAATTTTATGAGAAAGTATACGGACTTACAAGGTTTTACACAGCAATGATTAACTTTGAACATCAGGGAACAAGCAACATGTGACTATATATAGTCTCATGTAAAATTACTAGACACTCATCAAGTAACATAAATAAATAAAAATAGAAAAATGAATGTAATGGAAGTATATATATGTTTTTTTTTTTTTACCAGCAGTCAAAAATTCCTCCAGGCTCAGCTCAGTTATCTTGACAAATTTTGGGGCATCCCCAAGTTTCACCTTAACTAGCATGATCTGAGAAGTGACAAGAGTATCACACAAATTATAGTGTAAAAAGATTTCATGCCCAACATATAAATAAATATGCCCAAAGTAATACTGTTGCAATAATTTACATAGTCACCTCAGTTGGATCTAAGAATTGGTCATACTAAATAGCAAAAGAAATGTCAAATAGTTCAGTAAATACTTACAGTCACTTTTCATCTAGTGATGCCATACAGTTTCTGATCGAAGTTGCCTTAAATTGAGAATGTAAAACAGCGACAATATGTCAATTATATTGCACAACTCAGTTTCATTGTCAAGATTGAAGCACATTTTCGTTATTTTTCTAATATACAGCGTTTAAACACTGCCACTTCTTACAAACAGGATACTAGCACTAACATGTAACGTTCTGATCATGTCGGTTAATTCTGTGACTAACATTAATAACCATAACATTATGAAAGGTAAACGATTTAGCTGGCGTTTTATTCCTTCGTTGCACAGCTTTAAACCATCGCTAAGCCCATAGCGCCGTCTAACGTTAAAACAGAATACTGTATCTAACGTCGTAATACATGTGGAAAATCAACTAAATCTAACATACATCAGCACCGATATTACATGAATTATACGTTAAACATTGACATAACTTACATGATGCAAATATCTAATTTAAAGTTACAGTCCAAGCTGAAACTTCACAATTTCAACTAACGTTATCCAACATATAAAAATGCCGATGCCCCATTGGGACGTTAGATAATTCAACATTAAAACAACTAAACCATATTCATGGGATATAATGCCAATTGCAACGGAAAACAAACAAACAAATTAAGTTAGATTATTGTCATAATTTGTTTTAGCATTGCATGACGAAAACGCATGAACTTGCCACGACGTTACCTAATCGGAAGTTCCGAAATTAAATCGACAAAACTACAAAAATTGCATCAAAATACAACATATACAGTAACATTAGCACATTTATTTAGATGAAATATTAAAACTGTGTTTTAGTACGTTACTTAAACAAGCTTACCTGTCGATTGGAGCTAAAATAAAATAGCGACCAGAACACTCCTGTCCAGTTCAGATCTTCGCAGGGGGTAGATTGAGGGGCGGAGCTTCACAGAGTAAAGTTAACGACGCAGAAATTAACTCTGCTAGTTATCACCAACACTAGGGGGTATCTTTCACTATTTGTTGTTGAATTAACTCCTTAAGAGTAAAGACAAAGCAACACTGCCGTATTAACACTGCTTATTTTACTGTGTACAATGCATTAACGATTAATGTTTTTTTTTAACTGTTCAGTTCAGAAAAATTATTATGAGACTTGCATTCATTTGTATCTTTTCAAACAAGATTTTAAAGAATTTTGAAAAAATACAAATTTTCAGTATAGTGTTAATAGTATTTGTCTTTTGTCATTTCTAGCAAGTGTATAACGTATACTTAAATATTATTTTCTTCTTTTGTTAACAAAGCAAAATTAATTAATGTCAAGAACTAACCTGAGGTGACCAGAAGACTTAGCTTTAGCAGTTAGCCCTTTGTAGCGTGAATGGTAAACCCAAACGCGGAAGAACACGAGTAGGCAGGATAATCACGCTCTTTAATCTAAGGACTCTCACGAATGGGGAGCAAGGGAAAGACACAATCTAACCCGCGTCCTATAAATGCACACTCAATCAGAAAGCAAGACCAATAAAGTGAGTACTCACGATTCGACGAACGATTCCGACGAGACATGGGCCAAAACTCAATGACTGAGCAAGATGCTATGGTTTGTTTACTCCTTTCATACTTCCTGGTTCGCGACCGCTTCACTTCCGGGTCCTAGTGCCGGTCGCGTTTCGAGTGTGCATGACAGTACCCCCCTGTCCAGGACCGGCTCCAGACGGTCCTGAGGTGGAGGATACCCTGTGACGGTAGTCCCGGATGAGCTCGGGGTCGAGGATGAACCGTGCTGGAACCCAAGATCGCTCCTCGGGGCCGTAGTCTTCCCAATCGACCAGGTATTAGGTGCCTCTGCCCCGAGGGCGCGAATCAAGGATTCGTCGCACGGTGTAAGCGGGACCTCCGCCAATGATGCGGGGAGGAGGAGCAGGGGGGGTGGGTGGAATCATCGGTGAAGTGGTGAAGCGCCGCAGGCAGCTGGAGCCGGTAGGTGACAGGGTTAATTCTCAGAGTGATGCGGTATGGACCGATGAATCTGGGTGATAGCTTTCGGGATTCTGTGTGCAGATGGAGGTTCTTAGTGGACAGCCATACCTTGTCACCTACTCTATACAACCGTCCCGGAGGGTGTCGGCGGCGATGCTGGGCGACGTAGCTGGTGTTGGTGCGTTGGATGGCGAGGTTGGCTTGGTTCCATATCCGCCGACACCTACGGACCAACTGTTGGGCCGATGGTACGTCAAACCATAGCATACCTCAAATGAGCTTAGGTTCGTGGCAGAGGAGACGTGGAAATTGTGAGATAGCTCTGCCCATGTGAGGTAGCGGGCCCAGGAGCGCTGGCGATCAGACACAAAACACCTCAGGTAGCGCTCCACCTGTTGGTTGGTCCGTTCCGTCTGACCGTTAGTCTGGGGATGGTAGCCAGATGACAGACTACTGGTGGAATTGATCAGACGGCAGAAGGCCTTCCAAAACCGGGCGGTGAACTGGGGCCCTCTGTCCGAGACGATGTCTTTGGGAAACCCATGCAGGCGGACTACGTGTTCCAGTATCAGCTCGGCGGTGTCCTTAGCTGATGGGAGTCCGGAGAGGGCCACCAGGTGTACTGCCTTGGAGAACCGGTCAACTATCGTGAGGATGGTATTTTTCCCTTCGGAAACCGGCAGGCCCGTGATGAAGTCCAGGGCGATGTGTGTCCAGGGCCGTCGAGGAATGGGAAGTGGTTGCAGCTCTCCGGGTGTGGGTCGGTTTGGGTCCTTGGCCCTGGCACACACCGGGCACGCCTAAACGAACTCCTCTATGTCCTTCTTCATGAAGGGCCACCAAAACGCCCGTTTTATAAAGAGCAAGGTCCTTCGGTTCCCGTGGTGTCCGGCGACGGGCGAGGAGTGCCCCCATTGTAGGACCTCCGATCTTGAGGTTTGTGGCACGTAGAGTCGTCCAGGCGGCACACCTGCCGGTTCGGTCTTCGCAGCCTGAGCCTGGCGTACCCTCGTTTCCAAGTCCCAACGGAGGGGTGCAATTACATGTGACGGGGGTATGACAGGCACGGGGTCCGCCTGGGGGGCGTCCTCCTCTTGTTGTCGGGAAAGGGCGTCGGCCTTGGTGTTTTTGGACCCCGGGCGGTATGACAGATGGAAGTCGAATTGTTCAAAAAATAGTGCCCACCGTGCCTGCCGTGGGTTGAGTTGTTTAAGGTTTCTGATGGTGATGAGATTTTGATGATCCGTCCAGACAATGAACCGGCCATTCCTCCAAGGCCCACTTTATGCCCAACAGCTCGCGGTCCCCTACTCCGTATCGCTGCTGAGTGGGATTAAATTTCTTCGAGAAGAAGCCACAAGGATGTAGCTTCTGGTCTGGACCTCGCTGGGAGAGGACAGCGCCGGCGCCCACATCCGACGCGTCCACCTCCACAACGAACGGTTGATTGGCATCTGGGTGAAGCAGAATAGGGGCGGTGGTGAAACGGTGGCAGAGTTCTTTGAATGCAGAAATGGCGGCGGGAGTGAGGTGGAAAGGATGAGGTGAGGGCCTGGTCAGACTGGTCAGTGGTGCTGCAACTGTACTGTAGCCCCGGATAAAGCGATAGTCTACGCATGGGCGAAGCTTGCCCCCTTTCTTCTTCACGAAGAAGAACTCCGCGGCTGCCGGCGACGAAGATGGCCGGATAGTCCCATTGCGAAGGGCGCTGGCGACATACTCCTCCATAGCCTGCGTCTCAGTGGCCGACAGCGAGTAGAGATGGCCGCGGGGAGGGACGGAACCTGGCTGAAGCTCTATCGCCAGGTCATAAGGGCGATGGGGTGGCAGATGGTTGGCTCTTCTCTTGCAAAAGGCTCCAGCCAGGTCACGATAGGGGGGAGGTATGGCGTTGATGTCGACGTCGGGGGCCTCGGACTCCGTGGAACACGTCCCAGCCTGAGCCCGTAGGCAAAGTTCAGTGCAGGTCGGTCCCCACTGGAGGATACGATTCTGATTCCAGGAAATGAGGGGGTCGTGCTGCAGCAGCCACGGGTAGCCGAGGATGATGGGAGGAGATGAGATGGAGGTGAGGTGAAGTTGGAGCTGTTCCTGGTGTTGATCGATTATGAAGGTGATGAGTTGGGTCTGTTGAATGATAGGGCTGGATGAGAGGGGCCGACCGTCCACCGAAGTGATGTGAACCGGCTGGGATAACGCCTCGATCTTCATCCCCAATTCTTTGGCATAAGTTGAGTCAATGAAGTTACCAGCGGCACCAGAATCGATGAACGCAGTATTTCGAACTCGTTTGTGGCCAAATTGGAGAGTTACCTGGACCGTGAGATGTGAGATGGTGGCGTTGGTCGTGGTGGAAAGGTGGAGAGGGCCCGGTGAGTCTCTCCTCGTACTCACCGGGGCTGGGCGTTTCCCGGACGAAATGGACAGATCGCCCGGTGATGTGCCGCTGACCCACAATAGGCACATAACCCCTCTCTGTACCGTCGTTCGCGTTCCGCCACGGTCAGGGAGGCGCGTCCCCGGCTCCGGTGTCAACCACGGCAGGAGGTGGAGATCCGACAGATCCAGTAGTTGGAGCGGTGAGAGCAGTAGGTGGTCGTGGTGCGGTGTAGGAGAAGGTGGGTGCAGGCGGCAGGGTCCTTGGGGCTGGCTTCGGGCGAGAGAGGATGCGCTGGTCAATACGAAGGGTGAGCTGGATCATTCCCTCCAGGGTGGCAGGAAGCTCTCGCCCGGCAAGCTCGTCTTTTATGCGCGGAGCCAGTCCCTCGTAGAAAGATGTCCGGAGCGCGGCATCTCCCCAGTCAGTCTGTACAGCGAGGGTCCGGAATTCAGCTGCGTACCGGCTCACGGACAATCCTCCCTGCCGCAGATGGTAGAGCTTGGTGTCGGTCTCCCCCTCGCCCGCTGGGTGTTCGAAAGTGAGTCGGAGTTGGCGGGTGAACTCATTATATGAGTGCGCGGTGTCTGTATCCGCCCGGAGAACTGCCGTGGCCCACTCAGCTGCCAGCCCGGATAGCAACGAGACCAGAAGCGCGATGCGTAGCCGATCGGTGGAGTACCTGGTGGCATTAAACTCAAACACCAGATCAAGCGCTGTTAAAAACACATTACACTTCCCGTCCGTGCCATCCCATTTATCCGGAAGTGCCAAAAATACATCGGAAGGAGGGGGGGTGGGTTGGTGCGGCGCCGCGGCCGCCGCAACGGGAGGCCCGCTAGCCGCGCAATCCACAGCCGCCCGGAGATCCGCGTTCTCTTTCCGGAGCTCCGCGACCTCGCGGCGCAAGGCCGCGACGTCTTGGAGGCCCAGGCGCAGATTAGCGATCTCCCCGGTTAGCTTGTTGATCAGCTCGGCGTGCTGATCTACCACGTCGCAGAGGCGCGCATGATCCGCTGGGTTCACCGCGGATGGCTCAGTCATTCTGTCAAGAACTAACCTGAGGTGACCAGAAGACTTAGCTTTAGCGGTTAGCCTTTTGTAGCGTGAATGGTAAACCCAAACGCGGAAGAACACAAGTAGGCAGGATAATCACGCTCTTTAATCTAAGGACTCTCACGAATGGGGAGCAAGGGAAAGACACAATCTAACCCGCGTCCTATAAATGCACACTCAATCAGAAAGCAAGACCAATAAAGTGAGTACTCACGATTCGACGAACGATTCCGACGAGACATGGGCCAAAACTCAATGACTGAGCAAGATGCTATGGTTTGTTTACTCCTTTTATACTTCCTGGTTCGCAACCGCTTCACTTCCGGGTCCTAGTGCCGGTCGCGTTTCGAGTGTGCATGACAATTAATTTACTTAATAGTGTTGTTTCTAAAAAAAAATTTTTATCATTTCTAGCAAGTGTATAATTAATTAATTAATTAATTAGTGCAGAATTAATTAATGTACTCAATAGTGTTTCATAACATGTAGAGTCATTTAAAAAAATAATTAAATATTAATTTAAAAAAATATGTTAAAGCATATTACCCAAATCATTTCTATTTATTTTTGCTTCCAACTTTCGACACTGACTTTGTGCCCTTGGGTCGCTAATTCATGTTAATGAATTGCTAATAAGTCTTCATTAGAGGACCTGTGAGAAATACATTACACCGCTATGACCAAACAAACAAACACAAATTCTTATTAAATGCACTGCAAAGAATTATTTGATCTCCTGAAGATTTTGTAAGTTTGCTCTCTTATAAAAGAATGAAGGGTTTATAATTTTTATTGTAGGCTTACTGGAAAGGATAGAGACAGAATATCAACCAAAAATCCAGGAGAAGCACATGATACAAAGGTTATGAATTAATTAGCATTTCAATTAGGAAAATAAGCATTTGATCCCCAAGCAAAACATGACTTACTACTTGGTAGAGAAACGCTTGTTGGCAAGCACAGAGGTAAGACGTTTCTTGACCCATTCACCCATCCACGACCCATCTTCAAGAGGTTCTCCAAAAATTATAGACCTTTCATTTCTTTGTACGTAAGTGGGCAAAATCTACAGGGGATTAAATAATTATTTTCCCCACTGTATTTATCACATGACAATGAAAGACTGGTCACATGATCAATAATGAATTGTATTAAATTGTATTGATTTCTCTTTTTCTGCTTAATTTAATTGCAAAGCCATTGCTGACCTTTCTCTGGCCCTAATCACAATGCAGCAAAGAGGCCTTGGAGCTTGACCTGTAACTACATACTATCCATTGGTGATACAAATTTCCTTGTGGGTAAGACTTAGCATTAAAACACAACAACTTCCTTAACCAAATCAACCAGTAATTCCAAAACTCAACATATCATTTTGCTTTGTTGGTATCCCAGCTATATCAGGCCTCCCTGGCTTATCTGTGGGCTCTTGGAATGACCTATAGCCCATTATACAGCCAAAATACAAGATAATAGTGAAAATACCCTCCATCCCCTTTTATCTTATTCAAGAAGTTTGCACCTAATAGCAGATAGATCTAACCCTATACATCCATGTTCCAGATACCACAATTAGTGCTTTTTGGTTAACCTGTCATGACAAAATTATCTGCAGAATATGCATCTATTATATTTTGTATTCTATTCATTAACATACATAATGATAACATATATTTAGGCTTGAAATAAGTACCTTGAAACTTAATACTAGGGTTTGAGGATTTTATTTCTAAATTTATGCCTTATACGATACAATGCATTAACTGCTGGTAGTTTTTTTTTTAACTGTTCAGTTTAGAATAATATTTTGAGACTTGCATTCGTTTATATCTTTTCAAACAAGATTTTAAAGATTTTTGAAAAAACACAAATTTTCAGTATAATGTTAATAGTATTTGTCTTTTATCATTTCTAGCAAGTGTATAATTAATTAATTAATTAATTAGTGCAGAATTAACTAATGTACTTAATAGTGTTTAATAAAATGTAGAGTCATTTTAAAAAAATAAATATTAATTTAAATAATTATTTATTTATTTATTTTAATTCAATATCTTTACTGCATCTAGTCTATGATATGTATGAAACCTATCAATGTATAATCACTCACCCACTCATCGTCTATATTGCTTTATCCTGAATACACAGTCGCAGGGGGCCTAAAGCCCGCATTTTCCAGCACACCTGAGGGGAGTACACCCTGGACACCCTGGATCTCTTATGAAGGAGAAGTACAGGTATAAACAAGAATGTGTACTGGTTGAGGGACCAGTCAAAAGTTTGGACACACTGTCCAATCCCATGGTCTTTTCTGATTTTTTTATTTTTTGCTATATTGTAAAACAATGCTGACCGCATCTAAAATATACAATAATCTCATTTGTTACAGTTGATATTGAGATATGTCTGCTTATGCTCTGTACAGCCTTCATAATGGTTCTAATCGAAGGTGCTGTCTGTTAATTGGTGACTTTTACACTAATATTAAAATCTTGTCACATGTAGCGATATCTATTCAGGGAGGCATGGCTGGAAATAAGTGAAGGGCTGCTTTAATTTTGACAAGCCACCAGATGTCGCTGTGCCTCCTGAAATAAATGCTTTAAAGCTTTGAATGAATTTTACACAAATATTAAAGAAAGACACGATGCTTTATAAAAGTGCAAATAAAAAGCATTTTACTCTTTATGCATTATGAGGTTATGATTTCAGTGGTTTATTATTAATTCTGTATATTAGAATATAATATTCCACAATGTATAATCCACATCCTGGGTTTCAAGAGATCATGTTCCCATCATATTTGAGTATGGATATATGTGATGTAGCTGAAAGTCATTGAGATACCAAGTTGTATATTAATAGCTATGATGCTACATCTGGGTGTTTGATACACTCATTTATAGTTTATTAGAATTGGATAGTGTTTGAAAGTAAGTGTAGTCTTTAAATGTAAATGTGTCATTTAACCGTAATTAGAAAATCTAACGTCACACATATCTAATATACGTGAAGTCTTAGAAAAGTAGTCGTGTTGTCTGTATTTGCCCAGCAAACCATCTATTATCAGCTAGTTAAAACGTCTCAATTATCTTAAAAAAATACAAAACTATAACGAAAAGACAACTGATTATTTTGCATATATTAGTTTTATTCGACAAGCTCGTAAAAAGACATTGAAAGGGCGAAGAGAGAACCGTGAAAATCATTGTTCGAGGAAACATTTGGGGAACTGAATTATTTTAAACTCCTGCATTCTCGTCTTACTTTCTTTATTTCACCTTGTATGATAGGAAAAAACTGAGCCTTTTAAGAATAAGATGAGAGAAAGGCATTCAGTTATTCTTTCTTTCCCTAGTTGTTTTAAGGGGGGAAATCGACTAATCGTACTTTTTTCTAAATAAATCTTTATTGGGCAATGTTATAAATACATTTAGATTAACGCGCGCATTCAGCACCACGGTCAGCTCCGCATTAACTCGCCTCCCCGTATCCCGCGCCTTCAGTTCGGACTTCCCCAGCTGTAGTCTGCGTTCTGCTTCGACTGACTACCAAAAGCCCAGTGACTGCACCACCTGCATCTTTACCTCCGACTTTCATCTCACTTACCTCTTTACTGATTAGGTTATTTTTAGACAAACACACCGCTGACATACATTTCATTTCATTTCTGTGACACACCACTGGCCAAGACACAGCAGTGCTACTGATTTTTTTTTATTTTATTTTTGTTTTTTCAATGGTTTACATATAATACAGAAAATGTTTTTTTTTAAGTCAAAATCGGTCCAATCAGAACTGAACGTCTATAAAACGTTTATTTACTTTTACATTAGTTTCTTTAGTTAAAATTGCTTTTTGTCATCTGCCCAATGCATATTGTTAACACGTATACCTTTAAAATTCCAGGGCTACCTCAGAGATGGTGTTTGATAAAAGCTTAAAAAAAACACATTGTGTTTTTAAATATTTTTATACCACATAATTAAGTAAATAATTTTGTACATTCTGAAAATTGTGAAATTTATATATTTCTGTTTTATTTCTGTTTTATTTTGTAAACTTTTTTATATCTTCTTCTTTGTCTTTCGGCTGTTCCCTTTCAGGGGTCGCCACAGCGAATCATCTGCCTCCATCTAACCCTATCCTCTGCATCCTCTTCTCTCACACCAACTAACTTCATGTCCTCTCTCACTGCATCCATAAATCTCCTCTTTGGTCGTCCTCTAGACCTCCTGCCTGGCAGTTCCAACCTCAGCATCCTTCTACCGATATATTCACAATCTCTCCTCTGAACATGCCCAAACCACCTCAATCTGGCCTCTCTGACTTTATCTCCAAAACATCTAACGTGGGTTGTCCCTCTGATAAACTCATTCTTGATCCTATCCATCCTTGTCACTCCCAAAGAGAACCTCAACATTTTCAGCTCTGCTAAATCTAGCGTTGCCTCCTGTCTTTTCTTCAGTGCAAAAATGCTCCTGTCTCTAAGCCGAAGAGCATTGCTGGTCTCACCACTGTCCTCTACACCTTTCCTTTCATATATTCCAGCCTAATTTATTATTATTATTATTATTATTATTATTATTATTATATATTTTGGGTAATTGTAATTTCTAGTGCAATTGTAATAATCTTTTCTATTTTAGGACACTGAGAGTCATACAAGTATTTCATATAAATTAGAATATTATTTATTTATTTATTTATTCATTTTAAGAGCATCCTCAGTCTATTCTTATGCCCCAGAGTCTGTGTTCTGGCTTGACCCGTTCAAAGCTTAACACAGGCCGTTTACCTCATATTGTGGCGGTGGTTATATCGGCGTACAAAAAAAAAGATTTACGTTTTTACACCAAAAACGTGTTTGCATATCGTGTTTGTGACACTGACTGAGTCTGTGTGTAGAGACATAATATGTAATACTGAGTGTAATGAGCAGACCATGAACCTGAGTTACATGTTATAATCAATTATACACTATAAGGTTTATTTAGTATAAATTAGAATAAATACGTCTCATATCAATTATCTTCATAAATACAGAAATAGTGAAAAGACACTCGATAATTTTACACAGATTTCTGGTTTAATTCAACAAGTTGGTAAAAAGCCGTTGAAATGAAAGAGAAACCGTTGAAAATCCTTGCTCGCGCGCACAGGCAGTGGATGATGTCATGATTTGAATGGGCGCGCGACTGGGGAAACATTGGGGAAACGCACCTCCTGAATCTCAGGAAAACCTGCTACCTGTTTGTCATTGGTGACGTCCTTTGTCCTGCTCTGAAATCTTCACTTTCACAAACTCTATGACTTTAAACTGTATGTCTTTTACAGCACCTGATTTTTTTTGTCTTCATGTTTCTTCACAGCTGCAGCAGATGATTTTTCCTTAAAACCAAAGAGCAGAGAAGATTTTCAGCACTGTACGTGTACCACCCACACCCACACACACACACACACAAATGTATCCTGTGGGTGGGATTGTTGTTTTGGATACAACAATCAGTCCTGGGGTCCGTTCTTCGTACGTCGCTAACTCAGTTAGCTGGATTTGATTGTTGTGGATTTGTCCTGATCTTGGATTGTTTCGTTCTTCGATGCGCTTCTAGCATTTGTTGTCATAGCAACATATCCGTAAGCTTGAACCTGCTCGGGAGCAGGTTTATTTCATGTAAACAGGATTTAGCCTGCGCTCCTGCCGGGTTATGATTGGTTGAAATGGCGAGGTCACATCTGATTGGTTAAAGAGCATGACCGACTCACGTGGAAAAAGAAAAGTATATGCCCCCTGCCATGGACTTCCCCCCACCCACACACACACACATAATCGCTATCAAATATTATATATGAACATAAATTCATAGGTTTAGTATTATCAAATATGATATTACTATTATAATAAACCCTAGGCACGAGACAGCCGTCAAGACCATTAATACAAATTCTTGTATAATGTTTATTTTGTAACATTTATTTTTCAGGGGTTTGTCATAAAAATATGCTAATAAATATTTATATATATTAAAAATTAATATTTTATAATGATAAATTGGACGAAACTAATTTTATTATAAAATAAACAATATAAAACTATACATAATATTTCTTTTTTTTGCATATACAACATATTTATTTTCATATTGCTTATTTTATTTTATTGTCTCATGTAATTTGTAATTTGTAAACCATTAACCTATGAATTTATGTTCTAATATAATATTTGATAGCGATTATGTAGGGGGGGAGCAATCCATGGCAGGGGGGCATTTCAGCATATAACAGGTGTTACAAAAAAAAGTTGAGCCGCTCTTTTTCCATTTCGTCAACCAATCGGAGGGCTTGTAATCAGTGTTTCTACTGTCGATGCATATCGCCTTTTAAACCAACGCACGAGCGCGCAATAATCCTAGACAACTCAGTCCAGCTATACTAATCATCAACAACAGGTGAGCTCGAAGAACCGACTTAGCAGGATCGTAATTAGCACGATGATCTCATCTTAGATGTGTCAATTCATCTCGGATGTGTCAAGCGACGTACGAAGAACGGACCCCTGGAGTCTGAAATGCTCTTCTTCCCTGTGTTCCAGTCACAACAAAAATAACACAGACCTCAGATCATCCGAATAGGAGTGTATGTGGATCACAGCGCAGGAACTCTGTCCTTCTAAAGCATCTCTCACACGATGAAGCTCCTCCACAGAGTCCACACCACATTCACTCAGCCTCTGTACACTGGGTTTAATCCGGTTTATTATGGATCAGCTGTAAGATTATGTGATCAAAAATAAAATAGTCATGCCTTCTTTTCATATGAAGCTTACTCAAATAAAGGAAAATTTTCACTGATACTATCTGATATGAGGTGGAGGGAGCTTCGTCATGTTATAGAGTCCAGAAGGTGTTTTATTTAATAACGAACTTCTGTGCAGGACTTCAGAGGGGAAGCTATGTGAAGGTGAGCTGCAGGAGGGATCATGTGCACTTACAGGAAGACTTACTGTTCCAAATAGTGTAGTTTTGTTTAAGACAAAAACAAACACAAATCACACAAAGGTCCTGTTTCACTTAGAGGCGGATTTCCTTTTCTCCTCTTTTCAGTTCTCTCTTTACTGTTTTTTTTTTCTTTTGATTTTTCTTTTCAGTTCTTCCCTATACTGGAGCAACTTGCTCTCATACCTGGTGCAAACTAAGTCTTGGGGGCCTGTATGGGTCATTCTACAAAAATGGTGAAAGTGCCGTTACTTTGTTTTGCTCAAACCAAAATCATTTAATTAGAAAATATTAGGAATATTTACTTTACTTGTTTATTTACACCCTTTACTTGTATATGTTCAGTAGTAAATTTTAGGATTTTTTAAATTTTAATAAAAGGCAAATTTTAGTCCATGTGTGTCACTTGTCATGATCATACATGGAAGAGTATTTATGATATGAAATAAAAATCCGACACCCAAAACTGTCATTGGTGATACTGTTACACAAAAAGAGTTTTATTTTGAAATGCAGTTGAATGCATTTTTTAATATACATTTCATTAAAGAATTAATGTGCTGGTGATGGTGTTACCTAAATTCTTTAATGAAATGTATTTTAAAAATGCATAATGCTCTACTTTTTGTGGATTCATAAAGTTTAGAAGGAACTTATTGCTATTAAAGATGTTTTAGGTTGTGAAAGTAGAAATATATTCTAGGAGATTTGTATCACCCAAATTCCATATTTTCAGTACTTCCTAGGCAAAAAAGTCACCATCTGGATTTAACTAAGCAAATAGTTAGGGTCTTTCCATTGAATAATTAATACAGTGATTAATGTGTATCTGTAGGTGGTTCTGAGTGTTATATTTGAATTTGGTAGATGTTCACTGGAACTCTCAACATGAGTTAAAAACAGGTATCTATGCAAGTGAACAGGGCCATCGTTGGGGTAGAAAGTTGGCGAGCTCTGTGCACTATGCATCTCAGCATCCGCTGACCCCGCTCTGTGATTTTTTCTCTGGAAGAAAGAACAAGACAACAAGCACAAATGCTTTATACATCAGTCAGACTGTAGTTCTTTATTCAGATTGTAATCCATTAGCAAACATGATTGGAAATGTTAACCTTGGAAGTCTGAACCATAATAGGGCCAATACTTTGTTACACATCAATAAGTATCTGGTGTGCTGCCTTAGACTGGCCAGGTATTACGTCAGCACCCCCAGAGAGTCTCGGAGGCCCTCTGTCACTCTATCAAGGCCAAGGTGGATAAAATCCTACAAGCTGGCATCATTGAGGAGTCGACCAGGCCCTGGTCCAGTCTGGTCATAGAGGTACCCAAGCCTGTGCCCTCCTCTGAGTTTGTAGTGACTTCTGGTGGTTAAATCAGGTCCCCGGGTTCAAACATACCTGCTTGGGGCTGTTGGGGCTGTTGAATGTAAACCCAACTGCCACCCGACCTAGCTGGGCTAAAAATGATAAGATGATTTCTGTTCCTCTAAGGCTAGATAAATGCATATTAACTGCCTCCACTACAGAAGACAATGTGTCCTGCAACCTAGACACATAATTATTCACTGAGGCAAAAGTTTGCAAATCCCTATATTCAACATGATGTCAACAGGCAAAACAATCTCCTGCCCAAACAAGACTATATACAGAGTGAAAGAGGTACTAGCATGAACGTCCAACATCACATATGGCAAAAACGCATCCCAGTTCAATTGATTATCTTCCACAAAAAAAGTGCGGTTAAAATGTTCACTCAGCCCATCTGACTGGAGATGCAGGGAGTGTCCGAGATTTATGAATATGCAAAATCCAACATAACTCTTTTTTAAACCGTGGTCCAAGTCAATACTATGTGGCTCTGCCAGACGACACACCCCTTCCTCAGTCAAAACTTTAGCAATGGTTTGAGCTTCCTAATTCGGAACTTGCTTCAAAAATAAATCACCCACAACCAGAATGTACTTGTTTTTACCAGGGATCTCTGGAAGAAGCCAAGAATATCAAGCACTACCCGCTATAAGAACCTACCTGTAATGGAGGGCTGCAAAGGCATAGTGGTGAGGTGGTGCCTCTTGTACTACAAACCCTTACGGATTAAACAGACTTATCATGCCTTGAAAGGTATCCTGCTCCAGGTGCTGTCTGTTTTCAGCAAAGGCTGGTAACCTGGAGAGTGCATTGGCATTACTCTATAACTTGCCTGGCCAATGGATATTGGACGTTAGTAAGCTGCTTTTCCCAGCGAGCAAAATGTCCCTCCAAGGTCTGAAAATGCAACTATTGGTCCATACACAACACGAACTCTTTACCTAACTGGTAATGTTTATAAAGGTTTGGCGAAGATGGCCATACTTTAAATGGGTCGCACATTTATGTTCCTGTTTTGTGAAGGCTCTTCCTGAATATGCCACAATTTGTTCAAATCCTCCCTCTTCCTGCGACACCACCACCCTAAAAGCTCTGGACCTGAATTGTATTTATTGGGACAAGCCATTCCCCTTACTGCCTAGACCAGAGCTGGTTCTTTAGCAGAGATAACATGTACAAGATAATGCAGCTGTATGGAGAACAAGTTACACTCGGATGGCTTAACTTTAAAGTTTTGCCAGTTTTTCCAGCACACCACCAAGACAAATTAGATGTTCCTGAAAGATAACCTAAACAAGTAGTCCACTGCAGATCAGAAAGAATTAGGTCCATCAACCTCTGAATTTTACTGGGCATGTATCACAACCCCAAAACCTACAACATTAAACAGCCATTGATGTGAAATAAAAGCTGTCTTATGGCAATCTTTCAGATCCACCTGCCAATAACCACTAGCCAAATCACAAGTGAAAAACCAACAGGCCTGACTAAGGCTATCCAAGGCATCATCAATCCTAGGAAGTGGATATGCATCTTTCCTGGTATTCTGTGTGTATACTGCGTTTGTGTAATGATTTCTGCATTAAATAAATCAGCAGAGTCATATAACCTTCAGCTAAAATAACCTTTATAGACGCTAAATGCAGATACGACGTGTAAACTATTTTACCAGTGCTTAACGGTAAGTTCCTCAAGCTTTCCTGTGTTCCTCATTTGTCATTATACTTTATCAGGTCTGATCAGGATGAATTGTTTTTTTATTTTTTAAAGAAATAAAAACCAGATAAAGCTTTTAAAAAGCACCTACTGGTCATGAAGAACAACACATCAAGGTGAAAAACAAAATGAAGTGAGTGAGAGGAAGGGAGCTTGCCCTTGGATTTATTTCCTACACCAACAAAATTGATGAAAAAAAAAATGTACAAAAATGTACACTACATAATTTATAAATACATTCGAGTGTATAAATTAGAAAACAACACAAAAAAGGCTAATAATACAATTCACACAATACTCTACGAATAATCTAGCTGTCAGTTCAGTTGACTGGCTAAGATGCTAATTCCCCTCATGTTTTTGGTGAAAGAGTGTAAAATAAAAGGCAGAGCAATACAAAGAGTTAATGATTCCACCAATCCCATGATAGCCCACGTGAGGCCAGACAGGGTGAGAGAGAGAGAGAGAGAGAGACAGAGAGAGATCTACTCAATCATAAATTAACATGACATTGGTAAAGAAGGCAGAATTGAGCTAGTCCTTTCCATTAGAGTCCACATTTTACAAAAGGTTTCAATAAATTAAGGCTTTAAACGGCATCCGAAAGACGCGTTTCATTTAAATCCTCGTTTGTTCAAAAGAGCACTAATCAAAGTGCGATGTGAACACGGAATAAATTATACACGACCACAGCCTCGGAATCGTACCTCGAACAAACAGCTTGGAGGCTTAAAACACACACACACACACACACACACACAGAATCATCCAGACTATAATATCCAGTTGAAAATTCTACACACACATGAGGACACACAGACAAACACAACACACACAGGTCCCACCAGGTCCCATCCCTGCTTAGACATATAGTAGTGTAGCTTTTCCATGTAGTGTAAGAATGTATTATTTTTTTTTAAATGCTAAATTAAACATAGACGAGGCCCCGCCCCTGTCCGTGGGCTTGGCTCTGAAGCTCCTCCTCCTCTTCCTCCCCATAATCCTCGTATTCTATGGGCTTGGGGCAACTGTAAGGGTGACCGTTGTCGTCGAAGAACCGGCGGAAGGTGAACTCGTAGAAGGCGTGCTCTGGGTGCTTGCCGTTCCTGAACCAGGCGCCCAGCGTGTCGTTGTGGTTGCCGTCGTCACTCCAAAGCTTGTCCGGGTCCACGGGGTCGAAGTTGGACGTGTCTGTGGAGTGAGTGATCTTGGGCACGTAAGGTGGCGGATCCGGCTGCTGCCGCATGTCCACACTGAAGTCCACGCTTCTAAAAAAGGTGTGCGCTTTGATCTCATCCGCGCCGTTCTTGCCCAGTCGGTCCTCCGGCCCGCGGCACAGCTTCACTATTAGATCGGACGCCTCGGCGCTCAGCTTGGCCTGAGGGGGGATGTGCAACGCCGTCTGCCAGTTTATCACCTGAGAGCAAAAAGACGTAATAACAAACCTAAGATATTAGAGGAGCAAAACAAGATTGTTTATTGCTGGGATCGTATTTAGATCTGAGGTGCTGAATGCGTGTCATTTTTTAAGGCTTCAGAGCTAACGAAGAGAAATTCATAAGCTCAAACAAGCTTAGAAGTAGTGTATATGCTCACGTAATGTACGAATTGGCAGGCAGCACAACATCCTGTGTTTCAGGAGCCTATTTGTTTAGGAATTTATTTTAATTTGTGAATTTATGTGCAATCGTTCCATTATGCACCAGTAGTTTAAACCTTACCTTCATCTGAGTCTCCAGTGGAGTTGTAGCCAGGAAAGGAGGCTGGCCAACCAACATCTCGTAGAGAATCACGCCCACGCTCCACCAGTCGCATAGCTGCGTGTAGCCTGGCATGGGACACGTGAACGAACACACACAATTTAGCTCAACATCACCATGGTTATAATGCAGAGCAAAGTGCATCAACTTTCATCCAAGCGCTAAACATTTATAAAGAATAGATTCTACACCCCGGAGAAACATCTAAATCACGTGTAGGAAAGGTTTCGAGTACTGTTGAGGCTGACACAGAGCGGCGGTACCTGTCCGCAGGAGCACCTCCGGGGCGATGTAGTTCGGTGTGCCGACTAACGAGTGTGCCAGGCAGCGCTGGTGTTGCCTCGCTGCGCGTCTCTCCAGAGGTTTGAGCCGATCTCCACAACGGCAGTTTGACGGGTCCTCCCACTCCTTGCTGAAGTCCATACTGTCCTGCCTCACGTGATCACCTGAGAAAAAGTGTGTGATGGATAGAGTGAGAAACAGAGCGCGAGAGAGAAACAGATACATAATAGGAGGACTGAACGTATGAAAGTCCCTAAGAATGTGGTCAGCTACCCCTATAAACCTAACCTAAATCTTACACCAAGTCTGAATTAAAATAATAATAATAATAATAATAATATCAATAATTTCTCAAACACAATTTGTTCCTAACCCTACTCGGTTAATTCACTTTTTCCCCCGTAGGAATACATACATTAATCTAAGGCTGAAACAATTCCTCAAGTAATTCGACTACAAAAAATGATTGAGGCAAAATCTTCTGCCTCGGACCTTTTTTTAAAAGCTTGCATTATGTTTTTGCGCAATTATTTGTTTGGTGTGACACAGTGCACTTCCGGATGCAAGCCGCCAGTAAACACCGACAGGACCCCAAAAAGGAGCGAAAAAAATATCAGCAAGCCAAGGAAGAGAACTTTTGGTTCTGAAAGTTAAGTTGCACAACTTAGTGTTTTTATATAATTATTTATTTTAATCTGTTCCTTAGTTTTTTCGATACTTAGTCATTTGAGATACCTTTTTCTTTAGTTTTTACATCTGAGAAAAGGCTTTAAAATAAGAATGTATGGCACTGTAATGCACTTGATTTAACTCATTTATCTAACTTTAAGTCAACTTTTTTCATTTTTGTCAAAAATGATTATTTTTGATAAAATGCTTTATGCATTTAAAAAATAAAAGTAGATTTTTCTAAAAAGAAAAGCAATTACTCTTTGTTTCTCTTATATATTTAACATTGCTGTTTAATTAAGCAAAAGTACATATTATCCGATTACTCGATTAATTTATTACATTTTTGGTGGAATACTCGATTACTAAAATATTCAATAGCTACAGCCCTAGAAATAAGTCAAGTGTTTTAGTTACACATGTAAAATTGGATTAATGAAGGAATAATTAGTGAGTTTGACTGCAGCGTGGTTGTTGATACCAGACAGGTACTAGACTTTCACACATCCCAGATCAGCAGAATTGGGAAACTGATTACTCAATGGCATAAAATATATAAACATGTAGGTGTTCCTATTAAAGTGGCTTATAAGTGTGTCTGTCCCCCCCTTTGTAAGAGCTCTTACCGCTCTGGTAGTACTTGGAGTCGTGGGTCCAGCGGAAACCTGTGCACAAGCCAAAATCCGTGAGCTTGATGTGGCCGTCTTGGTCGATCAGGATGTTGTCGGGTTTGATGTCACGGTGGATGAAGCCCATCTTGTGCACGCTCTCGACGGCGCACGTCAGCTCGGCAATGTAGAAGCGCGTCAGCTCCTCACTAAACACTCCTAGGCGGATCAGCAGGCTCATCATGTCGCCGCCGGGGATGTAGTCCATGACGAAGTACAGGTTGTCCTTGTCCTGGAAGGAGTAATACAGCCGCACGACCCACTCGTTGTCCGCCTCGGCCAGGATGTCCCGCTCCGCCTTGACGTGCGCCACTTGGTTCCGGAGGAGCACGTCCTTCTTGCGCAGCGTCTTCATGGCGTAGAGCGCGCCCGTGTCCACCTTGCGCGCCAGACACACCTCGCCGAACGCACCCACGCCCAGCGTCTTGATCTTTTCGAACATGGCTTTCTCCATTTTTGCGCGCTTTAGTCTGATGTAGTTGGACTCTTTCTGCGACAGCATCATGCGCATCTGCTCCTGGGCCTCCTCGGACAGACCGACCTACGGTAAGGATACAAGTTCACCAGTTACACATACGTTATAAATATCCACTAAAAAAAAAGTCAAACCCTTTAAATATAAAGCGGTTATGTTAACTCGAGTTTGTGTTAATCACAATATACTTCTTTTCCATTAATAAAAACCTGATGCTGCTTTACAAACCCACTGAGGATTTTTTTTTTGTTTCGTTTCGTTCCCCCCTTCAAGAACAGAGACATTTTTATTATATACAGGGGGTCGTTAGAGAAATTTCTGTTTCACAGACGTACTTTGTGATTTTAATCACCTCTGAATCTGCCATATCTGTCTTTCTCACACGACCTCTGTAAAAATTCCAGAGCAAATTACCTACTGTTTTTCAGCAAACTTGGAGGTCCTCTGAGAAATCTAATCCCGTCCGAATGCGAATGTCTGTGATTGCAGATTTTTTTTTTTTTAAAACACGTTTTCTTTTGTGTTTTGGTCAACGTAAACTACTGTACTATCACTAATAATGGTTGTAGATGTGGACATGTGATCTTGTGCAACGCCCACATGTAAAACACAGACACTCCTACCTCCGTAATAGACACAGAGACGTTAGTCCGGTGTCTGTTTGTGAACGCATTACGTAAAAACTACTGAAGGAATTTTAAAGGGAGAAGAGAAGACATGCTCATTTGAAATTTTAATTAGAAAATGCCTTATATCATTAAAATAATAATTAGTCCGTCTCAAAATTCAACAGATGGCGCTGTACAGGTTTTAAAACTCGCTTATGAATGTGCGATTAAAATCTACTTAATAAACGTGACCTCACACCTTCATTCCGCTTCATTCATACTTCAGGGTAACATACAAATTTTATTTTTTTCCAAAATTCAACAGATGTTACTAAGAAATAAATGGGAGACAGATTTAGATGAACCAATTTCAGAGGAAATCTGGTACAAAATAATACAGGGAATTCTCTCATCATCCATTTGTCTTAGACATGCTGTAATACAATTTAAGATTGTGCCTCCAGAAAATACCAGTTTTAACCAAAAATTTTTTTTTATATTGGCCTTCTGGTCCCTTTTGGCTAGGAGATTAATTTTGACTAAATGAAAAGACCCTGATCCACCAACATTTAGCCACTGGATATGGCAAGTGATGCACTGTCTTAAACTGGAGAAAATTAGATATACAGTTAGAGGGTCTACTGGCACATTTTATAGTATTTGGCAGTCTTTCTTAACTTTTGCTGAGGGCATGAACGCAGATAATATTGTACCGTAAAGGAAGTGTGTGTGAAGATTACTTATTATTTTTTTAATTATTTATTTAAATTTTTTATGGACATCTGATTGTTATGGCATCCTTGTGTTTGTCTGGTGTTGGGGGGATGGGGGGTTTGGTTTTGTGTTCTCTTTTGTTGTGTTTTTTCTGTAAAGTCTGAAAATAAAAAAAAAACTTGATCAAAATTCAACAGATGACGCTGTAAAAAAAAATTTTTTAACGCGCTTATGAGTGTGGAATTAAACTGCACGCAAACAAAGTGGCGGTCACATCTAGTGTACAGTAAATACTTCTAGTCACTAAAAAAACAAAAATCCAAGACATTTTACGTATGTAAAGCATGCAGTCATGCAACATGCAAAAATCAATCACCCCTTTTTCATGCTGCAAAAGAAGATTGCATGCTTTAAACGTACATAGTCTTACTTCTTCAGTTGCCTGTGCAGACTACTAGACAGGTAGGAGAAAGTATTACACCCTCAAAACCAGCTGCCACAGACAGGAAAAGCAAGAGAAAGGAAAGACAGGGCTAGAAGAAGAAACAAAAAGAAGAAACACCAAGAGAGTAGAGCAGAAACTTTCGTATAGAGCGTGAAAAAGAGAGGCTTGGAAAAGGATTGAAAAGGAAATCGTAGGGAGGCGTGGTTCTAACCCGCTGCATCTCGCTCTCAAGTTGCTTTTTGCGACGCAGCCTTTGCTGGTGGTTTTTCAGGATGTTCTCCACGTGCTGCTCCATGTAGAACTTGAAGGCCTGTGGTGAGTACAGCTGTACCCGCCCCTCGCCCCGGAGCGCCTCGTCCCGCTTGTTCTTCCGCACAGGCACCGGAGATGTTGTGATTTGCTTCTTCTCCCGCTCTGCATTGCTCGTGAAAGTCTCCGGGTTGTCCGCACGCTCACTGGAGCAAGTGCTGGTGTTGTCCGCGTTGTCGTCTTCGGCACCGTCGTCCTCCTTCGGGTATGGCGCGCAGGGGGCGAGTGGCTGCTGAGACAAGACGAGGTGCTTCGGGTACGGCGGCGGGGGACCCTGGTAGCTAGGTACCTCCGAGACTGGAATCTGTGATACAGGCGGTGCGGACACAGAAGATTCCTGATATGGAGACGGCATTGGTGGCGGCTGTTGCTGCTGCTGCTGCTGCTGAAGTCGAGGGGGGTGCGTCGGCGCCACGGCCGTATGCAGCTCGGGCTTGAGAACGCGTGTGCTCTTGACCGGCTGCAGGACAGGCGCCTGCGTGATGGCCGTGACAGTGGTAGCGGAAGGCTGCGAGCTGGCTGCCGGTGAGCACTGGCGTGAACCCGGTGCAGCATTAGCGAACGAGTTGGAGCGGGCTGGCATGTTGTGTGGCCAGGATGGGGGAGGGATCTCCTGATTGCTGCCATTTCCAGAGTTAGAAGGTGGCTGCTGCTGTGCTGAGGGTCTGGTCTGGCCCAGGACGTACAACTCCATGTTGTGACTGTTGCGGTTAGGTGCCTGCAGCTGCTGCGCTGTCGGACTGTGTCCGCTGGCCTGAGCTAGAGGATATGGAGGGGGGGGCGCGGGCTGCCTGCCCATGCCGTGTCCATAATCCACCTGTGCGGAGCCGTTCTGGGGCCACGAGGGCGAGAAGTTGAACTTATTTGCTCCTGATCCCTGCATTATGATGGGCTGGCGCCCCATTGGCACTGGGCTGATGCCCCGCTGCGCCTGGGAGGAGGGGTTTGGGTAGCTCTCAGCCCACGGCCCCTGCGGGATGGGCGAGATTCGGGGCGCGAGGTAATCCATGTTTCCGGAGTAGCGTTTGGTGGCAGGGTTTGCATCCCAAGAAGAAGGTGAAGGATTTACCCGCTGGCCCCCGACTCCAGCTGCATGACCCTGGGGATAAGTCGAAGGTCGGGGCAGGTCAGGCTGAGGGCTGGGGCTATTTGAGCGGTACAGGCCGCTGTGCCGCTGAGGGGCCAAAGATTCCTTGGAGCCTTTCCAGCTTGGCCGCCGCAGGACCGGCTGCTGAATGTGGGAGGGGCCTGTAGGGGCAACACCGACTGTTAATGAATGACAACAGTGTTCTGTGTAATTACAGCAAGTCGGTTTAGTGTCTGAACCGAACTGACTTGGTGTAATATCATTATATCTATTAAAACATAAAACAAGTCAACAGTTTATTACACGCATGAATAAAGCTGCTGATTTGGTGTTGCCGAGTGTACCTATCGGCTTTAAAAACTTTTTTTTTTTTGGATATTCTCCCCACTTTTTTCCCCAAATTTAGCCGTGTCCAATTCCTCCCCGTCACTAGGGGGCTTCACATTAAAACTACTACTAATACTATTCAGCCGGGAGGGCCGAAGACTATCACGTGTTTCCTCCGAACTACGTGACGCCAGCCGATAGCATCTTTTCGAACTACTCGCTCACGCACCATTGGGGGCGGCGTAACACACTCTGAGGACAGCTCTATCCGCTCCTTACGCGTGTGTGAGCTTACAGACGCCCCTAATTAGCTGTAGAGCCGTGATTAATGTGGGATCACTAAATACCTCTCACCCCCCCCCTCTGAGAGAACTCGGCCAACCAGCTCTCTCTAGGCCTCCGGCCTCACCCGGGACAGCATCACCCGGGAATCGAACTCGCGATCTCCGGATGATAGGGCGAGCACTTTACCACTGCGCCAGTCTAAGGCCACTTAAAACTTTTATCTTAAAGCAATACCTTCCACTTGGTACTAATTTCCAACCAATACTATTTTTTATTTTCTTATCTACATGTTGATCTTAATGTTCTGTTTGAACACAGTGAACATGGACATTAGAAATCAGAGCAACACTGCATCACAAAGTATTAAACATAAAAGCGTAATCATACTATACGTTAAAAACTATTTCAAAACATGTCATTTTCACTAATTATAAAGCAATTGTCTGCTCTACACTGTCCATGAGAGTCAAAAAAGATTTTAAAGGTCTGTTTCTTAGAGCTAGGACTCTGCAATCTAGCTAATCTATCAAGTAATGAGTAACTAAGTCTTAACTTTGGAGAAAACTAGACTATAATGTTCAGTAGAGATTGGGGGGAGGGGGGGGGGTTGGAATCTATTTTTTTTTGTGGTGTGTATTCATTCATGTATCATGAATCAAGAATTGTCTGGTTTTCAGTTTGATTGGCCGCGACGGATGATCAGCTGATCAGCCTCAAATTATAAACCAGCGCAGAAGGATCCGAGCGGCGCAACAGAAATGCATTTTATGGTATTATATTACCTATGACACCAGTCTTAAAACATCGCAGACACTAATTACACAAAAATCAACTTACAGCTGCTTAACTTGCTTAACTACTTTTGAGACTTTGGAGATGTTACGGGCGGTAAAACATCGCTGCTTCTTAATAATCCTACAGAGACTAATTTCACATGTGTGGTTGTAATGAATTATTTGTTTGAATTGTTATGAGAAATAATAATTATGGCTGATGACACGCATGTGCTGGTCAGTTAAATATTAAACTAAGTTAGGTGTAAATCATTTAAATGCTGCACTTGTTTTTAAAATGAGAAACCTAATGTTATAAGGAACAGACTACCTTTAATTAAACTTTGAAAATCAAATCTGTATATTTATAAAATCGTGATGCTTACAGAATTGCAATTTTAATCAAATTCCCATCCCTAACATTCAGCGTATCTGAAGTATGATCAGGATTTATCTACAACTATAAAATGTTTCACTCTAAAGGTATTATTATTATTATAGATCTCTAATGATTAGAGCGAACAGTGGACGTGTGCACTGAACCCACCAGCTGCTTTGACAGCTGCATTAGTAGTGCGTCCTGCTGCAGCTCCCATCTGGTCCCTCGGCCCTGGGTCCTGGTGGATCATCTTACTGATGTAGTCCATAGCTGCCATCAAGCTGCGACTGTTGGTCTGCCTTAGAGCCAAGATCACCATCTCCTACACAGACACACAAAAAAAAATCTTATAAACAAGGGATGCATTTAAGAGATCAGATTATGCGACAAATGTTTGTTCAGACATTGTTCAAGTCTGCGGTTAAGCTCACAGCAATGCTAAACACACTTGTGGTCTGATTAGCAACATCACCTGAGGTGTACATGGACAAGGTTCATTTATAATAACCTCAAACGGTTGAACAGTTGCCAGACTTGAACGTGAAACTAAAACACTCTGTCGTTCCGTGCTGATACGTCTAATACGCAGGTTTATTTGTCTTTTGTTTTTTATCTGTACGTAAACTATGTACTAGCTTCACTGTTACTTTTCTATATACATGAGCTCTCCTTTGTTATACTGTAAAAGTGTATTTATGGCTGGGAACAATGTGGTGGCTTGGAGAAAAAACGGACGGGTTTACTGTTCATAACATGCTTTCGCATGCAAACCTTATAAAAACTAAAAACATTTAAGGATACGATTAAAAAAAAAAATTGTCTAGCTTTTAAAAAAAGCCGCAATATGATCTAAGTACTAACTCTATGTTTTATATCTACATCACCATTTACATCATAGTAATTTACACAGGACTTTCTGGGAATATCCAAAAGCATTGTCGAACACCGTTGCTTACATGTATGAAATTAAATATTCAAAAAAACAATTCATATTTCTTGACGAAATTACCTGAGAACAACATCCATATCGACATGACATTAAGATATCACGCATTTTAAATGATATGTTAGAGATTACGTTTCACGTGATACAATAGGAAGCTCCGGTGTCTTATTGACGTGATATTTGGATGGAAAAAATGACATGCTTACTGTCTGTGAATTAATCTCCACAACTTTTAATGTAATTTCTCAGCTAAAAATAAACACACCCTGTATATGTCCTGAAAACATACCGCATTTTTAAATGTGTTCACACTTGACATGTTTGGTTCGATTAAAATGAACACTGGTGCGGTTTCACGGTCAGTGTGTTATAAACGCTGCAATGTAAACGCTGCCACTCGAACCTTAGTGTTTTCACCAGGCAAGTGACGGAGACCGCTTGCCTCAGTACGCTTTTATATTAACCCTGGTGTTTATATAATAATGTTTATTATTTAACATTACATTATAATTTTTTTGTAGAATACTTGATTACTAAAATATTCGATAGCTACAGCCCTAAACCAAAGATATGTAACTGAACCATGCCTGCTTTGCTAGCATTATCTGAAAATATCGAAGCTGTTTCACTGGGTCGACTCTATACGTAGTATAGATTCAGCGGAGTATACGGAGGCAGCGTTTAGATGGGCAGTGAGTGAGGAAAAAGTCCTAGCTGCACTTTATTGTCAAAAGTATTCGCTCGCCTGCCTTCACATGAATATGAACTCGAGTACCATCCAATTTTTAATCTACAGAGTTTAATATGGTTTAGGCCCCGCCTAAACGCCCATTTAGGAGTGTGTTCATGGGACTTTTTGACCATTCTCCCAGAAGCGCATTCATGAGGTCAGACCCTGAGAAGGTCTGTCTCGTAGTCTCCGCTCTAATTCATCCCAAAGGCGTTCTATCGAGTTGAGGTCAAGACTCAATTTCTTTCACACCAAACTCGCTCATCCATGTCTTTATGGACCTTGCTTTGTTCACTGGCGTGGGGTTGTTTTTTTAGAAGTTGTTCTCGGCCCCTTAGTTTCAATGAAAGTTGCTCTTAATGCTTCAGCATACCAAGACATTTTGGACAATTTCATTTTCAACGTCGTGGAACCAAATTTGGGGACGGCCACCTTCCAGTTCCAACCTGACTGAACACCAGTGCACAAAGCAAGGTCCATAAAGACTACATTTAACAAATACAATGTTTAATTGATAATTGTTATTTAAGCATTTTAGAGACTCAACCTAAAATGTTGAGGCGAAATAGGGTGCAGGAATATTCTTGGACGGCTGTCAATACATTTGGGTACATTTCTCCCAAATATACTCCATGTGTGGCAAACACTGAAACGTTTAGTCCGTATGAGCAGATGTAGTATTTGCAGTGCATCAGTATGATGTGGTAGGATCCTTCGCTGTTTCTTTATCATGAACACATTTTCATCCTGTGTGGTAAGAGTGAAATGTGTTTAAAAATAATAATTGCGGCGGATGACAGCGATACATGCCGTTCGGTTAAATTTTAAACCCTTGCATTTGAAGTTAGTTTGTATTGTTGAAATGCGCTTGGTTTTTAAGTGAGAAAAATAACGCTATAAGGAAAAGGCTATTTAATTAATCAATAAACTTTTGGGTTCAAAATTATAAAACAAGATCGGGGAAAATGTAATATTAAATCTGGATATTTATAAATTAGTGATACTTATACAATCGCAATTTAATCAAATCAGCACCTAGGTATCGTGATTATGTCGTGTCTGGTGGTGACTGGAGGTGATTCCCATCCCAATCAACTATTCCTACTTTTTTTTCCCCCCATTGTAAAGCTGACTTAATATTTTCAGAGGTAAAAAACAAATGCAGAAACAGAAGGAATGCGGAAGGGGACCAGGAGGATGTGGTGATTGAAAACAAACAAGCACAGAGACACGCTGAGCCCTGCACTACAGCTAAAACTCGTCCGTCCACATACCGATGTCGTCATACCTAAAGTATGTCGGACGATCACCTGATGAGGGAATGTCTTTATCCTTACCAGCAAACGCATACACTAATTGAAAATAATAATAAGATAATATTTTTTTCTACATCATACCTCTTCATACCCTGCAGCCAAGAGCTCCTGCAGCATCTGTAAGTTGACCTCGGGGGCATGTCCGGCAGGGACGGCCTCGTTTGCAAAGGGCAAGAGCGACTCCCGGATCTCCTGCAGAGCCCTGTGGTACGGGTAGTTCTTAGGGTTACCAGTGCGCCCCTGCTGCCCTTGGGCGTCCACGTTGAGTGCGTCCGAGGGCCGGGACATCGAGATGTTGCGCAGGCTCTCCCGGATCTCGTGCAACATCATCTGCTGATTGTTGCTCGCCGGGAACGTCTTGGGCCGCATTTGCCTGTATCCTTCGGGTCTCTCTATTCTCTTCATGAAAAGCACATATACACACACTGTGCCAGGCAAGGAGGTGAACGGATGGATGGATGGGAGGACGGGCGGCGTTGGCAGACGTGTGCGAACAGGGGTGTTATAAAGACCTGATTCACCTGTGTTAAAGAAAGATAAAAAAACACTGTTATAAAGGGGGAATTAACGACAAGACACAAATAAATAGAGCATGCACAGTGTCTTATATCACCTGGACAAATCTAAACCAAGGTAACGCAAGGGAGTGATTTCAACATGCACACCTTTTAGTGAGCTATAACTCCTCAGTTAACACCTGGGTGAAAGGTGTCCACTACATTCCTGAGCGCTGACAGATCGAATTACTCTGAAAAGCTGCGTTTAATTGACACGAACAGGAAAAACAACAAGTAAAATAAAACACGAATCTAGATTTAGATGTTTACTCGTGATCTAAAACGAGCCGGTGTTTGATTTAAACATCATTTTATCATTAAACATCAGCTATGCCTGAGAACTCTGTCTCACACACACGGCCTGCTCTCTTCACTCGGCTAATCTATGCTAACTGAACATAGCTACATCGTCGTAGCAAATTTATTTTTAGCAAACCATAAACCTTAAAATTAATGTATTATTATTCCAAAAGACAAACTGAACATTTCAACCAACAGATTTTGAGCTAAGCAAATGTTTAAAATAAAAATTGCTAATATATATAAATCCGTCAGGGCCTAATGTTAGCCAGCTAGCTAGCTAGCAACGCGAAGCTTGCTAGCTTAGCATCTTTTAGATTAGCTTAACTGTGGAAAGCTCAAAGCTTGTGTAGTTTAAAAAAAAGAAAGCTAGGAAGCCACTTACTTACCCCACAGCGACTAAAGAATATCCATTTTGTACGAAATGAACATTTATAAAGCGTGTAATGTATAAATGTCCAGTGGTGGAATTCAAATATTAGCCGGCTAAGCCGTGTTAGCTAACTAGCGCGTGAGGGTTGTATTGACACTGTCGCCTTGGAGCTCCGCCGGTGTCTGTCACTGAGGGAGAGCATGAGAGCACCCGGATGTAGCCGCGCGCTACTCTAATTCCCAGAATGCATAGCGTCTCCCTCTGGGGCCATCATCATCCTGAGCACCTTGCTGGAATGCATTTTTTTTCCCCCCAATGCTCTGTAATGAACTTTTTCACCCTTTTTTTGTATCATTTCACACATCAACATGAAAGCATTTTTTATTTGTTTGTTTATTTCATTTTTTATACAAATGAAAGTGCAGATTGATTATCCGCTGTGGCAATCCCTCGATGGGAGCAGCTGAAAAACTAACAAGAATTTAAAGTACGAGATACACAATAAAAAGGATGATTTGAAACGAAGACCGACGTCACACAGGGACCCGTCTGTGGACGTAAACCGCCTCCCCGTCGGTCCCGCACACCAAGCACTGTCCGAGCACGTCTAGACTGTTGACGGAGAGCGTCTGGCTGGGGAGCATGTGCGTCGTCTCCAGTCTGCCCTTGCTGGAGTCTCCGTGGAGCCAGGCACTGACGATGGACTGGTTTCCTCCGGCGGGGGCCGTGGCGCTGCGGGACATCATGCTGCTGTTGCGTCCTGTAGCGACAGAAAGAGCAGAACGAAAAAAGATTAGACAATGACAAATGTGAAATTCTGATCTCCCTTTCTAAAGATCAAGCACACACGAGCATTTCCAGAAATTACCATTTACATTTACGCCATTTAGCAGACGCCCTTATCCAGAGCGATTTAAACTTTTAGCCTATTATACTATATCTGAGTAGTTAAGAGTTAAGGCCCCAACAGGTACGTTCCTGGAGAAAAAGCGAAAATTTTGGGTGTGGTCAAAGAAAAATCCTTTAAAAGTTTATTTTTGTAGTTTAAACCCTAAATATGCTCCCAAAACACTTTAATTAAATTTTAAACTAGGCAAGGCAAGTTTATTTGTATAGCACATTTCATACACAATGGTAATTCAAAGTGCTTAATACATTACCCTTAAAAAACAGAATGTAAAGTTAAACCCATATACTGCACAGTACTGTACTGCTGTGTCTCCCTCAGTGCTTGAATGTAAAACACAGATGTTACCCCTCTATATGTGCTGTAATTCATGCAAGCACGTTTTTTTTTGGTATCGGTACTGTAGGGTAAATACGCTAATAATAATTTATCATCTCAAGCTGCGTTTTCCTCTACACTTGCTTTGTGTTCTTTCTACAGTTTTGAAAAATGTACAGTATACAGTGTTATATTAAATATGGAAATGTAGCTGAACTTACGTTAATATTTATTGTACAAAATTAGTAAATAATATTGTTCTTAATAGTTTAGCGTTAAAACATAAAAAATTATATATTGCCAAAAAAAAAAAAAAAAAAAAAAAAAAAAACATTGAAAAACTGCGGAGTATATTCGCGAAATTGCAGGGGTTTCCACGAACAACTGTTAGTTAGGTTCTAAAGAAAAAGCATGGCGAACGTGGAGGTTGACTGCATATAATTTCTCTACCTATTTCTTCTTGCTTTTCAATACACTTTGTCTTGTTGACAATTTTTTACAAATAAAAATCTGAAACCGTGGCATTCCACCTCACAATGATGTGCCAATTTGTGTCGGCCCGTCACATAAAATCCCAATAAAATACATTTATATTTGTGGTTGTAATGTGATAAAATGTGGGAAAGTTAAAGGGGTATAAATACTTTTGCAAGGCAGCAGTTAATCGATCTTACCCTGCAGGAACAAGGGTGCATCAGACCCCGAGGACGTCTCCCAGTGCAGCAGAGAGCCGTCCTCCGAGCAGGTGAACAAGTGGTCCGGGTTTGTCGGGTGAAAACGGACCTCCCACACTAAAGAGAAAAATAAATAACACAATGTCAGCGCTAGCGCAAATATATCTCTGATGAGTGAGACATAACATCTGGATTGTCATTGGTTTATGAACGGACAAATGAAATACGAGCACGGCGCCCTGACTCACTTTCAGCTGAGTGAGCCTCCATCAGAGAGAAGGGCATGTTGCCTTGTCTCACGTCCCAAATACACAGCATGCCGTCCTGGCCGCCGGTGGCGACTATGTGCTGCTGGTTTGGGTGTCGGTCCACACAGTGTAAGGGAACCCTGTCCCCGGTGCTGCGGAGATAAAAGACTGTTATGGTGTGATAACTGAAATATCCAACAACAACAACAAAAAAATCGCTGGTGCGTTGTTGTCTTACAGGGTGAGGATCTGAGCAGGGTCACTGCCCTGCTGCCTGAAGTCCCAGAGCTTGAGCTGTCCGATGGAGTTCACCGTCAGGACCTCAGTCGTCCGCAGAAACGTCACGCCATGTATCGTGCTGCTGTCTGCGTTTTCTATGCAAAACATTTAAAGAGGAGAAAGTTACACCCCTACTTGTATTACACAATTTACTATATAATGTACAGTTTACAATATCGGAAATCTTATATGGCGCATGATCACTAAATTATATATAACATTTCTTGCATGAAACAAATGCAGTATTGGATACGTGAGGTGTTTTAAAGCTCTTGATGTGAAGATGCACTTACTAGAGACTCCAAAATGTTTTTTTTTTACTTTGAGTTTTTAGACTTTGGTCGCATTAGAGGAGGTAAAACATTTACATCCCGTGTGGAAGGAGTAAATGATTCGCCAAGTTTGTTTAAGAATAATAATTATGATGAATGACCGAGATACACTGCTCAGTTAAATGTTAAACTCTTATATTTGAAGTTAGTTTGTAGTGTTTAAATGCTGTGCTTTTAAGTGAAAAATGTTATAAGGAATGGGATACATTTAATTACTCAAAATGTTTTTTTAAAGGTTTTAAAACTGTAACAAAATCAGGAAAAATTAAATAGTGAAACGGGATATTTATAAAATTGTGTTACTTACAGAATCGCAATTTTAATCAAATCAGCACTAAGGTATCGTGAGTATACCGTATCGGGAGGTGACTGGTGATTCCCATCGCCAACATTTACCCTGTGTTAATTTACGCCCCATGATGGAAAAGCCGCCCTGGTGTGATGGTGAGTCTAATGCATGTGTGAAGATCGAATACACAAACCGATGACGCGCGCTGCGCCCCTCTGATCGGCTTTGTAGAGGACGATTCTCCCGTCCTCGCCCACGGAGACCAGCTCTGGACTGTTACACGCCACTCCGGTGCACGGAGCGTTAGCGCTCTGATAGCGGTGTTCCCGATCCCACACGTGAGCCACGGACAGGGTCTAGATCGTACAAAAACAAAAAATGCTTAACATAGTTTGTACTGAAAATAAATACTTACAAAATACTAATAGTGGTAAAATAAAAAATTAAACAAAATAAACACAACACAAGGTGTCTAAGACACCTGCACAGTATATTGCATGTATGAGGGTGAGTCAAAAATGATCCGCAGTCCGGTTATATTAAAACTGTTCTGTTGGCTGCACCGACTTCCGTTCAAGGCTCCCGTCTCCTCGGTCAGGGCTGTGCAGGTGGGAACGTGTTACATCAGATTCATAGATGGATTTGACATAGGTTCATAGATGCCCCAGTTGTGATGTGCACGAAAAAAAATGTATTGTACACTGTTGATGTATTTTGATGTGTCATAGTCCTGATCTCGCTCTGTCAGACCTTCACCTGCAAAAGCTTCTGAAGACAGCGGTGCCTAAAACATTAACAAGGGAATACGAAAGCTTCTTGACGGATGGAAAAAGTGTCTTGAAAAGCAAGGAGATTAAATCAGAAAACGTTCTGAAGAGGTAAAAAAAAAATAAATAAATCTACAGTCAGAGTGCGGATAATTTTTAAGGCAAATATGTAACCTTGTTGTCAGGGCTGAGTTTGTAGACAGTCACCGCTCCGGTCGATGATGCTGTAACTAGTCTGTCTCGATCCAAGAACTGAAATAGAGACAAAAAACATTAGACAGTTGATCCAATCTGCTTATCAGGCCATCCTGGGATTCTTACTCACACACACACACACACACTTACTTACACCGAGTAAACTTTAAAAAAAAAACTATACTTTTACTGTTGCTTCAAGTCAAAAAAAATCAGCTCGTACTACACTTAACACATAACTTTTAATATAAATCGTGGCAGCAGGCTGAGTTCAACCAACACCAGGGTGTAAAACCTGCCTGAACTGCTCTTACACAACCCTTTGTTCCCATCATCCCTCATCACCTCTGTCTGCTTCACTCAAACTCTTATTTGTGTTTCATTTTAAACTCTCTTCTTGGTCATATATTTGCATTATAAGTACATTTTTCCATTTACATCATTCATCTTATATATATATATATATATATATTTTTTTTTTTTTCTCCCCCTCGCAAAAATGTCAAATTTTTTGCCTTTATCTGAATTACAATAATGACCAATAAAGGCTTTGTCTAATTGTGTGCATAAAAGCAAACCTCTTACACAAAAACCTCTCTTTGTTATACCTAAAGCAAATTCACTGAAAATTTTTAGACTAATCTTCTCCTAACCCTGTTAAAATCCTAAAACCTTAGATTTTTTTCACAGTTAATATATACTTTTTTTAATTCTTGTGTAATCATGTACTGCATATGCAATAATGTACCGGTTTATGCACATTTCAACACATTCCCAAAACAACACAGAATCCTTCAACACATTATGAAAAAAGGAAGGATGGTGCTACACCGTCAACTTTGTGGAAGAAATAAACATGTGGTCGGGAAAAAAAAACATTAATGGAGATCAATTAGGGAGCATAAAGATTGGATTGTATACCAATGCATAGTGACCACTGAACAAGCCTCTGGATCTGGAGATGTTAAACTACAAAAGTCCTATGTTTAATGAAAGTTATTTTTATTAACATATGAAGAGCAGTGATTTAGAGCTGATTACACACTTTGGAGTAAGGGTAAAAAAGGTCATGTGGTCTGGCCCTATCCGGAGCGATGGGTGCATCAGGTTAAGAAGGGAAGTGCACAAAGCGATGCACCAATCATGCATAGTGTCCACTGTACAAGCCTCTGAAGGCAGTGTTATGATCTGGGGTTGCTTCAGTTGGTCAAGTTGAGTCTCAGCAACAGCACGTGGCAATTTTGGGGGGGAAACAATCAATGCCAGAGTGCTGTGATGAACCAGAGATGATCCCACCGCCCCAAAAGCTGATTATTTCCACAAGCTTTCACGCTCACTGGAGTCAGCTGACTGCATAAACTTACTATATGACCAGATTATCCCATCCATGGATCAAGTTTTTTCTTCCATAATGGAGCAGGCATATTCCAGGACTCACATTGTAAAGCATGAGGGATCATTTTTACACACTGTGTGCTACAGTATAATCAAAGCTAAAGGTGATTTAATGAAATCTTAGCGTGTGACACTTTTTGTTTTGGCCAGTCATTGTATCTATAGGTGAGCGTCGCGTCACTTCCGGTTTAATCAGCCAATGAAGTGGCGAGCCTGTCCCACGTGACTGATCTCCAAACCCACCTGCAGGTCCATGACATCCCCGGCGTGCTGACACTCACACTGCAGCTGCGGGTCTCCCTCCATTTCTTCCCCCATGCTGCGGCTTTCGTCATCTCCCACGCTCCACAGACACAGCTTATTATCCTGAAACACACACAAACACACAAATCGTTTTTCTGTGCATCACCGGAAGTCGTGTGCCATCAACCGCTAGCTAGCCGAGCAGGCTAGCTGCTAAGCGCTACAGCCGTAAACTCTCTTCACCTCATTGTCCCACGATCCGGTCGCGAACACTTCGGGCTGCTGTAACACGGCTGTTGAAACGGGCCTCCACCGCGTCTTGCTGATCTTCTGTGACACGTATTTTGCGTTAACGCAGTCCATTTTCACAAACCGGGCTCGTGCTTTAACTTGGTTTATGTTCAGCAGCTAGTGTTTCCCGCCCATGTTTCCGACAAGCAACGCCCCCTACTGTGCTGTGATTGGCTATGAGTTTGCGCTTTCGCAAAATGAACCAATCAGAGTAGGAACGCTTAGAAGGGGGCGTGTTTTTTCTATCCGAACGTCCTTACGTCTTCGCTCAGTACGGTGGCTCTACGCAGACACACATGTGTCTGCACTGACCCTGCTGTCATGCCTTAAAAACGTAAATACATAAAGAGCTAAAAATTATGTTATGTTTATTACATATTTACCATCCATCTCAAAGTAAGACCTGACTTCAAACATATGCTAAAGTTCTATAAAAATGCATACTAACTTTTTTAAAAATCAAGCATTATTACTCATTTTTAAAGTAATCAAAGGTCACTACAAAAGGAAAATATTTTGTAGTTATTACAGTCATGTGGGAAAGTCAGTCAGTATGCTTTGTTTAACTCTGTGTGTTATTGTATAAAAACATAATAAAAATCATGTGAATTGTAGCGGGTCTGAGTATCAGTCAAATTCAACCTCTGACAAAGTTGGGGAAAAATATTAAACATCATCAAAGAACTTTATTAATCCCAGAAGGAAATTGCTTAAACTTGTTCAAGTAATATAAACCTAAGTACACTTTAACCGCTTCCACAGGTTAAGATGGTATGTTGCAGTTAGTTGCTGCTAATTAGCCCTCGGTTAACTGATCATCAACAGGTGTGCAGCAAGTTTTGGCAGTTTGCTGGTCTGGAGCATTTAGATGTATGTTTACACAATGCCAAGCTGGAAAGACATTAGCACTGTTTTTTATTTTCTAACATTGCTGCTGCACATAAATCTGGAAACAATTTCCAAACAATTTCAACAGTGAAAAAGATTATTTACAAGTGGAAAGCATTCAAGACAGTTGCAAATCTTCCCAGGAGTGGACATCCTAGCACATTCACTGTGGTAAAGTCCATGACAGCACAATTAGAAGATGACTGAACAAGCACAGTTTGTTTTTACGGGTTGTTTCTGTCTAAAAAGAACATGAAAGCATGACTGAGATTTGTAAAACTGCATGTGAACAAACCACAAGGCTTCTGTCCCATGGACAGCTGAGACCAAATAAAATTGTTTGGCCCAAGTGCCTAGTGCCATTTTTTACAAAAAAAAAAAAAAAAAAAAAAAACAGCATTTCAGCAGAAACTCCTCATACCCAATGGTGGAGGGGTGATAGTTTGGCCTTGTTATGTAGCCACAGGACCTGGACACCTTGAAGTCATTAAGTCGACCATAAGCTCCTCTGTACAGCAAAGTATTTTATATATTAATGTGAGGCCATCCCTTTTGACAGCTAAAGCTTGGTCGAAATTTATTCATTCACTAGGACAATGATTCGTAGCACAGTAGTAAATTTGCATCAGAATGGATGAAAAATAAAGCCATCAAGGGTCTGGAATGGCTTAGAAAAAGGCCAGACCTTAACCCAACTGAAATGCTGTGATGGGACCTTCACAGAGCTGTTCATAAGCGAATGAACCGAAGCAACTTTCTAAAGAAGAATTAACCAAAATTCCTTTACAATGATGGGAGAGACTGATAAAGATGGATAAGCCTGCTATAGGTGGATCTACAAGCTATTAAATCATCGGGGTACTTAGTATTGCTTTATTTTTCACAACACCCTTGGATAGCCGCCAACATTCACAATATTGCTGGGATTGTTGGTGTATCATAATAGAGTATATACAACAGACCAGCCAATATTCACATGTGGTTTGAACATGCATCGTGTTGCTGCCAAGTTCATCCTCAGGCTGCTGACCCAGGAGCAGAAGGAACATTGTCTAGAAATCTGCCAAAAACTCTGTCAACGTGCCGGGGATGACCCATCCTTCATGTCAAAGATCATTACAGATGACAACACTTGGCTGTATGGGTAGAACCCTGAGATGAAACAACAGTCTTTACAGTAGAAAAGCCCATCATCTCCACGAGTGAAAAAGGCGAGGCAGGTCTGCAGCTCGACTAGGTGCACGGTCATCATCTTTTACGAGATATGCAGCATTGTGCATCAAGAATTCATCTCCAGGGGCCAGACCATCAATAGCGAATTCTACTGCCAGGTTTTGAGGTGCCCGGGGAGGATGTACATGAATCTTTTGGTACATTTACATTTGGTAGGTACTATCAGTCTGTGAAGTGTTAATGAATATATCATTACAGTTTCTCTTCACTGGGACTAAAACCTGTTTTAGCACAATAGTGCAAAAACAAAGCTTCATGTTCGGACATCAGCACTTGACTTTCACTAACATAAAGACTTCCTATGTGTGAAGTGTTTAGGGGTTTTACATGAGGAAAAGGTTGGGTGGTCTGGAATGTGGTGTTCAAAACGCACACAAGAGTTGAGGTAAACACAGTTTTAATTTATTTATTCATTTTTTGCCCATTCCTTTGATGGAGCACCACAGTATCCACAATGAGCTCCACCAATCAAACACAAGCATCCTGACATGACGAGCTCACGATCGCCTCCTGCCGGCAGCGCAGAACAGTGACACTCCCACTCCAACCCGGGAACCATGATTGCAATAAAAAAAAAATCCCTAAATAAACGCGTTTGTTTTTAAATGTTTTTTTTTTTTTTGATCGCATAAACACACTGACGCAGCGATTTCGGACGCGTGCTCGCGCGCGCACGCACGCGGGCGGGCATGTCGGGCGCTGACGCCGCGGGAACTCCGTCAGTGTGGGAAGTGGTGCGCGTGCTGGGCAGGGCGGTGTGCGCAGGCGCGGCTCTCACTGCCGCTCTCTACCTGATCCGCAGAGTGTGTTTAATAATGGCCTGGAAATCAGGAGGAGCCAGCCAAGCGGAGCTCGTCAACAACCTCCGCAGTGAGTGTTTTACACCTCTCCAGATTTAACAGAAAGAGAAAGAACAACCTTTAATTCCTCTTCCGTGACCGGAGACGGCGGTTTTTTTTAACGGTGGTGTTGACCGACGTTACTAGCTATAGCAACGGCGCGCGCGCGCGCTGCTGGAAGCTTTCTGTTTTGCTTAGCCGCTTCATGCTAGCTAGTTTTGTTGTTGTTTGACATGCCAATATCTTTACTTTTTTTTCAAAATGAACACCATGTTTTTGCTTCATTCATCATAACTGCCTGTTCTGCTTTTTAAAATGTGCGTCACTAACTTTCCTGTAGCAGCTAGCTCAGTGTATAACGTTACCAGTCTTGTCATGTCATGCTAACCGAGCCAACATACACAGCAACTTATACAATATGTCTAATTTACCATTATTATCATTTAATAAGGATTATTTGCGTTAGTATTACTTTATAGAAACGTAAAAATAGATGTCGCATTTTTTATCAGTCGCAAAACATATTTTTGATAAGGTTGTTTATCAGTCTCAGAGGACCTGAAACACCCAGTAAGTCCTGTTTTACGGTATTAATTTTTAAATATTAGACCTATCCTTATAAACGTAGCCTTACGGTAAACTCAGGTGCGCAATAAAATAGGAATCCTGACCTTTTATAATATAGCTAGGTGGGCGTGGCAGTGGGCGTGGCAGGCGACCATGCTCTCGACTGATATTTCTGTTTAAAATACCTAGCATATTATTTATTAGCATTTCGTGTTTGTGTCATCATCTTTTGTGCCACATTGTAACGCCTTTTCGGCCGCTACCATCCGATCCGCACACAACTTGCCACAGGTTATACTGTTTTTTGCCATATGCCCTTTCTAACTGGCCTGGGACCAGCACTGCATGCAGGGGCTGAGTAGTATAGGGCGTGGCAACCCGCCAGCTGCTGTGCTTGAACCCAGATGCTCAGATCATTAACCTAGAGCCTTAACTGCCTGAGCCACCACTGCCACACCCTTTATGCCATACTGTTAGGTATCTTCATTTGATTGCCATATAAACTTTAGGTGGAAGTACGCAGTCCTAGAAGTTGACATTCTAAATAGTAGTTGAAACTAGAGTTTTACCTGCGGCCCCGTCCGCATACAGATTACCGCTACCATTATCTGTAAATGGAGTGTGCGGTCACTGCTCACTCTGCTCTATTGTTCTGCAGATACCGTATATTATTGACTCACAATGACATTAGAAGTGATAATGATGCTCACTATTGTTACATGGAGAGTGATGCCCGCTATGCTGGTCACCTGCTAAATCGTATCGTCTAATGTTGCAGTCGGTGTGGAACGACCAGTAACACGTTTACTCTATGAAATAAACATTGATTGGCATTCCCAACCTTTTACCAGAAGAGCAAACATGGGGAATGCAAACTTTTGCTGTCTTTTCTACCCGCCCTGTTGCAGTTTTTAAGTCTGAATGCTTTTTGTAGCTTGATATATGGCAATGCTTTCGTTGCATTAAATTAAGGGAAGGAAGCTGTCAATAAAAGTCTGATTAGAGGTCAACTTCACTCGCTATGGACGGCCCTGTCTGTGTTTTTGAGTGTCCTCCTCAGCCATAACATTCAAAACATTAAACCCACCTAGGTTTTTCGGGTTCCCCTTACATGACTCTGCAAGACCTTAAGTAGTAGTGCACTGTGGTGCCTGGCTCCAGGATGTCAGCAGCGGATCCTCTGGGTGCTGTGGGTTGCGACACGTAGCTGTCATAGATCAGACATGTTCATTCAGAGTCGTGCTTGCTATGAATAAGTTTGATCATGTTTACATTTCCAGCATATGATAGTCGGCAGGTACAAGCTTACTGCAGCATTGAAACACAATGTGAGTGTGTGATATTGTTATCGATTTAATTTAACTGTTTTTTTTATCCAATCAATGCTTGCAGGCAGCAAAGCATTTTGGAACACTGGAATAAAAAAAAAAAAGTATATATAGAGGATTAATTTTTGAGTATATGGCATATATGTTCTTTAAAAAAGCAAATGTATACAAAACTGCGCAGTCATACAACGGTATAGCTCTTTGATCTATTTATAGTCTCAATAGTGATAATAAAAACAAAAAGCATTTCCACCTAATTTGTCAGCACTTCTAGTGCTGACTGTGAAAGTGGTAACGGATATAAAATATTCTGGTAATTAAACCATGATTCTGTATGTGTGGCTGTGGGTCGTGTTACAGCATTGCCATTTGCTTTAGTAACCTCGATCTCGCCTTCAGTGCATTTGTGGTCCCTGGTCTGCGATCTTGCCATCTGACACCTGTCTGGCGCCCAAGCCTGGTTCAAAACGAGCGTCCTCGGCATACCTGCCGGAAATAGCCAGGCCTGCAAAAAGCTGTTTGCTTTAACGTGCTTAAACGTCACACAGAATGCCAATCTCATAACTTGTAGTATATATATGAGGATACGCAAGTTCCCAGGATTCACTTGATTTGTCTGTGCGTCATCTATTAGCCATGTGACATTTTTGTTTTGGTTTTCATCTAGTAGAAGGTCTTGTGCACAAACTGAATTTTTTGATGTTTGTCTCATTTCAGAAAATGGCATCATTAAGTCGGACCGTGTGTATGAAGTCATGCTCACCACAGACCGAGCCCATTTCTCTAGATGTAACCCTTATATGGATTCCCCACAGTCTATAGGTAAGCTGTTTGTGAATATATACAGATGCATATCTTGTTTAGGCATTGTTGTTGAAAGACTGGAATAACCTCTAACTGAACGTGTGTGTCCTGGGAGCTTTTGGGAGATAAACGTGTCAAGGCAAGACTTGACAAAGTATGATGATTAGTGATTTTAGTTCATGCTATAAGTAGAAGGGGAGAGTGCCATTTTTTCTTTAAACTTTTTAAAAAAAGGATTTTTATATTAAGTACTTGAAAAGCATGATTGGGTTAGGTTGGGTCGATAGATGATGCCATCGCCGATGGCCGATAGACATCACGATGCTAAGCCAGCATCGCGATCCTCTGCCCCGCCACAGCAGCAACCAGCTAGCGAAAAACACACACTTAATCACACTATATAGCCAAATAAAAAGCATGCTTTCAATTTCCGCATCTTTACTTATTTTATTATTATTATTATTATAAGGAAATAATAACAAGGAGGTTGTTAGCGATCACAATACAAATAACAGTGAACTCCAAACGAATTACACGAACTAGTTCGTTTACATTAATAATTGAGGCATACAAAAACAGCAGAAAAAAATCTAAATTTTAATTAATTCAGATTAAATAAACTACACTAAATATGGCTTTTTCATGGTTTTACCATAACGAACAGAGCTTGGAATAAAAAATTTTAAATATAAAGGTTTCTGGACAGAAATACTAACATGTTCACCTTTTTTGGCTTTAATAAGCTGCAAAGTGAAGTAACAACTTTACCCACTGTGCTGAACACATGTTCAGTTGTGCGTGATGACACTGGCAATGAGCTGTATTCTGCGAGATGGTGAACAGGCAAATGGTCATGTAAATTTGTCATCTGCGCATCTTTTGCGAGGACAACTTTACCGCAAGTCCTACACACCACTTCAGACATATCTCGTGGCTGTCGTCTTTCATTCTGTCTAAAGCCAAAGTATTGCCAGATAGGTGAATTCGCACCTTTTTTACCAACCAAGTTTGTCGACGCCATTATACAGACACTGTGCCTATTCATGCCAGAGTCCCGCGGAAAAAGTGATTTGTGGGAATTTGTATGTAACTTATCTTTATTTATTTATGGTTTGTGTATGGGTAAAACAAAGACCATGCGGGTCAGGTAGTTGTAGGCTACAATTAATTAATTCGTTATGAATAAATAATTTAACAACCACCCCCCCCCACCGCCTACGATGGCATCATCCATCGCAATGTTTTACATTAGACATCGTACAATGCCAAATTGGTCGACATAGCCCAACTCTAATTTACACAACATCAAACCATAGATCATAACTAAATGTCCATATATAGTGACATCTAACGTTAAACATTGGATCCTGTATACATTTAAACATACATTTATAGTTTTTATACATTTATAGACACCCAACCGTGTTGAACATCTACTCTAGCTTCAATCCACATCTCCTTATTATAATGCGCTCCACTTTTCTGGAAAGGCTTTTCACCAGATTTCGATGCGTGACCATGGGGGTTTATGTTCATTCAGCCACAGGGCGTTAGTGAGAACAGGGGACAAGGTGGCCTAGTTTATTCCAAAGTTGTCAACGTTGACGTCATGGCTCCTTAGGTCATTTTAACATTAGACTCCAAATTCTGGTTAATTTTGAGAGGTTAAAGATCCATTTTCACTTTCTGTATGAGCTGCTCTTTGTGTGCGCGCGCATCATTTGACACCGTGACACACACACACGCACAGACCACAACTACTTTTGCCTTCACAGACACACACTCTCTTTCTATTTCTCTACACAGAAACACTGCTCTGTCGCGATTCTTTTCGAAGATAAAGTGCAGGTTAATGTTTTATTTTTACTTTACAGCAGTAATTCCGTTAGTGTGTCTCTCAATCGAGTGTCATTAGAGAGATTTCTTGTTTATTTTTCCGATAAAACAGTGTTTCCGTGTGTGAAAAGAGTGCGTGTGTGTGAAAAGAGTGGAGGAAGGGTAACTGTGTAAGGGGAAGGGCTCCTTACTTTAGCTTCACACACGCACAGCGCCTGCGCGCACAAACGGAAACACATATTTGTCAGGATTTTTAAAAAGATTTTATAATGGTAAAGTGCAGGTTAATTTGTTTTACTTTGTATGTATTTATTTTGGGCTGTGGAACAAATAATTTCCTTGTATATTTTCCCAGTATTTCCCTATTTCTTATGGGAAAATTCGATTTTATTTACATGTTTTAAAATACGAGCCCGCTACAGGAATGAATTATGCTCATAATCCTTGGTTCCACTGTACTTAAGCATGCTGTGTTTTAGCTGTTCATTATGATTCAGCAATGAATCTTTTGTATTTCTTTCGAATTTCCACAGGATACCAGGCAACCATCAGTGCGCCACATATGGTATGTCCAAGTCTTTAGAGCCACAGCTGCTAGCGGTATCTGAATTCTGCCAGAGCATAACAGGAATCAAACAAAATTTGTCAAAACATACAGTTGGACTACTGTAATGAGAGTGAGTGCTGATATCTATCTATATGTGTGTGTGTAGCATGCATATGCACTGGAGCTGTTACATGATCAGCTGTATGAAGGTGCCAAAGCTTTGGATGTGGGATCAGGCAGCGGCATCCTGTCAGTCTGTTTTGCCAGAATGGTGAGTCTCAAATCGGCTTTCCACGCCATCACTGTGTGTGTCTTTCACGTTTTAGGTTGTTAGTAGAGGTAATTAGGGTTTTTGGGACTAATAGTGATCGCTAACCATAGTGATCGCTGACCACATGGTGTGTTTGTGTGGGGGTTATTGGGATCCTCTATTTAAAGTGTAGTATTGTTTAAGTCCTTACCATTTATAGCAGTAAATAGCGGCCTCAATCAGTCGTGGATTTTTCCTCAGAACTTGGCAATATATAACCTCTCACGTGTTTTAATGCTAAACAATTAAAAACGATTTTGTAAGTTTGTAACATACATATTAACACAAGTTTAGCTAAATCCATATAAAAATATAACACTGCATTATTTTTTTTTAAGTAACATAGAGAGAGCACAAAGCAACCGTAGAAGAAAGCGCAGTTTGGGATGGTGAATTATTATTACCGTATTTACCCTACAGTGCTTATAGCAAAGGAAGCGACAGTGCATACTAACGAAAACACGCTTGCATGAATTACAGCACATATAGAGGGATAACATCTGTATTTTACATTCTAGGGGAGACACAGCAGTACAGTACTGTACAGTATAAGAGTTTAAGAGTAATCAAATAAGCTGAGGTTGAAATTCATTTAAAGTGCTTGGGGAGCATATTTAAGGTTTAAACTATAAAAATAGGCTTTTTTTTTTACCACAACAAAAATTTGCGTTTTACCACAATTCGCAGGTGGTCACGTTAGGAATGTAACTCCCGTCAGTTTCAGGGTTGACTGTATAACTGTTTATTTATTGTAAGGCAACATATGCAAGATACTGCATTCTCTTATTAGATCATGTTGATTATAAAGTAACTGAAAACCATATGTATGATCTTGACTCCGAAGACACACAGACATGAGGCAAGGTCTTTTATTTAATCAATAAAGGGAAGATTTAGAGGAAATGCAAGGAATTAGGGTAAAGAAAATGAAAAAAAAATAGGTTGGTGTCTGAGTGTCAGGAGCAGTGACCAGCGGGCATGAGGACACTAGGCTAAAGAATGACGGCAGTGGCAGTCAGGCAATACGGAGGTGGCTCTCGCAGGAGTGCGGATCATTTTTTGACTCAGCCTAGTATTTTTCATCATCACACTAATATCAGTGCATATGATCAGCCAAATAAGAGAAAAAACAATCAGTAAAAATTAAGTGATGATTATTTTGTTGTTGTTAGATTCCTCTAGTTTAATGGCCGGTTGTTTGCATGATTTATTAGTATATTGCTTATATTTGCTCCAAGTGTGGCATTTCGCATTTCATGTATTTTTAATTTCAGGTGGGGCCAAAGGGCAAAGTCGTCGGGATCGATCACATAAAGGAACTGGTGGACGACTCGATCAACAATGTTAAGAAAGACGACCCGACGCTCATCTCATCAGGACGCATCAACCTTCTCGGTAAGGTAAAGTTTTACAGCTGCAGATCCTAAAGTGTCTTAGATGCTCGCCCCGAAGCTTCGTCTCACGCCTACACTATAGCACTGAACAGCTCATTCCAATCAAAGTCTCCTTTTACCCTTCGGGTAGCCTTCACTCTTTTCAGAAGGACTTCCACTAGATTTTGTGGGGATGTGTGTTCATTCAGCCGGTAGAGAATTAGTAAGGCTCTGAGTGTCACGTGATCACTCCTGAGCGAATGGATCTTCTATCATTCTCGCCCTGTGGCATTGTGGGTAATCGTCTCCCATGCTCGGTCTCTGTAAGCGTGCGTTATATGTTGACATATGGTCAACATCCGGGTGTGTGTGTACTGTTTTAACATTGTGACCGTGTGTGTATGCGTAAATTTTAATAGTTTGAATCTGTTTAACGACAATGTGACATCACATTTCAGCGAAATTCCCAAAAGGAGGCAAAAGCAATTGACATTAGAGTCACACAGAACGAAAAAAATTCTGTTTGTGTGTGTGAAAGTCATTCTACAAAATAACTCCCTTCCTTCTCGTCTCCTCTCTCTTGACTCCCTCACACCAGCCACGATTCTTTTTAAAAGGTAAAGTGCAGGTTAATTTGTTTTATTTTGTTCTTGTGGGAAATCCACTTTGATATACGAGTGCTTTGGATTTTCAGAACAGATTTGGTCACAGTCCAAGGTTTAACTGTACTAAAGCACACAAAGAAAATCTGGACAGTTGTATACTTCCAACTTTGTTGTAATAGTTTGGGAAAGAACCACATAGGGGTGTGACGGTCAGGTCTCCACAAAAAAAGTAGACCAATCAGCCATAATGTTAAAATGACAGACAGGCGCTAGGTACGCACACATCACACCTTTCTTAGAGATGTCGTGGAGTCCACGACTAACAGTATTTGGCTGAATGTGTTGTGTGTAGGGACAGATTTAAAAATAGTTTTTAACTCACTGTGTGATCGTTACACTGCAGAGCCCTTTATTGAGTTCATTTTCATCAGCTACTACGTATGTAGCCTTACATGTTTTTTTTAAACGACCACACCCTGTTTATACGGGCGCAAAACCCCGCCCGTAGCTACAGTAACACTTACTAATGGATTTGTTTTATCCGTTAAATGGTTAACGAGTGTCCTTTGAGATACCTTGTTAGCTCCGATTTATTGATCCACTAAGAGCCATGAGAGGTTCTGTTGCGAGTACAAAGGCACTGGTGCTGAATAATTCAGTGGCGCGTGTCTGAATCCCGGTCTTGTCATGCTCGAATGACATCACAGCAAGGGTGGCATCGCTACAGCAACCTGCCATCTGTTCAGGAAAGTAACGGGCACTGAAGCTGCTTACAGGATCAGACCTGATTGAGTGTGTTTGTGCGCGTGTGTGTGTTTGCAGTGGGAGATGGCAGGATGGGCTATCCGGAGGAGGCTCCCTATGACGCCATACATGTAGGAGCCGCAGCCCCTACTGTCCCGCAAGCTGTAAGTTCCACCAACCTCCATACATCCATACTAACACATGTCCGAAACATATATGTTTAATTTTTCTTACACACACACACACACACACACCCTGAAAAGTGTTCTAGCAGCACGGTTTTGTAAGGTCTTCGCCTGTGTCCCGTAGCTCCTGGACCAGCTGAAGCCCGGCGGGCGTCTCATCCTGCCAGTCGGACCAGCTGGAGGGAACCAGATGCTGGAGCAGCACGACAAGCTGGAGGACGGCAGCATCAAAATGAAGCCCCTCATGGGGGTGATTTACGTGCCTTTAACAGACAAAGACAAGCAGTGGTCCAGGTGGAAGTGACTTCCTGTCCCTCTCTTCCCCCTCCCTCCTTTCCCCAGGGAACAGGTGAAATGGTGTGGGCTGGAGCAAGACAAGGCTGCGTTTGCTGCAAGTCGCCTGTTTGGTTTGGTTTGGTTTGGTTTTATTTTCGCGCACATTCTCCATACCATGACGAACATCTGCACGTTTTTCCCCCAACCCATTAACCTCTGCCTTGCCATGCACTCAGAATTTCATAGGAAACAATATTTTTTTATTTTATTTTTTTATTCATTTAACTTTTTTTGAAATAATATGGGTTTTAAAAAATATATTCGCTTGCATAGACAAAGTTTCTTCATTGCATTTTGCTTTAGATGCTTTAGAAGAAAAGCATGTCTTCCACAAGCAGAGCTCAAATCCTGGCTATGTTTACATGCAAACCTTTTTTTGATGATTATTATTATTTTATTTTTATTCTCCCCTCAGGGTCTAATATAAATGATTACATTATATTTTCTCTAGTCATGGCACCTCATTTGTTTTTTTTGTTTGTTTGCTTGTTTGTTTTTTACAGGACTCTGCTGTTAGATTTAGAATCCTATCCAGAAGGTGTTGATTTAATTTTACACAACAGTATTTCCAACTCTAATTCATTACATAGGTTTAAAGCAATACGATCCTTAGTATCGGTTATCGTTTCTATAGTAACCGTTCAGCGACAGAACCTAGAAACCTAAATAGCAAATTAAATAAAGTAAAAAAAAAAAATAATTCCAATGCTCTTTTTATTTACATTTACATTTAGGCATTTGGCAGTTGCTGTTATTCAGAGCGACTTACATTTTTTTTTTGTTTTTTATCTCATTACACATCTGAGCAGTGCCAATGCCTTAACCACTGAGCTACCCCTGGCCCCGTTTTATCTGTAACAGGAGGGTTTTTAAAGTTTCCAAGTCACATGAACAAACTCTTAAGACAAAGTAAGCAAATATGTGCATAAAGTTATAAGAGAAACTAATTTGTAGAGATGCGGAGGAATCAGTTCTGTATCGCAATTCTTTCATGTAGCAATCCATATATCGGCACACTGACTACAAAGTCCATGTTTTTTTATGATTCATTTTTAATGTATGTATGTTTTAAGGTGTTAAAATGTTGCAGTTCCTCTATAATCCTATTGGCAGGCAGCACCGCATTCTGTGTGCTCGAAGCAAATTACAGGTATTCCTCGACTTACGAACATTGAGTTAGGAATTTCCACAGATGCAAACAAACGCTCACGTTTATTGTACAAAAAATAGACACTGAAGTGCACCAGATACCAATATTTACAATTATATACAATATTTTTAGTGTGTAAGTGAGTGTCTAAAATGTTCCGTATATTGTATGTGCGCGTGTGAGGGTGCGGGAGAAATAAGTCGGTCTCACCGCTTTCAACGATTTAGTCCAGGAGCACAACGATAGAAAATGTCTATCCTGTAAAGCTGTCCTGATGGCGAATGATCCTAATCTTGGAAAATCCTCAACAAAACAGAGTTCACAGTCCAATACATTGGAAAACAGCTCTAAGACAAAATGGCATCCGGGATTCCCCTCATGATTTAAAGGCTCAGAGACAACACTGCATGTCTCGAAGTGTGATTATTGTCCGTAGGCGCAGTTATGGTTTTTGGCCACATGATGGCAGTGTGATGAAATGGGATAGGGATTTAGTCAAGTGAGTTTGTCTGCTTTATTGAGTCGTATCAATTGTTGGACTTATGAAGAAATCGGACTTAAGTCTGGGACTACCTGTGTTTGCTAAATTTTGTTTAAAATCATAATAGAATTTAAAAAACAAAAGTAATTAATATCGAATCAGGATATTTTTAAAATCACGATACTTATCATGAAAATCACAATACAGATCGAATCAGAACCTGGGTGTGGTGATATTGTATCAAATCATCCCTGGTGATTCCCGTCACTATCAATTTTATTTCACAAATGTGCCAGAATATGAAACACCTAAAAAAAAGGCCTAGTTGTATGACTTTAAAAATATTTGTTGTTAGGATTGCAAAAGTGGCAAAATGTCCTCAAATAAAAAGAACTCGTATTAAAAGGAAAACTGAAATAATTTGTCATTGTGCATTAAGGCTAGTTCCTCACTATTTCTCTATTCAAAATATTTTTTTTATTAATATACAGAATACAAATTTATTTACATTGATTAACATGTCATGATCCAAGCCTACACACTATTTCCTGTTTTATTAATGTATTTTTAGAGTGATTGCTGTAAAATCTGTATGATTTATTTTTATTGCTTTATTTATTTATTTTTTTACCTGATCAGATTAGATTGTTATTCTGCATGTAAACGTAGCTGCTGTTAAAAAGGTTTTGTTAAGAACATACAGTACCATGCAAAAGTTTTAAGCCCCTCATTTCTTCATATTAAATTAAAGGATGTAGATTAAATGAAAGAAATGCGAGCAAATGTTTTACCGCGACTAAAGACAAGTTTAAAAATCGGTTGTTTTATTTAACATCTTCGGCAGCAACCTCATGTTCCCTCTCGTCTGTTCCGACCACTCAGCATTCAGCAATGTCAAGTAGGCTTTTTCTTGTCACTTCAACCACGTACAGTTCAGTACACACTGAAACGGAACAATGTTCCCTTCACTACCAAGGTGCTACAGTACATACAACATAAATTGTGCAAATGTGCAAACGGAAACAACATTTACATTTACATTTAGGCATTTGGCAGACGCTCTTATCCAGAGTGACTTACAAAAAGTCCTTTAATGTTTACAACATTGGATACATACTTACACTGGGTTAACTAGGTTAATAACTAAGTACCATTAGTCCAACACATCTGAGTTTTGTTTTTGTTTTTTTTTCGGGGGGGTTTAGTCCAAGTACTGGAGAAACAGATGCGTCAAACAAGCAATGATTCATAGGTCACTGTGTGGCAGAACAAACAAAAAACATTTCTCTGAAGCTGCTCAGGTACAGGGACTGGACAGAAAATGAGACGCAAAAATTATTTTAGAAATCCTGGGGAACTATTCCTCAAGAATACAGAACAAACGCATGAATGTCTGGAAGCAAAATATGAAGAAATAGTGATGGGGGTCAAGACTTTTGCACTATACTGTATATCAGTCATATCTTCTATTGTACTGACAACATGTTTGGGAATGGCTGCAGGTGTGTTAAAGAAATGCAGGGATCTGCACATAAGCATGCTCTGTACTGACATTACACATCTGTGTGTGTGTGTGTGTGTGTGTGTGTATAAGAGAGAGGAGTAACTTTTTTTCTCTTTATTTTTTTGTAGGGATGAACTCTAAAACAACAGTCTGGCAATATTCACTGTCATACATATACACACATTTCTCACACACACGCACACACACAACCACAACCTCACAGCATCCATCAGGACTTAACAACTAACGAGGAGACGGTAAAAGGACAATGAAGAAGAAAAGCCACGCTCTCTGCACTCTCGCTCTCGGGACAGTCTGACCGCCGTGTGGCCAAAGAGCCCTCAGGATGGAAAGAGGGGAAAAAAGGATTGAAAAAAAAAAACTAAGAGGGTCTTTGTCTTGACATTTTCATGCCTGCAGTTTGCTTGGATTTGTGAATTGCTTTTTTTTTTTTCCCTCTCTCTTTTGTTGGTTTGCAGGTACACTTTTGTTTTTGTGGGATCTACAGTATTGCAGCTGATTATTATTATTATTATCAATAATAATTCTTTTCATTTTGTGTGTTTACATGCGTTTCGGCTTGTTCGGAGCTGGTGCTGTTCTCATATGAACTATAGGAACGGGAGGGATTAAAGGATAACTCTGTTTCCGTGCTCATGGTAAATGGGCGGTTGTGAAAATGTGCTGAATTTATGTGCATTTTTATTTAATTTCTTTCTTTTTTTTTTCCAAAGTTCAAATTGTAAAATGCTGCTTTTTGGCTGGGTTTTTTTTTTTTTTTCTTTCTTTGTTTTTTGGAGAGTACATTCGAATGCTAGCTAGGGCTGCGCCTGAGATCAGACTGATAAAGCGTTCTTCATCGGGGCATTTCAGTCTTTTCATTAGAGATCAGTTCTTAATTGAAAACTTCCTTTTTTTCAAACCTATTAAATGCTTATATATTAAGCGCTAAGCAGCCACAATCATCCTAAAGATCACACAATAGCAGCAGAAAGTATTTCTTTCAGTTTTTCTTTGCGCATCTCCTTCAAGCTACGTGTGTACATTTTCCCGTGCCTCTTCTCTAAAGTCTCCCACAGCTGCAGTTTAGCGTAGATTTTGCTCAGGCTGTCATGACACTATTTTAACCCTAGCTGATTAACAAACACACTGTCGCTAACAATACCACCCTGGGCCGATCGCTTAAATCTGCGCCGAGCGACAGGCTCCAGAGGTTCACGCAAGCGTGCAACAAGCACACACTCTCTCTCACATACACGCAGGGCTGAGCTTGTGTCCTTTTTCACTGTGGACATGCTGGCTGTCACCATGCTGATTGTGACGCACAACGTGGCTTTCTACCAATAAAACCCAACACAGAGCAAACCATTCCGACTCCAGACTTTTTTCCCCCCCTTTGTCACTATTACAGACATCACATGTGATGCAAGTGTTAAAGTAACATGCTCTTATGTTCAGGTTTATTTTTAAACTTTTAAAATGCCAGGCATGTTGGTTACTGGTTCAGCGTACTGTATTCATAAGACCTTCCAGTTGTCATAAGGAGCAAAACTAGACGGGACTTTGATGTATGTGTACTTTGATGAGGTATGTAGGATTTCCTTTCCCCGCCCATTATAGAAGTCAAATGAGATTTCAGGAAACATCACTGGAGCTTAAAGAAAATCATTTGTGTTTTATTTTTCATATATGATCATAAATGTCAACAAGTACTGCAGGCATACATGGTGTTTTGAAAGAATAGCAGCACATTGACAGTACAGAGAAGCTAGACATGACATGGTAGGAGGTCAGGGAAACAAAAACAACCAGGAAACAAAAAAAAACACCTTTGATTTTCTCAGGATAACATCATTGGGATTATCTTGTCAAACACCAAATTCATGTTGTTGCAGACTCAGACATTTTATTTGCTTCATGTCAGTTGGTTAATGACCTGGTTTAAAGGCTAGGTGCCTGTATTATTACCGTTGCACCAGTTTGGCAAGAACTTACCAAACGTTGACCAGCAGAACAAAAAATGTTGGAAATCACCATTTAAAATGGCAGAGAGGAAGTTACTGGACATAGCATGCACTGTACGCTAAGCTCCTGCCTTACTGCTAAACGTTTAAGGAGGGCGATCAGTTCAAATTAAATATCTTATGAACCACTCTTCATTAAGAACGGCTCACACCGGTCAAATACTAGCATTGATTCAAATTAGCTAGCAATTGTTTATTTACAGTGTTTGCACCGAAGAATGCTGTGGAAGCTTTGACAGGTAAGGCAAAAGAAAACGCCTCAAATCGTGAAATCAATTTAACCTCATTTCTTTTCTTACTGTTAGCATTGGTGAGGGGGAAAAAAGGCATTGTATCCATATTGACAAAAGTAGTGTTTTTGGCCAAACCTGCTAATTATTGAATTAAGGTGTTTAAAGCCCCAATCAGGCTACTTATTTTCCAGTGAAGGGCAATCTTACTGCTTTAGCATACCAAGACATCTTGGACAATGCTATGCTTTCAACTTTGGGGCAACAGTTAACAAGGGAAGGACCCTTTTTTATTCCAACATGACTGTCCCAGTGCCCAAAGCAAGGACTAAAAAGACATGGTTTGATGAGTTTGGTGTAAAAGAACTCGACTGGCCCTAACACAGAGCCCTGACCTCAAGCCCATCTGGCTACTACTGGAATGGAGATTACGAGCCAGGCCTTCTCATCCAACCACATACTGTAATTGCTCTAGCCTTTCAAGAAGAGCAGGAGCTGTTGAGGGACCGACCCCATATTGAAATATATGTATGTATACGGTTTGGCCAAATACTTTTTGTCTGTCCATATAGCGTATGCTAACATTTCTGAGGTAAAATCTTTTGTAAGAAAAATTTCTTGTTATTTTCTTAGGACAGACTTCCCGAAGACGAGTAACAACACAACGTCATCAACTTTTTGTTGAACTCACATTCAGCAGTACGTACATGAAAGATGCGGAGATGTTATCCCTGCTGAAAAAAAACAGCATAGACCAGCATAGCTGTGACCAGCGTGACCAGCAATTATACCAGCATATGTTGTGTTTTGGTGCTGGTATGCTGGTCACTTCACTGATGCTGGTCCCTAGCATAACAGCATACATTTTGCATCATGAGCTAAAATGTTAACCAATTTTAACTACGAAAACCTTGCTGGTGGCCCAGTATATAAATCATGCTGGCCCATGCTGGATCAGTTATGTTGGTTCACCAGCTAAACCAGCACCAGACCAGCACTAACCAGTATTAACCATGTAATCTTGCTGGTCTATGCAAGGATTTCTTCATCAGTATTTTTTATTTATTTTCAAGTTAACGCTGTACATGTGATGCAAAGTTCTTCTTCGTAGGATCACAGAAATTCACACATTTCTTTTGACTCCTAAATCTGAACGAAAAGGATTATATTACACTTAACATTAGTAATCAATCCTCGAATAATAATTAAAAAAGCTACAGAATCATAGCAACAACTAAGAACATGTGTATGCACTATTTGTGTTAGCCGTATGCACAAGGGGCGTTCAAGTCAAACCGGGACTGTGCAGGTTATGAGAGTAAGAACTTTATTTCTCTATATAATAGACTATACTATTAACGTTACACCCAGCGTAACAAGTTTTCTCTAAAACACTGGCCTCCCAGGAACTCCTTTAATGGTCTAAACACATGAGAATGGCTTGGACTGTACAGTGGCTGTAGAACAGACTCCCATAAGTACATTAAGGTGCCATAGTGTGTACGTGGTGTTGATGAACAATCACACAGTTCCCACACACAGATGTGTTGCTTCCACAAAAGTTATTCATCAATTTTTAATGATCAGCCTTTCTAATTGCTGAATGTTCACAGGAACGAATGCAGTGGGCTACGATCACTCATTGACGCACGGCCTCCTTTAAAAACGTTTGCGCTATTGGCTAAGACGAATAAAATATCACCGTACTGTCCTTAAAGTCTTCTGTCAATGTTAATTGTGTTTGCTTCTTTATTTACTAGGAATTTCATCACTTGTCAAGTCCTGGTTTGACTTGAACGCCCCTTGTAACAAAACAAAAAAAGTTTCAGAATACCTACTGTATTGTCTCCCGACTGTAGATATATGAATGTTTACAGAAAGGCAAGATTATAAAATAATTGCAGTAAAACATAATAAAAAAAAAACAAAGGGGAAAAAATTACACAAGGAAAAGATGATTTAGCGCATAATAATGAAATAATATCAATAAATAACTTTATAAAGAATATAATCTTGTGGTGGTAAAATCCTCTATGTGGAAAAAATACTTTATTTTTAGGGATGAATCTAAACTTCAACACAAATGGCCACTTTCAGTATTTTTGGCAAACAATAATGATAATAATAGGGATTTTTTTTTTTTTTTTTTAACGTTTGATGTTATTCCATTTATCTTCATCCTGAATTTCCATTTCGGTCAAGAATTTTTAACTTCTTTATTTGAAAGATCATTATTTAAAGTTGGACATTTCTTCTTTTTTTTGTATATCTTTAAAGTACAGTACATGGGATGATGCGAAAAACAAAAAAACATCCATTGAGCAGCAGAACTTCCACTTCTGGTGGAAACACCTTATTAGGAATGAGAAAGGCCAAACTGGTTTGAGCTGACATGAAAGCTATGGTAACCTTAAATAGCCACTCTTAACAACCGTGGTGAGCAGAAAAGCATCTCGGAGCACAAAAAACTGGCTTACAACAGCAGAAAACCACATCAGGTTCTACAGCAAGTGCAGGTTCATTCAAACTAAACAGCTGGAGGGGAAAAAAAGCACATTGCACAAGGTGAAATCCTTTGTGGATTTTTCTCCTTTTTTCAGACATTCCTACTGTGACTCTTTTGACACACATTTCATCGAGACACCGAATATCAAAACACGCAGAACGGCTTCGTATATCGGAAGGTTTGGATGATGCATTTAGACTCGACGGAGCAGCTGATATTCTACATTATATATCTAATTAAATCCATAGATCTCCCATTCACATAAGCACAAAAGAACACTCTGGTCCTTGTGTATGTGTATGTACGTGTGTGTGTGTGTGATATATATAGATGTGCATGTTACACTACAGGTACATGCCGTTGATGAGGTAATCGGATTCCTCGGTGGTGAGCGGCAGAGCTTTCTTCCTCCTGTGACGTCGCACGCGGAGCCTGCAGCCCACCATCAGCAAGAGCAGAGAGCTAATAATCACCCCGAGCACCAGAGCCAGGATCGTACCTACACACACACACACACAGGCATCAGTAAGAATGAATTCTCAGTAATATTAATGGTAATTGCGTAATAGTGTCTGTATGCTACATTAACACTATCTAAGGTATAAAACGTTTCCTCGCTTATTTAATCATACTTCAATTAAGTACAATTAGGTCAAATTCTCTATTTGTAATAATTAAATCCTGTTTTTGTAGGGTGCCAAAGTGGCCTTGCACCACTAGGGTCTAGGTTCAATTCCCGCCTCAGGGTTTGTTTGCATGTTCTCCTCATGCTTGGTGGGTTTCCTCTGGGTACTCCGGTTTCTTCCCACAGTCCAAAGACATGCAGAATAGACTAATTGTCATTCACAATCGACTGTAGTGTCTAAATGAGTGTGTGTGTGTGTGTGTGTGTGTAATCCCCCCCGCCCGAGGGGGTGTACCCCACCTCATCCTAAGCCATAAGTCCCCTTGTTAAGGCTCGCGACCCTTTATATAGGATGATATACTGTAGATGGTGAGTGAATTTTAGTCTCAGGATACACACACACACACACACTAACCTGACTCTGGCGGTGTGTGTCCTGTGCTTAGTTCTGTATGAGCTTTAGTTACTGGCTGAGCATTCTGCGGTGATGGTGCAGAATTCTTGGACTTGGCTTCGGTGCTGGATGACCTGGGAGCTACACACACACACACACACACACACACACACACACACACACATTTAGTGACATTTATACCACATCGCTGTTGAATTCTCCATTCTGATTGGTCAGAAGGCTTTACCTGATTTACCATTACAGCAGCTATGACAATACATGAGCATGCAATCATCCATATGTAAAAGATTTCTGCCAGGCTACATTTATTTTGCATTAATGGATAGACGCGCTATTAAAACTTAACAATAAACATTATCACATTTACTGTCTCACAAGTAGCCGACAGAGCTGTGAAGAAGTACAGTACCCGTGTTGGTGTGTGTGGTCGGGGGAGGCGCTGCAGTGGCCCGGTGATCACCTGGAGCTGAAACACATGTCCAGGTTCATCATTCACTTTTATAACCCGTGATACTTACAGTCGGATTCAGTTGAATTTTGATTTAATTTGCCCTTTTAACAACGGACAGAGCGAATTTCCAGGACGAGTTTGATAGCGAAATGAGATAAATCCATCGTTGGCGTTTTTTCACTTTAAGCCAATATTTGGTGCATGTTTTCTTTGAGACACTAGGGTGTGAGAAAGCACAAATCTTAAAAATATTTGTTCAAATTTTTGGAGTTATATTAATTCATTTTGTGTGATTTTTTTTTCAAAATGCTAAACTCCTCGTATCGATGCACACCTGTCATTTATTAATTGATTATATTAAGATTATATATATTAATATTAACTGATTTATTAATTTATTATTAAGTGTCTGCACTGGCAGGAAAAGAGTGGAAATGTCATTTTCTTGGTTTAAAGATTCTCCAAAGACCCTCTGAACACATTTAAACCACGTCACTGATCATGTGACAGAAAGAAGTGATGCGATTGGTTTGTCAATGTAACGGCTTTTGCTTGAAAATCACGCAGCTACATATCGAGATTTGCTAAAAAAAATTCTTATGCCTCCGAGTGGCGCAGTGGTAAAGCGCTCGCCCTATCATCCGGAGATCGCTGGTTCGAACCCCGGGTGATGCTGTTTTCCTCTCACAGCCGGAGGCACAGAGAGAGCTGATTGGCCAAGCTCTCTCAGGGGGAGGGATGAGAGGTAATTGCGCTCGCACATTAGTCACGGCTCTACAGCCAATCAGGGGCGTCTGTGAGCTCGCGCACACGGAAGGAGCGACTAGCGCTTTCCTCCGAGTGTGTTACTCCGCCCCTAACGGTGCGTGAGCGAGCAGTTCGAAAAGATGCGGTCGGCTCGCATCACGTGGTTCGGAGGAAACACGGGATAGCTTTCGTCCTCCCGACTGAGTGGTGGTAGTAGCCTTAATGTGGGAGCCCCCTAGTGACGAGGAGGAATTGGACACGGCTAAATTTGGGGAGAAAAATCGGGGAAAAAAGAATTGGACAGGACTAAATATTAAAAAAAAATAAATAAAAATTCTTATACATAACCTGTATATATGTCAGAGAATAAAAACTTGCCGTAATAAGTAAAAGATATACAATTTATTTATCCCTAATGAGCGAACCACAGGCAAGGGAAAAACTCCCCGAGAGGACGAGAGCACTGCCAGGATTTACTCACCGGGTTTCTGGATGCATTCGTTTGCGCAGTCGGCCTGCTGCAGGAAGTTGTTGTGGTTTCCTTTGCAGCCGCTGTACAGAAAGTGTTTACACTCTCCGGCTGTGGGGTCGTAGTACCAGCGTGGGAAAACGCCTTTACACGGACCAACCACAGGGGGCATCATGCAGGGATCTGGAGAGAGAGAGAGAAAGAGAAAAAGAGGAGATAAAATATCCTACATCTAATCTCCACAGAATTCGCAATATATCCATCATTTATTCATCTAGGAACCCCTGTAGTCCAACCAGGGCATGTGGAGGCCAATGGTGATGACTGTATTTAATCCCATTTTGGAACGCCACTCTGCCTGTGGAAGGAAACCAGGGTACTCGGAGGAAACCCGCCAAGCACAGGAAGAACATGCAAACTCCATGCACACCGACCCCAAGGGGGGATTCGAACCTAGACCCTAGTGGTGCAAGGCCACAGTGCTAACCACTAAGCCACTGTGTCCCCCTAAAATTCGCAGTTTAGCTAAAATACTTACAATTAAAATATTACAAATACAGAAATTGACTTCTTTCGATAGTTCTCTACAGTAGGATTCAGTTGTAGTTCTCAACATTGTCTTGTTCTTAACTAGCTAAAGAATTCCAAAAAGTTCTTCCATAAGCGAGGACATATTTTATACCTTTGATGATACCAGTGTATCATATGACACTATTACTCAATTATTATTAACATTAATAATCATTCATTCTTAATGATGCACGTGTGTGTGTCAAAAGAGGAGAGAGAGAGAAAATGAGCAGCAGCAGAGTGAGAGCTGTTAGTAACAAGCCTGTCGATGGCCTTTGGTTCGAGTAGCAGCCCTGAGATTCACAGGGGATCAGGTAACAAGACACAAAGCGTTGCTTTGTTTCCAAAAAGCAAGAGAACAAAGAGATGGGAATTCCTTCCTGAAATCCCTTACGCTTCTCCATAGAATAAGCTGTGTTTTAGTCGAAACCTTACATCATGACCTTGACTCGTTATAAGGACTAGTATCATTATCGCAGTACCTTGGTCAACCGTTGGCCGTTTCTGTTGCTTGAGCTCTGCTGGGGGTTCAATATTACGTGATCCTGAAGGAATCATGGCTCGACCCTCTGCTTCTCTGGCTCCCCCGTTCTGAGACGAAGCGCCAGCTGTGTGAGTTACCGTCTTACGGCCTCCGTCGACTGAATATCAATAAGTACACACACAAGAGAATAAAGCGCTCAGCTTCCTTTGCCTTTTGTTACATTATACTGTACACTGTGGAAATGATGTTATAGCACTGACATTGGAGACTCCTTACACAAGGTTACCAAATAATTCATAAGCAGTAGAGATCATGCTTTAAGGTTGATAATAATGAAATTATATGCCAGAGTTCAAGGAGATACACTCACAGTTGCGGCAGAAGTCTTCGTCTGAGCGGTCAGGGCAGTGCTGTTTGCCATCACAGGCATAGCTAATGTCGATACAGCATCCGTCATCACACATGAACTGGTACGGCGAGCAATGATGAGTACATACTGCGCGGAAAACAAAAAAACACAGAACAGAACGACAATTTTAACAAAGTGCTACATAGAGAGGGAGAGATAAAGTTATGGGGCGAAGGCGAAATAGAGGCGACTGAGTTGGGGCTTTTGAACCTTCTGCGTGGTGTTCAGGTGCCAGCACGGTGACGGAGACGTTATCCGAACTCCTCTGCCCAACGGTGTCCGTGACCGTCATCTGGAAAGTGTAGACGCCCTCTCTGAGCCCGCTCAGCTTCAGCAGACCCGGGTGGGTAACCTGTGTGAGTAACAGAAGAAACCGTTCATTCCTTACTAGGTGATATCAAAAAGTTTCAATACTAGTTTTGTAACATGCCAACAGATGGCAGCACAAGGCTGCACGCACAGTCACAGGGAGAACCAAGCTTCATAAGTCAGCGTGCCAAAAGACATCGTCCTGTTTGCATGCAACTGCCTGCTATCTCATCATGGACAGCAAGTTAGAACAAAGAGCGAACATGGAAACTTGGCAAATCTGCCATGGAGACATTTGACATGATTCTGCAAGTTGGTAATGCTGCAATGAGTCGTTCGAGGTGTTTCATGCTTCAAGAGCGGATCAGGAAGACCTTCAACAAGCTCAACCCCCGAAAATGTTAAAACCATTTTGCAACTTGTGCATGATGATCATCGGAGAACAATTCACAACACTGCTGCCATTGTTGGAGTGTCATACAGAACAGTCCAGGCCATCCTCATGTGTGATTTGAACATGGGCTATCATGCTGCCAAGTTCATCCCCAGGCTGCTGACCCTGGAGCAGTAGGAATTCTGCCAAGAACTCCATCAGCGTGCCATGGATAATCTGTCCTTCATGTCAAGGATCATTACTGGTGATAAAGCGTGGGTGTATGCTCCGCTGTGGCAGGACATGTTAAAAAAACAGAGATTGTAAACAGAGCTCATTTCGGAACCTTTTGTTACCACCCCATATATAGCCCTGGAAATTCTTAAAAAATGGCCAAACCTTAGCCATACAGTAGCACTAGGTGGGCGTGGTCAAACATTCATCGCTGCTGTCCATTATGTAAAACTTCAAGAATAATCAAGGAGGCAATATCACTTCTGACTCCAAGTGCATGCCTGTTAATACCTAGATTCTAACAAACAATAAATCAGCGGGGTTTCTTTCTCGCACTGATTCTTCCAGTTACCCTGACAACATTCTTATTAAAAATTGTAGACCAAGCTTTGGTACAGTATGTTCTGATTTCTAAAGGCTTTTCTGATTGTGTTTGTAAAGAGTGGTTATTCAAGTTACCACTATAATCTGAGTTATCCAGATGTTACAAATATGCTTTGGAGCAGCGTAGGAGCAGGACTGGGTTCCCATGGCGCTGATGGAGAAATAGGGTAGAGAAAGTACATCTTATGAGGAGGACCATAGGATGTGGTAGGGCAAGTTAGGAGAAGGTCTCTGAGTTAGACGGGAAGCGAGATTAGATAGGCGAGGTGGGATGTGTAGACAGTGCAACTCCCTGGCAAACACTTTGATGTTGGGAATTGTGGACGACAAATGATTGAGAAATATGGCATCATGGAAGTAACTAAATGGGCTTGAGGGGACTCGAGTTGGTCATGACTGAAGGACTGAACAACAACAAAATAATCTGTGCTGCGGAGTTGTTAATTGAGTGAAATCAATTCTAAAGACATCATTTGGGTGAGCAGTGAAAGACAAGGTGTTGTCCAGAATGACACCAAAGCTCTTGGAGGGATAAAAGGGTCTGTTGCGTCTAGTGATTAGTTTAAGCAAGAGTTCACATACTGTTGAGTATCCTTACCTTCATGCTGATTGACGCATCCCCTTTAACGAGAGCCCATTCGTAACGTACGACTCCGTGGTCATCCATGCTGTCCCTGCCATCCAGTATGGCCCAGTCCGTAGGCAACTGGATCACAACGTCCATTCCAGCGTCACTCCGCGGGGGTTCGTCCAGCTCTGGGAAAAAAAAACATAGACCAGTTTATTGGTTTCTACCCCAGTGTAATTGGTTACCCAGTATATACAAATACAATGGTACTCTACTGTATATTGATAGTTACCAATTTCCCTAATATTATTTACATCATTAGTCCATAAATAAAAACCTTCAAATAAGGATAGTAATTAATGATTGTGTAACTTTAAAAAACAAACTCAATAAGCCACATATTAAATCCCTGTATTAATTCCTTGCAGCAGCAAGGTGCTGTGGTGGTTAGCACTGTGGCCTTGCACCTCCAGAGTCGAGGGTTCGATTCCCACCTATGTGTATGTGTGCATATTCTCCTCATGCTTGGTGGGTTTCCTCCGATTGCTCCGGTTTACTCCCACAGTCCGAAGACATAAAGATTGGGCTAATTAGCAATCCCAAATTGCCCGTAGTATGTGAATGCACATGTCTACCCATGTCTGTGGTGGTTTTTTTTTGGCTCCAAATATGCATGAATGATGGATGTCCAGTCCCAGCAGGAATTTTTGGTCGTCAAATTGCCGTTAATTTGGCAGCGTTAATTTGGCGACATTACAGAGGTGGGGAAAACATTGGCTGTTATGATGAAATGAGGTTGGAACGACTACATGCAGGTGGGATAACGTTGAACAAACACCTCAAACACGATGCAAATACTACATCAAATCTATGGCCTATTAAACCTTGTTAGAAACTTAAGGAACCATGGATGTTGTGTTGTGGAAATGGTGTGAATGGATGTTAATCAGAGTCTGGGTTTGATTGCTGGCCAGAGTCGATTCCCACCTCTGAGTGCATGGAGTTTGCAGATTAGGGTAATTGGCATTCCCAAATTGCCCATAGTGTGTGATTGTGTGTGTGTGTGTGTGTGTGTGTGTGTGCGCCCTGCGATGGATTGGCACCCTGTCCAGAGTGTATCCCGCCTCGTGCCCTAAGTCTCCTGGGATAGGCTCCAGGCCCCCGTGCAACCCTAAATTCAGGATAAATCGGTATAGACGATGATGATGATCTAAATAATGGTTGTTGCTTTGAGGTTGTGTTTGGGTCATTTATCTTAACCTCATTTTATCAAAGTCATTCCAACTTGCAAAAACAACGTCAGCGTCATCGCAATGTCGTTACAATCTAATTACCCTGCTCATCCAATGTTACGGTTCTCACTGAGGTATTTAGTTTAGCATCATTTAATACATATGAACATATTTTGTTAATTGGAGATGATTGCTTTATTATACCAAAGCACTGATGCATTCTCAAATCGGTTTGGTCAAAAGCTGTCGATTAATGTTGTTATATCAGTGGCTTTGACGATGTGGAATAAATACCTAATGTTGCTGTTACAGAGATACAGCATATGACATATCTGTGCATGACTATCAAGCTCATATCAGTTTAAGTTAAGCAATAACGTATATGATCATTCACTTTTTTAAAAATATAGAAATCATAAAGAAATCAGGTAATTCAATAGCAAGCCTAATAAAATCACTCCGCACTCCTGATTATATCACTCAAGGGCATTAGGAAAAAAACAAAGCTCTAAGCTGTAAATGATTAACAAGGTTTCCTGACCAAACACACCATCAGCTGTTTCAGAAGTGCAGTAGGGCACCATCTAGACCTGCTTTGTGCTGAAGGGGAAATGTACACCTGCTCGCCATGTCAGCTGAAGAGGGGGTGGGGGTTTAGTGCCGGTGATGCTTTAGACACACAAAACATCTACTCTGGTCCTATTGTGTTAATGTTTTCTCATTTAGACTTGACCTGTAATTAGCCGTTATAGATTGAAGATGTAATAAGCCGAAAAAAGTTAATGGTGGACTCATACATCTTCTGCCGATTAAAAAAATACGTAAATAAAAAAATGCACTTTTAGTCTACTTTTGTTTACATAATGAAATAAATTAACCTTTTTCCTAAAAGACTAAAATGTAAAACGTCAGTGCATTACTAATAAAACATGACCTGCATTATTGTGACCAGTTATACTGCATAATCTCTGTAAAATCTGGAGTGAGGTTTTTATACAAGCACACAAGAGTGTGACGATCAGGTTTCCCCTTTTAACTTTTGGCTATATATTTTGTATAGATCTCTGAGTTCACTAAGTTTGCTCCTAGAGAAATCTAATCAGTTGACGGAATGTTGCGGAGTCCATCGAATGCTGAAAGGTAAAAAAAAAAAGAGTTGGAAGAAGTGAATAATCTGCAGACAAAGGAAAATAGTGACCTCATCTCCACTGCCTGGCAACAACTGACCCAGGATATTAATTACAAAATCCTGCAGATCCACCTAAGATGTACTTTCTAACTCAAACTTCTAAGATCACAGATACACTATATGGACAAAAGAAATTGGTTAATATTCTGTTTATTATTGAATTGAGGTGTTTCAATCGATCAGGCCCCTTATCCCCATTGAAGGGCGATCTTAATTCTTCAGCATACTGTACCAAGACATCTTGGGCAATGCTTTGCTTCCAAGTTTGTGGCAACACTTTGGAGAAAACCCTTTTCTATTGCAACATGGCTGTATCCCAGTGCACTTTGAGGTTACGCGGACTATAAAGTCATGGAAGTCTATAAAGTCATGGTTTGATGAGAAGAACTTAACTGGCCCACACAGAGCCCTGTGACCTCAACCCCAGTGGCTCCCTCTCCGGCTCGCAATCTCTCTGGAACAGAGATTGCGAGCCAGACCTACTCGTCATTAATGCTTTACAGAATGAATGGGCATGAATTCCCACAGAAATCTTGTAGACAGCCTTCCAAGAGTAAAGAGTGGAAGCTGCTATAGCTTTGTATTTATTCCCATCTCGTACAACCATTGTAGGACCTACAGCCAACATTTACACACACTACGGGCGATTTGTAAACAAAAGGGGGACCAGCTCCATATTGTATATAAGTATATGTATTTGGATATGATGTCATTACAGATTTGGCCCAATACCTTTGATCATTATATAGTGTATGCTATGAACCAAAGGTTTTCCTTTTCACTTCTACTTTGTCTTTCGGCTGTTCCCTTTCAGAGGTCGGTACAGCGAATCATCTCCCTCTATCTAACCCTATCCTCTGTATTCTCTTCTCTGACACCAACCAAAGGTTTTCCTTTTCACTTTTCTGGCAGGATCAAACATCTGGTTCAAGCAGAATAATGTGATGTTTGGTTAACAGCACTAAACCCAGTGAGTCCCAGCATGTTTTACTGGGTTCCCTGATTCAGATAAAACTGAGACTGATGTATGTATGTGTGTGTGTGTGTGTGTGTGAGATGTGTTTACTAGAGAACCATGTACCATGACCTTGAAAAGCATCTGGATCTCAACCCTCCACTCCACTCAGCCCTCGTACCTCGCATGGACGAGTCCCCGTCTTCATCCTCCTGCTCCTCCTCCTCCTCCGCCTGGAGAGGCCTGCGGTGACGCTCGCGCGACGCGCTGACGTTGCGCGCGACGCGGCTGAAGGTGCTGAAGCCGCGCTGGAACGCGAACACGCAGACGCTCGCGCCGCCGTACGTGCAGTTGAACAGGTAGCAGCGCAGACCCCCCGCGTCGCCGCTCTCCGCCTCCTGCGTCTGCGTCTGCTGCTGCTGCTGTTGTTCTCTTATCTCTGTCTGCGTCTGCGTCTGCCGCTCCTGCACGATGGCGGTGGTGCAGCGCGGCTCGGCGCAGCAGGCGCGCGCGCAGTCCCTGCGGCCGTACACGCGGCCCGGGGCGGACAGGAAGGCGGCGCCGCGCTCGATCGAGGCCATGGCGCGGATGATGCGCTCCTCGGCCGCGTCGAAGTCGCTCAGGCACGCGTCGCCGGCGTCGTCTGCGCTCTGGTACGCGTCGTCCTGCTGCAGCTGCTTGCGGAACTCCTCGAGCAGCTCCTCCACACCGGACAGCTTCGACTTCAGGTCCGAGATCTGAGAGCCGCGCGCCAAGCTCGCGCCGAGCAGCAGCGAGCCGAGCAGCAACAACATCTCGGCAACAAACAAACAAACCAACAAACAAACCAACCAACCAACGACCGAATCAATCCCAATTCTATGTTTTGGTGTGTTTTCGTTTTCTTTACTATCCCAGCGACAAAACCACGACCTTCTTATCCCTGATCGAGTCACAGATCAGCATCATCTCGATATAAACACATCTGCGTTTCCGTCTCCAGGATCTCCGCAGGTGCGCCGCTTTTGTCCTCGACAGAGATGCTGCGGATGAGAGATTCACGAGTCGGTTCCTTCCCGATGAGTCGACTCTCACCAGAACGAATCACACGGGCCTTTGTCCGTTTAGGTCACAATGCAGTTATAACCAGAGTCAGGGGTGCAAATCAATTCCTAATTATATTTTATTACTATACTTATTATTAAAAAAAAGTCTTTTTAGAATGGGGATGGAATCTCAAATAAAACTGAATACATTTCAGTGTACATTTCATACAAAAAAATTATTTCCCACATCAAAAAGCCTGTTTACCTATTTACCTGTTTATCGATTATTTTGTGATTTTTCTGTGTGGCAAGTCATGTATCGCCACATGGACTCTCAAATCATATATATATATACAGCTCTGGAAAAAATAAGAGACCACTGCAGTTTACGCCAGAAAACTTCTGGAATGCATCTGTTCTCTCTTGCACAGATGCACATACCCGGGTACGCTGTAGACCGGACACTCATGGACATTGCACATTTGCACATACATGCACACTTTCTGGAGATTTCCATTTATTTCCCTTTAAATTTGCTATTTTGTCTTTTTGTACAGATACGTTTTTATATTTGTTATATATTTTTTGAAAATGTTTATAATTTGTTCTATTTTCTTATGTTTCAACTATTTATTTCTTATTATTCGGTTTAAATATTTTAAGGGCGGTCGTATAAGCATTTCACTGCATATCTAAAAATACAGATCTTGGGTTCTTTTGATGTGTTGTGATGTCTTTTTATTTTAAATATACACTCTAAACAACTATATCCTGAATTATGGGAGAAATATTGTCAGCAGTTCTCAAAAATTAAACAAAACTGTTCATATCACCAATACCTGCACCTGTAAGAAAAAAAAACACACATAAGAAGCTGATTATTTTGCAGTGGTCTCTTTTTTTTCCAGAGCAGTATACACACTACCACTCAAAAGTTTGGGATGACTTTTGGGATCACTTAGAAATTGTATTGTTTTCTAGAGAAACTAGTCTTAATAGAAAATATAGCAAAAGACATGATGGCATTGTCAGAGTTAGAAATAATGACTTTGATGGAAATTATGGATATGTTTTTCAAACTTTGCCTTCATCAAAAAAAATATATTTTTTTTTACAGCAATTACAGCCTGGCAAAGCATAGTCATTCTAGCTTTTTCTAGATAATCTAATGAGATTTCACCTCAAGCTTCCTGGAGCATCTCCCACATGATGAATTGGCTTGATGGAGTCTTCCTCCGTACCATACGGTCAAGCTGCTCCCACAACAGCTCAATAGGGTTCAGATCCTAGGAGCACTGATATCACATTACTGCTCAAAATGTGTGTTTCAGTCTTGAACTAAAATGAACCTAATTTAACCTAATGTTTTACAGGAGTTATTTATAATCACATATTCCTTTCAAATCTTCCCCCAGCTCCTGAATCCCAAATGGGTCAGAAATGCATACTAGAGTGCATGACATGAGAACATCTGCACTAACTGCTCTTTGTTTTACACTGTACTGTCTGGGCTAAATAGGAAGATGTCTAGCTCTTTCATTTTTCTTCCTTCACGCATTAGCTAGCATCCACCCCTAGAGGTCATCAGAGTAATTGAAATGATCTTTTTAGCTTTCCAGGCATTCTGATCTCGATCCACCCTTTCACTGTCCACTTCACACCGTTTTCACGGATCATCCTTGGGGATATGCATCATCATCCTTGTATATGCACTAGGTTAAGGACTTTGATTGAGGGGGCACACAGTGCATAAGTGGTAAACTTGCACTGGCCGGACAAAACCCCTAACACCAATCAGCTACCCACAGCCTCAACCACCAGCACTGTCCCCAAATGATCATTCAAAATAACAAATAAAAAACGTATGCAGCAGAACCTCGGCAATTGTAAATCGTATCGCGAATTCCGGTAAGAAATAATGGAAAATCAGATAATCCGTTCCAGTCATGTAAAAAAAAATGCGTAAAAAAATCATGTAGCTTTTACACGCCCTCCTGCTGAAGGCGATGTTGGTATCATGGGTTGACTCTTTCAAAACAGCTTTGGCTGACCGAAAATTTTTTTTTATTGTCTTTCCATTGACGCAAACATGCGTACGCGCAACTTAGCCAGCGGTTGGTCTGATTCAGTTCAGTTCATTTGTTCGTATACAGAAAATGCTTCATATGCCGATACAAATTTCATGCAAAATTTCAATTCTTTAGGTGAAAATTCACAAGGTCACTTGTATGGCGAGGCTCCTCTACAGTTCTTTCAGTCAGCTTCAGTTAACACTTTATCCCGGTCAGGGTGGCAATTGACTCAGAACCTATATGGGAACACTGTGTGAGGCAGGGACACCTCCTGAATGGGACACCAGTCCATTAAGTGGACATTTATGTCACAACCAGGGGCAACTTAATGTAGCCCAACCGCCTACCAGCTTTTTTCCTAGGAGGTGGAAGGACACCAGAAAACCCTAAAGAAACCTACATTGGCTTGAGGAGAAAATACAAAACTCTACGTAAACACTAACACAAACCCCAGTGATTTGTTATTTGCTCCATTCCACTGACTCATTCAAATCCTTTCATCCAAATAGGACATCAGTCTTACTATAAATATATTAAAATATCTGTGCTGTGATTAGTGATTCTGGCGGTAATTTTAAGATGGTGAGGAAAGTGTCATTGATGGCGATATTAGAGTGAAGCTTGAAGCTTTGGGAGCTGAGCATGTCCAGATAAGGAGGTGAGAGAGCTGGACACACTTAGGGATTAAAGCACTGCCCTTGTTTGGTAGGAGTGAACCGAGAGATAAGCGCCATTGGCACTGTTATCAGCCAGCAGTCTGATGGCATTGTGGGAAAAGTAGGAAACCATTAAATAAAATAAAATGAATCCAGCCTTTAAGATGAGCCTATAATCATTCCTTCATCTTCTATAACACTTTATCCTGTATTCAGAGTCACAGGAGCATGGAGCCTATTTCAGGAGACATAGAGCGCAAGGTGGGGTACACCCTGGATGGGGTGCTAATCCATCACAGGGTGTATGGATACACAATGGGCAATTTGGGAATGCTAATTAACCTAATTTGGATGTCTTTGGACTGTGGGAAAGAACTGGAGTACATAGAGGAAACCCCCCAAGCATGGAGAGAACATGCAAACTCCACACACAGAAACCTGAGGCGGGAATCAAACCCTTGTCCCTGGAGGTGCAAGGCAACAGTGCAACTGATTAAACCATAAAAACATAAAAATGCCTGTAAACTAATTAGTCCAGGGAGAAGGAAAGTAAACTTAAGCCTTGTCATAAAAAGCTTGTAGCTACCCGATTATAACTGTGCAAAATGCATGTAACACCAGTGTACGTACACTATATGGCCAAAAGTATTTGGCCAAAACTGCAGTGACGTTGTAAGTCAATAATTAACAGGTTCAGCTAAATATTTATTAACCAATAAGTAGTTTGGCAAAATAATTATACCCAGTAGTCCTCATATGAGGATGGCACAAGGACATATATGTAGACAATGAACTTGGGAGAAAATGTCACGAGGACATTCGGATCTCATGAGATACAGTTGGCCAAAACATGGTATTAGTGCTAAAAAGTGTCTTTTTTTGTCTAGGGGAAAAAAGTGAATTTTCAGATGGGATCATTTAACACCACTTTTCAAAATACTTAATGCTTCTTATCTTCCAATCCATGCTTCATTTCTGGTAAATATGCATACACATTTATATTGTTGTCATATGACAGAAAACACATTTGCTAAATACACCCTTATCCCCTTTTATGACTGTAGTGTCTGTAACTTTTTTTTAATTAAAATCTTTCAATGATCTTAACAGTCATTCAGATGAAACTTGGCCAAACTAGATTTCACATGAAAAGACATAAATCTAAAAAAGTGTATTGAAAGAATATTTAATTTTGCACAGAATTTATTTTATTTAAGCAACAATTTGTACAGGTCATATGCTTCTAGAAGCTTACACAAATTCTTAATATCAGGAAATATTTAAAAAATGGCATTTTAAATTATTATAGTTTGGTGTGAGACACTGAAAAATGACAATTTTTGGGGCACATATAAAATCATATCTTTTTTAGGGAAGCAAGATCTGTTAGGGAAGTCAGATCTGTTGCATGAACTTGAGAAGTAGCTTCTTCAGCACACACATTGTCTGTTTTATATTTATGACATAAAAAAAATACAAATCAGCACCTATACACAATTTTTGGCAGAGTGTGCATGTGTGTGTGTGTGTGTATCTGAATATCTGAGCAGTTTCCTAGAAAGGCGGAATAATTGCTGTAGTAATAAACATGGTGTACGTTGGCAGTAAGCCCCACCCCCTACATGGTAATGTCACCGTCCTGCCCTCCCCCGGACTCCGCCCCCTAGTGTTTGTGCGCGTGTGAGATAACAGTGGAAACAGGGCAGGGTCCAACGCAGACATCGGGAAATGATTTCACAACTTGTTTTTAATGCCGGATGAGTTACTGACTGATATTGTAAAGTTAGTTTGTTTTCTTTGTTTTTTTATTTCCAAAAAGGGAAGACATTTTCTTCCCCTCTCTGCATGTGTGTGTGCGTGTGTGTGTGTGTTTTCTTATGAACCACCCCTGAGGAACGCGGGAGGAGTTTCACTGAGAGAGAAAGAGAGAGAGAGAGAAAGAGAGAGAGACGGAACACGCGTGAAGTTTTAGGAAACTGCGCGAGCGCGTCGCGCGCGGGAGGGAGAGATAAAAAAGAAGTGTGTGCGCGTGAAATGATCCGCGCGCTCGCTCGAGCCAGCGTCTCGGTCGTGACTCCTTCTTCTTCTTACGCTACATCGGGAGCGCCTCTGCGCGTATTTAATATTTTATAACATAAGAATTATAAATATAAATATATATATCATCAAGCGTGATGTGTTTAGCACCCTGTGCGTGATGGAGGATGTTGGAGTTTAAAGCACGGAGAATTAAGAAGTCGAAGCGCACAGGATGATGAACTCTGTGGATCTGTGCGTCCAGGTGCCGGAATGCGCGCACTCGTGCCCGCACGCGGACGCCGAGCTGTCGGTCCCCGCGGCCGGAGATTTCTGGAACGCGCCCGCGAGCGCGGGGAGCGCAGCAACGCTGGAGAGAGGAGGAGGAGGTGTTGGAGGAGGCGGCGGCGGCTGCGGAGCGGCGGGCGCGGGCGCGTGCAAGAGCCGAGCCGCGAGCGTCGCGTACGTGCTGAACTCGGAGTCGGGCCCGGCGGAGAGCGCGGCCCTGCAGTGCCTGAGGGATGCGTGCGACGCGACGGGCTGCCCGCTGGACGTGGTGCACTTCGGCAAGCTCGACTTCGGAGAGATGGCCGTGCTCGACCAGTTCTACAACGCAGGTGGGTCTCGGTGCATACGGCGCACACCGAAATGGCACCCCGGTGCAGAACCGTGTCCTAGTTACATTATCACCATCCGTACATTTTCTTCCCCTCTCCATACTCACATGCTTTATGTGCTGCACTGAGGTCAGTGTTTCCCTTTGAAATACAACACGATACAATGTAACCTGTTGATTTCAGCCTCCAGTGATAAGAAATGTGGACAGTGACATTTCTTTAAAAAAAAAAAAAATTTGCACAGGTATCATGTCATCATGTTTAAGCAGTACATTATCTAGAGTATCAAGAATACACAATTTGTTTTTTCCTTAGTTGTAACCAAGCCGGTTATAAGCCCTCAAACTGATGACGGTCATGACACCATTTGTTTATACAGATCATTATTTGGCACTTTGCAATGAACTGGTTCCAGCAAAAGAGAATATGACTTAACATACAAAATTAATTGCATTGATTTAATTATGGGCAGCACGGTGGCAAAGTGGGCAGCACTCTTGCCTTGCACCTCGGGGTCTGTGTGCATGGAGTTTGCATGTTCTCCCCGTGCATAGTGGGTTTCCTCCCAAAGTCATGCAGGTTAAAGAAGCACATAATCTAGGGTAACATTTCCTTTGCAAGAATACATAATTTGTTTTTTTCTCCGACTTAATTGAAACCAAACTTGTTATCAGCCCACGATTGAACTGATGACGGTCATGACGCCATTTATACGGGCACTTGCATATTTTGCAAAAATAAGTGTCCCAAGAAACTTGATTCCATCGTAAACAGTGGTTGGCACTGTCGCCTTGCACCTCCAGGGTTCGGGTTCAATTGCATGGGGTTTGCATGTTCTCAATGTGCTTGGTGGGTGTCCTCCGGGTACTCCGGTCTCCTCCTACACTCCAAAAACATGCAGATTAGGCCTGATTGGCGTTCTCAAATTGCCCGTATTGTTTAAAGGTGAATGTGCATGTGAATGTTGACCGGAGGTCCTTCCATGGTTGTAAAAATGGCAGTAAATGCAATGGTCACCAATGGGCTCCACGGCCCCTAGTTGGACTACAGAGGTTCCTAGATTGAGGGATGGAATTTAATTATGACAAATTATCTGCCATGGATTGGCAGGAGAGGAAGTTAAAGATAATTTATAGACCTGAGATGATACAGTGCGCATGCAGGATAGCCCTCGGGTATTCCAAGGTCTTTAAAACGCAAGGTTCCTTTAAGAGGGGTAAAAAGAAGCCACAGTATTACTAATTACCCCATGAATGACTGGTGCTGCTCCTGAAGACGTCTGGGGAACCATTTTTTTTATGGGTCTCTAGTTTGTACGGTTCTGAAGACATTCCTATTTTACCCCCAGCTGTATTACCCACGTGTAAAAAAACAAGCAGGTCAAAACCGCTGAGGTCCGGCGTGTTATAGGAATATAGTTAAGGAGATTTTCAGCCTTGTCGACAGCCCTTCCTGAGTGCATGTGGGTGTGTTAATGCACTAAAATATGCATGACAAAGGCTTCTTCAGAAATGGATCAGGTCGTTATAGAATCACGCGAGGACAGGCTTTTGTGAGTTTTCTGAGAATCTATGTTTTACTCTCCGTTGCCGTGACGCCATGCGATACTGTTTCATGCACATTTTGCTGATTTCCATGCTTGGGGGGAAAAAAACAACCTGACGCAAATTCTTACCTAAATAATAACCCACCTTGCAGAATGTCATGACCCCAGAAGCTTTATTGTTTTCCCTTTATCGCTCCCTGCACCGCGATTGCGCGCTGTTTATGCTTTGCACTTTTGCACATAGGCCACGTAATCCCCTCGTCAGGTTCAAATGTGCTCGTGGTGTTTAATCTTACCTACAAAGGACCCATGCAGCTGCAGATATCCTCAGACATTATGATCTCACAGCAACTAAGGCTTCTCTTTTTGTTGGTTCCTTGAAGCAGCATTTTTCAACACCATCACACCCACTTCAACCCACTGTAGGCTTGATCACAGGGTGAGTCAGGTGTGTTCAGGCCAGAAACAAACAAACAAAACAAAACAAAAAAATGAACCAGGGTTGTAAAACATTCCTGAATTATGAGCAGAACATATTTGTCATGAAGGTTTTGTTTCACGGTGCGTAAGGTTGAATTGCCTTTTGTATTTTCTATATTTAGTAAGTAACGTGAATCACTTTGAACACGAAGCTCCCCCCCCCCACCCGCCCCAAGGATCAACCACATACCATATATCAGGATCAGATATGCAGCAGAGCGTGCCTTACACAGCAATTTTTTTTTTGAAACATCTCTTTATCACCGGGATCTCAGATTAGGTGTGGTCGGACATGATTTTTAATTTTTTTTTCCACATAAGCATTTGCATTTATTTGCATTTTCTGCTCATCATTTTATCTGATCATCTTCTCGTCATGATCAGACCCATCCTTAGCTGGATAGGAATATGACATTCTGTCACAGAGGACAGATTTTTGTGGTGAGATTTGTGTTTTTTTTTTTTTTTTGGAGCACATCTCATGGTATCGGGTGATATCCTTGGGTTTTTCATAACATACATGCAAAAAAAAAAAAAAGATATGTAATTTTCCCTTTGCAAAACAAGGTCTCATGTGTCTTGCGTCGTACGAATGATTCAGAACGAATGGTTTCGCTTAATCACATTTTAACCACCATAATGACAGGACAGTAGTGCAGTCATGAGGCAATAGAGGATTGTTCTGGACTTGTTTGCGGTCTGAAGTGTTTTAAAGAAGTACTCTAGGTCAGAATTGTCTCAAGTTGAACCTGCATTCATTTAGGAGATATCTGCAGTCCTCCCGAAATGTTTCAGGTCATTTTCCAAAACTTGTAGTAACGTCGTCAGCTCGTGTGCCGATGATGTCGTTGCCTGTCTGCTAGTCTCCTTGATTTGACGTTAGCTTTCCTTATGTGGATATTTTGTGCAATGGCGGACTTAAGTACAGTAAACTAGTACTAGTAAACGTTTTTAAAAATCCCTGTCTACATGTGGAGTCACGTGCAGTGGTCAGGGGTAGATCAGTGGTTAAGGCATTGAACTACGGTTCAGGTTCAAACCCCACAACCACCAAGTTACCACCCTTGGGCCCTTGAGCGAGACCCCTTAAACCTCAACTGCTCAGATGTATAATGAAATAAAAAATAAGGGTCGTCTGCCGAATCCCTAAATGTGAACATGTCCCTGGAAAAATTCAGGTTTGGTTTGGTTTGTTTTCTCCCGAGCGTTCTGAGGCTCCTCTTTATCTTACACGACTCGAAGGACAAAAGAGGCTTCAGTTGATTTATTATACAACAGAAGTGGATTAGGAATTAGTGCAAAAACATTGCATTACAAATGGTGCGTTCATAACGGAGGTTCTGCACATAATATGGATTTCTATGAAGAGTGTTCGAGTCAAAGCGGGACTTTTGACTCTTAAAAACACGCTTTATTTCTCTCTACACTCCCGTGCTGCACTAATCCACTCACCCTAGTGCTTCACTGGCTAAATCGCCGACCTTTCAGGAACTTCTTTAACAGCCCAAGCATGTTGAAACGGCCTGAAGCGGGGTCAGGACTGTAAGGGGCGGGGTGTGTGTGTGTGTGTGTGTGTTTGGGGCAGTGAATGAGTGTGTGTACAGTTCCCACAGACACAGACAGATGCATCTCTTGCGCAAGTCGGCGACCAGCTATCCGTCGATGTTGTAGGATCAGACGTTCCACTCGCTGAATGTTCACGACTCGTTCACAGACGTCCGGCGTCATTTAAAGCGTTTGCGTTATTCAAATGTGGCTAAACGTCCTGTGGTTGAAGTGTCCTGTAAATGTCCATGACGTTCATTCATGACAAGTACCGGTTTGACCCGAATGTAAACAAATCTGAGAAGCTTTCGAGTTTAAACCCAGTCTGCTTAATAGATATCCTTCATTCTACGTACAAGTGTGATGTGACATGCTGTGGAGCTTCCACGGCGCACGAGATGACATCATTGTGCTCGTAATGTCCTAAGGAATGCCCTCAAGTTACCTCAGGGATGATGATTAAGACCGTAACGCGGACATGGACGGATTGTACTGTACATTAACTGATGCTGTGCTCAGACTCCACCTGCATTCTACAGCCGGGTGGATCCATAATCTGTCAATTTTTTTTTTTTTTTTACAAATTCCTAATTACAAATAAGTCGAGAGTTTTACATGTGTGTGAGAGCTAATAAGACTATTTTAGTGATGACACAAACTCCTCCCACTCATTTTGGTTTATTCCTGTTTTCTTGATTAGTAAGGCGTTAGAGTATGCTACGAAGAAAGGGAACAAACTTGTACAGTACACACACACACACACACACACACACACACACACTGCATAAATGGCTGTAGAGAATGTTACCCTAAAGGCATAAACTAAAGTGGGTAATTTTCTGCCGTGCCAAGAAGTAAATTTAGTCGTTTAATGACGTTGTAAACTGTTTAGTGACAATTATGAGCACCAAAGGTGTTTTTTAAAGCATTTCTAGATGTATAATGATCATAAAACTCCAAAAATATCACGTTTTTATGCATCCTCATGCTTTAAACGTGGCTTATTTCCTCATTTCAGGCTTATATTCAAATCTGCAGACAGGCCCGTCAGCTCTGTGCGAAGGAAACAGCTCAGTGACAAGTCATAGCACAAAAGCTCGTCAGTGTTTCGATCCTTGTTGCAGCTCCTTCAGGACGTACTGTAGACTGCGCTACTGACCTGAAAACTCTGATCTCACCGAGCAAGGCCCTGGGGCGAGGCTGGTAACCGTCAGAGATCTCCAGCATGCTTGGAATGTTCTCTGTCTCACTCCTCACTCGTAAGTCCGGTTAGATAGAAAGGGCTCTTCCTAATGCTTAGCTGTTCACACAAATGGAAGCGGCTTTGACGAATATGAGGACGCGTCTGCTGCTTTGTCTGCGCTTTGTTCGCTTCCAGCTAACATTTGGAGCGTTCGCGAAAGCTTTACACCGAGAGATTTCGGCAGGACGACGCCAAGGCACGCCAAGGCACGTCCAAAACCAAAAAGGCTGATTGGATCTTCTGCCAAACACAGTCACCAGAACCCAGAATAAACAAACAGACTTCAGGCTTCTTTATGGAGAATTTTTTAAAATGTGATTCCACACGGGGGACCTTAAAATGTCCGACAAAAACTTCAAAAAGTGAATAATCTGATTTGGATATTAGGGATCAAAGTGATACCCAAGTGCTGATTTGATTTGTGTTGCAGTTTTGCAAATATTACTCACTCACTCATCGTTTATACCGCTTAATCCTGTATTCAGGGTCGCGGGGGGCCTGGAGCCTATCCCAGGAGGCTTAGAGCACAAAACAGGGTGCCAATCCATCGCAGGGCACACACATACACACACTACGGGCAATTTGGAAACGCCAATTAGCCTAACCTGCATGTTTTTGGACTGTGGGAGGAAATCTGAGTACCCGGAGGAAACCCACCAAGCACTGTGCAAACTGCATGCACACAGAGATGGGAATCGAGCCTGGACCCTCCAGGTGCCACCTAGTTTTGCGAATATTAGGAGTTTATAAATATCCATATTCAATAGTAATTTTAGGCGGCATGATAGCTTAGCGGTTAGCACAGTAGCCTCGCACCTCCAGGGTTGGGGTTCGATTCCCGTCTCGGGGTCTGTGTGCATGTTTAAGCGCTTCAGAGCGTCCCACCACATCAAATGCAAACCAATCTCTACTAGATTGTGTAGGTGCGTATGTAAGAGCTGCTCCTGTACCGTTTGTACCTGACTATAATGATTTATAATCCTTTTATACTGTATCTGGTGTCATCCAGATGAGAACTGGTTCCCTCTTGGAGTCCCGTTCCCATCAAAGTTTCTTCCTCATCCTGTTTCAGGAATAGTTTTTCCGTCACTCCTTGCGCGTCAGGGATCTGAATCCGCCTCCAGATAACAGTTGTGATATGTGTGTTGTGGAAATATGTACTGGCATAGTGGACCACAAACAGAAACCAAACAGCCGTGTAGGAGGCGTGTCCTGCTCGTACAGCAACAGCGTTCTGATCGGGAATGAGATCTGTATTAGTTGTCATTTTAGCTGAGTAGGATTGTGCTGTAAAGATTTTTTAGTCTAAAGAGAAGTAGCGTTTCTAAAATTTGAGGTTTAAGGAGTATTAGTGAGGGTGTAATAATAATAATAATAATAGTAATATTACCAGCTGTGCAGTTGCAAATGACAAAATACGAAACAGCGGGATGGCATCATTATTAACCGTCTCCTAATAATCATCATCATCATCATCATCATCACTGTGATTTTTAAAATGTTTTAAAGACTCAATCCTCACAAGTCATGTTTCCTCTTTTCTTTCTGACAAAATCTGACAATTTTCTTTCCTTTTTTGTGTGACTTCTTGAATGTTGGCTTAAACGTTCATAATTAAGTTTTATTCACTTTCTAAGTTAAAGGGATACTGTACTGTAGGCCAGATTTTTGCAAGTCTGTCTCTAAATTAAAACTGAAATACATATCATTACGCAATAATAGTCGTTATACGTTTTCCTGCTCTGCACACTGATTGTAAAGTTTGTCACCTGAAACGCAAGAACAATGTAAGTGATCGGGGCCAAACCCCAAACCCTCATTCCGTGCAAAAATATATTCCAAAGTGGCGCAGTGGTGAAGTCATCCGGAGATCGCGAGTTTGATTCCCGGGTGATGCTGTAACCTCTCGCAGCCGGAGGTCCAGAGAGAGCTGATTGGCCGAGCTCTCTCAGAGGGGAGGGATGAGAGGTACTTAGTGCTCCTACATTAATCACGACTCTACAGCCAATCAGGGGCGTCTGTAAGCTCACTGTATGTTTAGTAGGAATTTATGTCTATGGATAAGCATGGAAAAGACAAGTTATGTTTGCCTTAAGCTTCACATGAGTCTCAACTGAACTTGGGATTACATGTTTGCACGTAATGAGGGTTGTTCAGTTTGGCTCCAATTACTCACATTGTACCCGAGGGTGACAAACTTCACGTGTTCAAGAGCAGGAAAGCCGTAGGTTCGTCGGCGTGACCTGACTCTCCGTCTTGCCCTACGCTAACCAGACCTCAGTATCCTGACGTTTCCGATGTCCGCGAGGTCACTGGATTGTGAAGGAGCTTGCGAGTGAGCATATCTGTCTCAATTCAGCCTTAGTGGACTTAAAAAAAAAAAGCAGTCCTTTTAAGGTGCATGAGTCACGATCAAGATGTTATGTATCAGTGTTTGGGAATACATCTCGCTCCTACACAGTGCTGGGTTTGTTGGTGCCTCTTCGCCTTCGAAAGTTTTTAGTCCCGCTCCTACGTGCAGAGCCTCCATATGTCCACTTTAGTCGAGTCTTGACTGTACTTGGCAAGTAGATTAGTGCGCGGTCACCCGAGGGTTCTTTCATTCACATGGAGTATAAATAGTAACGCTCGTCTATTTTTGCGTCATATTTCTGAATAACACGACGACAAAGCTGTTGATCTCTTTGGTTTGAAGAGCTGTCTTTAGTTCTGGGTACAAGGAGAAATACACAGATGTGTTTTTCGAAAGGAGTCTCCAGTGTCGGAGCTTTATAGCAGAATTGTAAAGTAAGAATCAAGCTATTTTCAGATTTATTAGGCTATTGTGTAAGATTTCTCCACAGTACTTTTCTTTTTTGCCCTGCTTCCGCCCGCACTCGTTGCTTGATCGCCTCCTCCCACACACAACCGTCCAAATTAAACAGAGCTCACACTGTACGAGGAGAAACTCTGCAAATCTTGTCATCTACAGTACAGTACCTAATGCGTTGGTGGAGATCACATGACCGGGATTCTCATTCATTGCGAGCCCAATTCACTGCACGGTTCTTCTACTGAGGGACGTCAAGTTAAACGGCGACACGTGGCTGCTTTACGTGTTTAACAGCTCGCAAGGACGAAAGTGGATTTTTAAATAACCAAGGAATAAAGTTCGCGTCATTTCCTCATGAGCAAGTGCCACCGTTCCTGGCAGCGACAGCGATTTCTTACGCAGGAAACAGGAAGCTGTACGGGCAGACGATGATGTCATCAGGAGAGGTGCCGCAGCGGAGGTTGTATCTAGAGGTCACGACCCCGCCGTCCGACAAGTTCAGACGAGACTCCACACGCCACATTCCTAAACGCTATTGTACACGTCCCGAGCGCGTGCTTGCCGTCAGGTCTGAGATTAACGTGTGCGGGAACCACAACCAGGCGTGGTGGTGCAACTCCCAGAAACCGAGATCAAAGAGGGGCAACTAAAGTCAGCGGCGTCTGCGTTCCGCGAGCAACACACACCCCCGGTGTAATATGTGCACTGTAGATACCGTCGTCGTCATAGTAAATAGCAGCAGACTAGTGGGAGACAGCAGCTCAGCCGCGAGTCTCCGTAAACACACAGCAGGAGTTCTCACGTGCGCTCCCGGCTAACGCTGAGTGTTTTCCGTTTATCCTGGCTCAGGATAGAGAAAGCGGGGTCAAGAGGATCGACGGCGCATGCTGTAAAGCTCTCCACAGAGAGAACGTGTGAGAGAGAACAAAGAGAGGAAGAGAGAGAGAGAGAGAGAGCAGTGCCTGGCGATTGCGCAACATCCAGTCGAGCAATTCAGAGTGATTCCTGCCCCGGTGGGCCTGTATTTTAGTACTTGTTGTAATTCACATATACACACTCATTCACACACTACGGCCTATTTGGGGAACGCTGGTTAGCGTAACCTGCACGGAGGAAACCGGAGGACCCGGAGGAAACCGGGAGGAAATTACTGTCTTTAAAAAGTAATCAGTTACATTACAGCGTTAGTTTCTGATAAAAGTAACTAGTTCGAGTACTTTTCCATTGCAGAAAATGAAAACTCCTTTGTGATTAATGTTGTCTTAGTCAAGACCTTCATAATTATTCTACCATTATCACTCAGTGAAGTTTGGTTCGTAATCTGTTAACTACTAATACCCCTATCCCACCTACGCGGTTTTGTGTGGTGGCCGTAAGTACGGTTCATCATGATTCAAGTTGTGATTAAGTTTCCATCTTTCTGCGCGTCGGTCTGAATAACGGATTACATTTAAAAAAAAAAGTGACTAAGTAACTAAGTACTTAAAGCGTTAGATCACTCGTTACATCAAAAAAGGAATGCGAGTACTCTAACTTTGTAACTGATGGTGTCTTTAAAATTTGGCCGTGAGACTCATCAGTGTACTTGAAGTCTGTAAATGTCAACTGGTTGTACGCGTTCGCTTACCACAAAAGTCCCTGTTCGACTTGTTTCTTATTTTGTCACAAACTAGATTTTTTTTTTTTCTCCCTTATTGAATACTCGATTATGATCGCATGTTGGATTAGCAGAGATTGATAAATAGATTTAGCTGGATTAATATTTGCTCATGTGATCAGGCGATCGCTGACGTTTTTCATTACATCCTGTTGTACAGTATTTTATTACTCAGGGATCAAACACCAGTTCGTCGCCAGGGACACACCCACTCACACCTAAAAGCAATTGTAGTCGGCTCTCCTACATCTCCTACTTTTAGACAGTAAGAGGAAACCAGAGAACCTGCAGGAGTCCCGTGTGAACACGGTGAGAACACAATGCCTCCATACAGGCAGTAACTCGAGCGCAGAATCGACCCGGAGTTGTGAAGAAGTAAAGGACAGTTGTGTGTGGGACAACACGACAATGAGAAAACCTATTAAGCGTATGGTATGCGGTTTAAACCCCTGCTTTGTGGGATTCACAGTCTACTTCCTGATTAGCAGCAACTGTGCATGTACACATGTGTGTGTGTGTGTGTGTGTGTGTGCTTGCATTATCACTTCAGTTTCGGTCCTGTGCAGCAGAAGTAGCAGAGTGGAGGGAGCGAGACAGCGTCTTCCTGGTGTGATAAGACAGGAAATGAAAGTGATGTCGCTTGATGCCAGTGGCAGCTTTTTTTTATGTTCTGCAAATTAAAACCCAACAGTTGAAACTACAGAGTCCCTAAAGGGACATGACTGAAAAAGCAAAAACATAAATGTGAATGAATTCTTGTAACCAATCAGGACTCCTTCACTTTACATGAACCTTTTTCTTTTTAGAGAAGAAAAACTTTTTTTGCACGACTTTTTTTAAATCATTAGATCGTTACTGCTTATACTGTACCAAGGGACTCTTGCAGCATACTTTCACTCACTACGGGCAATCTCTGAACGCCGATTAGCATAAACTGCATGTCTTTGGACTGTGGGAGGAAACCAGAGTACCCATAGGAAACCCACCAAGCATGGGAAACTTTTAAACTCCATGCACAGACCCCGAGGCGGGAATCGAACCCTCAACCCTGGAAGTGTGAGACCACAGTGCTAAACACTAAGCCACCTCGCTGCATTGTTCTCTTTTGAATTTTTTCAATAATCATCACCACAATTATTATCTATATTCTTTCGGCTTCTTCCATCAAGGGGTCAGCAGATCAGACCATCCGATCTGCGCACCCTTCCTGATGCAACCGGTACTGCATCTTGTGCATTGAATGAGAATTGAACCCGGGCCTTCTTCCTGCCAGACGAGAAACCCACCACCGAGCCACCAATGCCCTTAATTATTATCTATAAATTACTAAATTATACAGACTGACACTGTCTTACTAATTAACAAATGTTGTGTCTAGGTGTCCAACCAATCAGAGACAGGACGGAATTCTTTTAAACAACCATTACATCACACATGAACTGGCTAACAATCTTCGATCAATCTTTTATGGTTTTATTATATCAATAGCCATCATTATTATCTATAAATCATTTAAGTGTTCATCTCTGTGGTTTAGACTGACACTGAGATCTAATAATTAACAAAAGGTGTGCAATATTGGGATAAAAACACAACAAGTTGAGTTCCAGCTTTGTGCTTTAGGTTTCTAGCCGATCACGGACGAGATAGACTTCTTGTAACCAATCATATCGCAAAAGACAGAATTTGCAAAAAATTTTTGCTATTCCTTTGGATTATTTTGTAATTCACTGTAAAATGAAACAAAAAGCATTTGTACAGTGATGACTCTGCTGACGTGGATCTGGATATACGTTGTTTCTTTTATTTATAAGTTTTAATAATCAGCTCTCTTACAGAATTTGAACTTTTGAGATCTGTCTAGAACTTTTAAATGAAACTCTCAAAGATCCGGAGATAAATATACAAATAAATATATAAACCCGGTTGTAAAGACGTTATACTGTCTCTCGCTTGTCAGTCAGAACAATGCTAGTCAATTCCCGGTGTCTGTGAACTCCTGTATGAGGAAGAGGACAGTTAGTGTTGTGTTTTTTTTGCTGAGTGTGATATCACTGGAATATCACTGCGGTATGCTTACATTTCATGTGCCAGAACTGTGAGCGAAAGCATAACGGCAATAAACACAAGCTAGAAAGAACAAGCCGTTCTGGTTTATTTAGTGAAATCCTCCTCAGGGACGGATTGTGCACTCTTCAGTCTCCCTTTTTGTTTTTTTTCTTCTTCTTAACTGTCAAGGTTGACTATTGTTCACCAGGCATCTGGTGTTCGTTTTAAAGTTCATATTTCTGAATTGTACCTCAGAGACTATCAGGAAAATTCCCTCAATTGTTCTCGACTTTAGAGAGAGTGACTCAGACGTATGAATTTAGTATCAGACTGAGTTAATTCTGTTAAGCTTGTCAGACAGGTTTCAGAGGGGGGAAAAAAGCTGGAAGAAACCAAACTGGGTCAAGCAAACGGCAGGACAAGTGAGCGTTTCACATACAAGCAGGCGACGACTTGGGGTCTAGGAAGGATCTATTTGATCAGGAATATTTAATCTTCTTCTTTGTCTTTCGGCTGTTCCCTTTCAGGGGTCGCCACAGCGAATCATCTGCCTCCATCTAACCCTATCCTCTGCATCCTCTTCTCTCACACCAACTAACTTTATGTCCTCTCTCACTGCATCCATAAATCTCCTCTTTGGTCTTCCTCTAGACCTCCTGCCTGGCAGTTCCAACCTCAGCATCCTTCTACCGATATAAGGAATATCAGGAATATTTAATCCAGTTCAAAATATTTTGGAGGCGGTACGGTGGCTTAGTGGTTAGCACTGTCGCCTCGCACCTCCAGGGTCCGGGATTCGCTTCCCACCTCGGGGTCTTTGCATGTTCCCCCGGTGCTTGGTGGGTTTCCTTCAGGTACTATGGTCTAAAGACATGCAGATTAGGCTAATTGGTGTTCCCAAATTGCCTATAGTGTGTGAATGAGTGTGTGTGCCCTGTGATGGGGTGTACACCGCCTCGTGCCCCTAGGATGGGCTCCAGGAACCCGCGACCCCGTGTACAGGACAAAGCGCTAAAGATGACGATGAAAATACCATGTTGTCACATCACATGTCATTTTTTTCGTTGAACATTTTTTAAAACATTTTGTTTATCATAAAATACAAATTTCACCTTAATTTTGGTCCAAACCGAGGCTCTGTGGGAGTTTAGGTTCACCTTCCCCTAATCCTCTTTAGCTGTAAATCCATAGCACAAGCCATCAGCTAACCTGACTGACCGGTGACAAATAAACAGACCGTATCCTCTTCACATAGACTGGAGATTAAATTTGCTTCTGTTGCTCTAGGCATTTTGGATAAAGGTCAAAAAATGAGGAACAGTATGAGGAATATGTTGTGTTTTTCTTTCTTCAAGCCTTTTTCTTTTTCTTCTTTTAAATCCATGTTAAGCGTAAAAAGCAATAAAGGGTCGCACGGCAGGTAATTAAGTGGTACCTAAGCTTGCTTTACATCACAATACCACCGCACCCTCATCAGGCTTAGTGTGTGGGAAACACTTTAGAGAGATCAGCCTAGTTAGTTAGCAGGATAACTAAAGCTAATTATGGGTTAGCTTCAAAAGCGTTAAGGAGGTGTCATGTTAGCAAAACAGTAACAATTTGAACTGGAAGGAATCAGTGAGTATTTATAAACCCAGTGCAACAAATAGAGCCGTCATGTTTAATACAGCAGCGGTTCTGTGTTCATGCTACACAGATATTGTTGCATCCTTTTGAATTACTAGAATTGATTCACTAATTTCTAGCCTGACATCATTAGAAAGAAATTCTTCATATTAGCTGGATCGCTAATAGAAATACCGGCAAAAAATAATCAGTTTGGTTATGAATCACGATTCTTTTGTGCAGTGATTCACGTATGGCCACACCGACTCCAAATCGATTTATTAAAACCTATTTTTACCTTTATAATAGAGACGAACCAGCCAATTGGCCAGTGAACAGAACTGGCCGGTTTTCAGTTTGACTGGTCATGACTGGTGACCGAGCAATCGGCCTCAGATATAAACGATTCTGTACCGAGCGCAACAGAAAATTATTATTATGGTGGTACATTATAAAAATAACACGTTAAAAGCCTCCAAAAGCGTTGTGTTAATGATCATGGTGTTGAGTTTTGAGACTTTGGAAGTGTTGATAATATTACAGCGTGGCGCGGTGGCTTAATGGTTAGCACTGTCGTCTTACACCTTCAGGTCTTGGGTTCGATTCTCGTGTCGGGTCTTTGCGCATGGAGCGTGCATGTTCTCCCTGTGCTTGGTGGGTTTCCTCCCACAATCCAAAGACATGCAGATGGGCTTTTCTCACACCAGACATTTATAGTCCATTCGTACGTTCATGCACATTTTCACTCACCCTGGACATTCCTGGACATTTATGCTTCATTTCATTTTGCACACCTTTGCACATTTTCCATATTTTGCATATTTGTAAATCCATTGTTGTGTATATTTTGTAAAACTAGGTTTTTAAAAAATATATTTTTTATATCCCATATTTTATATTTTGTTCTTTTTCTTTGCAGCTTTTCTACATTTTAGAAAGAAGGTTTCTATATTTTATTCTTTATTCCATTCCCTAATTTATTTCTTTTGATAATTTGGATTTTAAGATTACGAGAGGTCGTATAAGCATTTCACTGCATATTGTTCTGTGTATGACTGTGTATGTGACAAATAAAAATTTGAATTTCAATCTGATTCTGCTAATTGCCGTTGTAGTGTGTGAATGTTGACCGGAGGTCCTAACATGGTCGTACAAAGTGGGAATAAATACAGTGATCACCATTGGCCTTCAATGTCCCTAATTGGAATACAAAGGTTTCTGGATGGATGGATGAATGGATGATAGTTAGCTTGTAAGTTAATTATTAAACTCTGTATTTGAAGTACTGTTAAAATGCTGCACTTGGTTTTTAAGTGAGAAAAGTAATGTTATAAGTAACGGGGTACTTTTAATAACTCATAAAACTTTTTTTTAAGGCTTAAAATTGTAACAAAAACAAAGGAAAATGTAATATCGAATCAGGATATTTTTAAAATGATGGTACTTATAAAACGGCACTTTTAATCCAATCAGATATCGTGATAGTATTGTATCAGGGGGTGACTGGTGAGTCCCATCTTTAATAGTTCATATTAAAATTTGTAAAAATATATGCAAGTTAGTAAAATACATTCATCATTTTAAATTGCGCAACCTACTATGACATTTTTATTACCCTAAAGTTGTTTATTGTCAAATAACATGTCCTGAAGTGCTTCATTCTCTGCTATTGTATAAGTTTGCTTATAATTAATATAATTTTTTTTTTTAAGAATGATGCATTATAGGTAAAACATGATACCAGTTCTTATCACTCATGTTATAGCAGCTGAGGTTCGAAGTTCCACTGAATCACCCTGCTTTCCCCTGCCTTTTCTATCCCCCTCACACACATCCACACACCTCTGTGCAGAAATTCCACACATTCCTCAGCGAGGTTGATTTTGACCAGAGCCCATGCCTGCTAGAAAAGGCCTGACTCAAATGGAATGCATGTCTCCGGAGTTTCCGACAGTCGTCGGCATCTGAGATAAACATATCTAGCACTTAGCTAGTCATGCATAATTTTACACCGTGTATTTGTAAAGGCATGGGGTTTTTATCTCAAGATTATTTGAAAGAGTGAATTCACAAGCTCGTATCATAGCTACGAACAACGCCTCGAGCTCGAGCTAAGTACTGCAGCTCTTCACTATGAAACAAAAACAGCAAATAAGTTTCTATTGAAATAATTCGATTGGGTTTAATGATTCTGGTGCTAGTTTGTTTCAGAATTTCCAAAATTCTGTTACGAATGCAGTGAGATAACCAGCATATATGTGTTTGATCTGCATCACTGTGTTTTTAAGTAAAGATGGCTAATTCTAGCTGCAATCTCATCAGAAGGGAAACTGTCTATGTGAAAAGTTTAAACAGAAAGTCATCTTTGATCTAAGTTTTTTTTTTGGCTGCCATTGAAGATCAAGTTTGAGAAGATCAGGGTGTTTTTTTTTCATCATCCTCTAGACATTTGAGTGTTACTATGACATTTAAAATAAACTTTTATAAGCTTTGAGGTTCGACCCTTTGTTGCAGCAGTGGTGTACACCTGATCCCCTGAGAGAGAAAAAAAAAGATAAATGCACGCATGCATGCTCGGTCACTGCCCGGCCGCTGCTTTGATCATTATTTAATGGCTGCGTCAGGAATGCGTCACGGAGTAGCAGACAGAGGGAGAGAGAGCAGGATTTGTGGGCTGAAACTGCCCTGACTACCTCTATTACCATACCTGAGTGAGCTTTTGTGTTCTTTTGTTTAGCTTTGTGTGTGTAAACAGGTGGGAGGGCAAGTGTGTACGCCAAGTTTCGATAATGGCTTTTCTCCCCCCTGTCATTGTAGGATTTCAATCCCGGAGATCAGTTTATTTGGTACGGTCGTGTCTGGCACAGTATGATCGTTGTATGACTGCACAGTTCTTCCTTGGTAATACTTCACTTTAATTCAGTACTGTACATAATTAGGAAATACAGTGTCTTGCATAAGAATTCAACTTATTTTTACCGTTTCCACATTTTATCGTGTTGCAACCTGGAACTGAAAGTGGATTAGGTTTGGATTGCCACTCATGAACTTACACAAAACAGTTTGTAATACAACATATGCAAAAGTTGCGAAGCTATCTACAAAAAAAAGTTGTGATGGCATAAGTACTCATTCTGTCGCTGTAAAACCTCCGACGCAGGTCTGTAATTATCTGTCACATACATTAATTAGAAGTATGGAGTAATGTGATGCCATCTCAACCTTAGATAACACAAGAGTTTGTTAAAGGACTTTAATTTGTTAAAGCAAACCATCATGAAGCTCAATGATCCATAAAAACAAAGTTCTGGAAAAAAAAAGATCAGGGATTTAAAAACTTCAAAATTCTTAGTGTGGAAAGATTCTGAGGATTTAAAATGGAAAAAGTGAATGTCGTACCATGTCCGAGTCAAGAGTCCAGACCTGAATCCCAAGTACCCGGAACAAATCTGGAATTAAAAGTGGCCGAAAATCACTTCTAAGCAGTTTGCAGAGCAGGTAGGATTTCACCAGTAATGTTCAGTAAAGTTCAGTATTAATGACAGAGTTCAAGCTGCAGCCAAAGTGATTCTATCAAATATAGGCTGAAGTTTTTGGGCTGTTTGTTTTTTTAGAGCCCTTTAACATCTTTATTATGGGGGGAAAAAACAATTTTCTTTGCATTATCGATTTCCTGGGTCAATAATAGCACCAATGAATGTTTATTGTTTTTACCAGGCCGCAGTATAGACCTCATCCAAATGGTTGAGAGGTCGCTTAATGGTAAACGTGTCAATACTTGTGCTCTACCAAAATGTTGAGCAGAGCATTAATGGGTTGAGGATCCAAATTATTATTATTATTTTTGTATGTACACACACACAAAAAGGTCAAATTTAGGGATATAATTATGAATGCAGCAAATAAATACTATGCTACAATTAAATCTGTCAATGAAGGTTACTCACAAGCAAGACAAGTATGTGTGTGTGTGTGTGTGTGTGTGTGTGTTTTGTGGGACAGTGGTTTGAAAACAAAGCGGTTTCTCTGTCTCAGCCGGTCAAGCGGTATTGGTGGCAGTTTGTTGTTCAACGTTTGAGCAAAACCATTAAACCATAATGACTGAGTTACATGCTTGGATTGTGATTTGTTTAATGTTTTAGGTGAAGAGCGTTTGCCGAATGAATAAACGAAACATGAGGCGGAATTGCCTGTTTTTTTGCTGAGTCATTGCCTGTAATTTCATCGCATTTCATTATCTGCTATACCCTGCCATTTCAATTTACCTACATAATTAACTTTCTGAAAATGAGTGAGATGTTGTGTTCAGTACACGTGTTTACATGGACCTATTGTGAAAGCAACAGGGCTAATTGACAAAGAAAAACAAGTCTTGGCTAATGTGGAAGCTAGTTAGGTGAGCTAAGGGTTTGTGTATCAGCTAGCACCATTAGCTTGATGTTAGTCATTAAAAAATATTTTTAAACCAATTCTTTACCCTTAAATCACTTGTATTTACGAGGGTTTATCTTGCTAACCTGCACTGTAGCTAGCTTTCCTTTCTAAATTGTCCTTGCTAGCTAACCTTGACTAGCGCCATACACACTCATGAAATTAGGATCTTAAGTCGTTTTGGTTCATGGAAATGTGAGTACACAAGTTAAATATTTAGCAGAATGACTAATTGTCAGATGTGTGTCCTGCACAACGCGCGTGTGTGTGTGTGTGGGTGGGTGGGGGGGGGGGGGGGTGTTCTGTGTGCTGTTCACCCATTGAATCGTTTCCTTGAACCGTTTGTTTTACCAGCAAAAGAACAGAAGTTCTGATGCACACACAAACACACACCAGAAGAAATGACTTCCTGTCAATATTTACATGCAGTCACTGACAACCTTTGCTAGGGACAGGCCCTATGGAAATCAGCTCCACAGCGCACACACACACACACACACACACACACACACACACACCTACATACACACTTTACACTCTTATCAAACATAGCTGCTTTGTTGAAGTACACTTAAGCCCTTTTTTTCATATTAATGTTGTATCAAGTGCGCTAACACCTATTTGCGATCCACCCAATTCCTTTGTTTTATTAAAACCATGAATCACTAATCCTCTGTTGTCCAACCTTTGCGCACCAGTAGATAATTTAACCTTTATTTATACTATGCTCTATAGACTTGTACCCGAGAACTTCTGCTGTATTCAAGTATTATAGTATAAACTGGAAAGTCTGGGATAAGAACTGGACGGTCTGCTTGAATACAGCAGAAGTTCTCGAGTACAAACCTTTAAAATTATCCACTGGTGCACTATTTACAGTATACACTATTTTATACGAAGTACATTCGCATGTTTTTTCCACTTTGTCTCCTCTGGCTTGCTCATTACGGATCTAAAGCTACATCCTGATTTCTGTAAAGCATAACCTCATTATTTCAGTTTGACCCTGTAATTCTTACCTGCAGGTTTCATATAATAAGTTTACGACGTTGCCTTACAGATATCGCCGTGGTGGAAATGACGGACGCCTTCCGGCAGCCGTCTCTCTTTTATCACCTGGGAGTGAGGGAGAGTTTCAGCATGGCCAACAACATCATCCTGTACTGTGACTCCAATTCAGACTCGCTGCAGAACCTCCAGGTACTTCATTCCCAATGTCTTCAAATTACAGAATCATGTCAACTTTGCAACTGGATCTCACAAAATATCCATTATTACTGTATCTCCAAAGTCGAGGACTATACACGTATGAAAAGGCTCAACAGATCTTATATAACGTTGAATATTTTGCTAATACACAAGAAAGAAATTTTACATTAATTGTTTATGCACAAAATGCATTTTTAAAATGATTTTATTTATTAAGGGAAATGAGCTATTTAAACCTACATGGCCTATTATGAAAATGTAATTGCCCCCCTTGCTAAATAGTAAATGCACTGTGATTTTTAGAAAGCTGAGTTAAATTTCACCTCCCAGACCCAGGCCCGATTACAGCCAGACCTGTGTAATGTCGCCTTGCATCCCTAGTGTTTGGGTTCGATTCCCGTCTCTGTGAGCATGGAGTTTGCATGCTCAGATAAGGCTAATTGGCATTCCCGAATTGCCTGTAGTGTGTGAGTGTATGTGTGTGTGCCCTGCGATGAATTGGCACTCTCTCCAGGGTGTACCCCGCCACATGTCCTAAGCCTCCTGGGGTAAGCTCCAGGCCCCTCGCATCCCTGAATACAGGATAAAGCAGCAGTGCTTTAGGACAGGTGCTGAGGCTGTGTCCATGAGTCCCTCTAGCTTGCCACAAGGAACGCATGCTGGGCAGAATGTCATAGACGGACTGCATGAGCAACTCAATGTGGGTTCAGCCGTACTGCCATATCCCCAGGATCTGACTTGCATGCAGCTCCATGACCCTGGCTCTCATCACCACCTTCTGGACCAGGTCCCACTTGTTTTTGCCTGTGGATTAGTTGTAATGGGTTGCTTGAATGCTGTCCAAATCTGTTTGGCCACAGTTCCCACCAGTGCTCTGTAATGCAGCCAAAAGTCCGCTTGGTCCACTGCCTCCTGTGGCTTTTCTCTAGTCTTCAACCAAACACCTGCCAGGAAGAGGTTCAGGTACCTGGACTCTGGTCATTGGGAAGCCATAAACCCCTTGCTAAGGCTGGTAGCATTCTCTCTTACCATAGAGGGCTATGCTACACAGGCTTTTGGCAGTCCCAACCATCTATTCCCCGCATACAGCCGAAGAAAGAACCGTCGAAACTAAGAATAACGGAGGTGACATGATCCTGAGTCAAATGCAATGCTGGTACAGCCAGGCTTTGAATAGCTAAAATTTCTTGCTGCACCTTTAATCAATTAAATCAGTGATATTAACATGTGTAGGTGCTTTGGCAACGGTGTACTTTAAAGCCGAGGGAACTGAATTGATCCCGAAAGATATTGCCAAATTCGACCATGCGGTTTTGAGGTTTTCATGATTAACCAACGTATATATGTGAATACAGAGAGCATTCAGATTCATACAACATATGTTTTTTTTTTTACACTGCGCTTGTGTGCACAGTAGCTGTTTGTGTTATAAGAGGCTGCAGCGTTTTGTTCTCATGTCCTATAAAAAACTCAAGAGCTTTAAGTGTTGCTTTGGCGCATTAACACCCAGAAATGACTTATTTCTCTTTTCACACCTTTGATTGTGGTTCAGAAAAGATCCGACCAGCTCGAGCAGGTCCTGTCTGCCGCCTAATTTAAAGGAGAAATAGATTGTGAAGGGCTCTGGGGCATTAGAGTGCATGTAATTCAGGCACCGATTTAACATCCAAGTGCAGATCAGGGACAGCGCTCCATCTCTTATGTACATACACACGAGCGAAACACACAGCGGTTCAGATCGCAGCTCAGATGAGATATTATGGAGTCGCACAGAAGATCATGATAATTTTTACATTTAGGTTTCAGATCAGATTTTACATTTTCATTTGTCACTTTAATGCTGAAGATGGAACGCAATCAATAGCATGAGCTTTAACATTAATCCTCAGCTAAAGGCTATTGATTTCATTCTGTCTATCTTATATGTCACTAAATATAAGAGACAAAATGCAATCAATACCTTTAGCCAAGGGGTTAAAGTAACGATTGAATTTATATATATATATATATATATATATATATATATTTTTTTTTTTTATTAACTAATTAAATTTATTTATTTTTTGTTCAAAGGTACATAATTATAAAAGACGTCGTTTTTTAGCTAATGAGACATTGATGTCTGTTTCACAAAATAATAGAATATTTATGACATTAAACATGCGGCCTGGTGGGAAAACTATGGACTGTTTGAAAAAGACCTGGACAAACCCTCCTTGATATCACCCAGAGGTTTTCTGAAGAGCGGTTTTGAAGCTCAACTGCGCGGGCGCTAATCGTTGACTCGACATCATGGCAGGAGAAGACTCCGCCTGAACTCGGGTTAATCCATAAATCCACAAATTGGTGGACCGAATGGAGCCTGGGTTTTAGTTATAACCCGCCTACTTACCTCACTTACCACAAGCTAGCTAGTTTAGCTATAGCTTAGCTAAAATGCTAAGGTGGCTAATATTAATTTATACCCTAGTCATACTTTGTATTCGATGTAACCTCATCCAAATTCTGTATGTCATCCCGTGGCAACTAGTACATTTCTTGGGGTAAGTTAAACTAGAACGAGTAAAGTTAGCTGGTTAGCTAAAGTGATGCGTATCAGACAGCTAGCAGTTTGACACCTATATATAATTTTAGCTGATGAGTTCAATAAAACATTCACTCCAAACACTCGTCATAAATGGAAAATCTAGCTCCATCTAGCTATGGAGACTAAAAACGGTTTTGTTCTAGGCTGTAAACATCTCTTTATGTTATAAGGTTGGAGATTTTAACATGCGGTCTATAGGGATCGACTCACTTTTGGTCATTTAAAGAACTGCACGTTTTGGTCATTCTGCATTGGCATCGTTTTTTTTTTTTTTGCCAGGCTTGCCAGTCATCTTGGACAACCATAATCATGTCTTTTACATGGCATGTTGTTAAAAGATAAGTCTTTTAGCTGTTCTCATCAAGAGGTCACTACAGCAGACCTGATCCGCACAACAACTCGGCACAGGTTTTACGCCAGATGCCCTTCCTGACGTAGCTCTCTTGGCACTGCGTCCAGTGTGAATTGGGTGGGAGGTGAACCCGGGTCTTCTGCATAATTAGGCACAAAAAAAAATTAAAGAGTTAAACACAAGACTTTTTTTTTTTTGAGACATTTCTTTTATTACTTGTTGGCTACATAAGCATTCTAATCCTTGCGGAAAATTAAAGACGACTTTTGTCAAAAAAACTAAAAGGAAAATTATTTCTTTTTAAAGCTTTTGTTTCAAAAGCTATACTCAGGTAATGGTGCCCAAAAGTATTGAGACAAAAGTGAAATTCACTGTTTTAATGACATTCTCAAGTTTGTTTTAATGACATTCTCAAGTTTAAAAAAATAATATCAATGACAATGTTATGCAATGAAATTGTTATACAACAATCAGTATTAAGTATGAAGTCCTTCATTCTTCAAAACCAGCACGGATGAGACAAAAAGACATCTGCAGTACTCTGGTGTCTCACAGAGAAGTTCACAGTTCACTTAAGAATTCCTGAGGTTTAGACAATTTTGTCCAGAGGTGGACACAAGTCCTGTCACATATTCGT